>NC_137235.1:18653167-19158167 GCF_949987685.1 Ammodytes marinus
GGGTGTGTGTGTGTGTGTGTGTGTGTGTGTGTGTGTGTGTGTGTGCGCGTGTGTGTGTGTGTGTGTGTGTGTGTGTGTGTGTGTGTGTGTGTGTGTGTGGGTGTTGGTGGGATAGTACATCAAAAAAATACCAACTAAAAAATAAAGCCCAGATAAGGTAGACACCTCATCAATAACTGTTTAGTATTATCTTAAGTTTTTTTGTCCTATGCTAATCGTTAGGCTGTAGCGTTGGCATGTGAGTGAGGAGATGCAAAGAATGAGGCGTCTTTGGTTTTAAGGCAGAGGTTTATAAAACTGTGAGGATAGAGAAGTAAACATATACTACCAAAGATGTCCTCTGCCTCTGTATAAGAAGAATGTGTTATAAACTAAGGAAGGTTAAGGTTGATGTGACTTGTAAATCTCAAGCGGACTCTTGAAAAAGTTCCAGGGTTAATGAAACAGGTAATAGTTAGACACTGAAGGATGTCACTGATGGAGCAAAACATCCTGTGTCCTCCATGCAAACAAGTCATGCATCAGTCATGATTTGCAAATGTTTGGCAGACTCTTTTTGCATTTAATGATGCACCAAGTACAGTCAAAGTAAAACATTTTTGACAAAGTTCACTGTGGGCTCTGTGCATAATATTTTCTGTTCAAATAATAAAGCACACAAAGCACAGACTAACATCCTTGTGTTTAGAGATGTTCTACTTGTGTATGTCTACAGGATGAAGAGTGTCTGAAGATGGAGCTGGATGGAGCTGAGGAGGTGGAGAGAGGCCATTATGGACAGGATTGTAGAGAGTCTAATGAAGGGCTCCCGCTGCCAGCTGCTGGCTCAGAGAAAGACCACGAGTTAGTGATGGATAAAGCACTGCATGGATCAGTGTTTTCAATGAAAGGATATGACCCTGAAGGAGAGTATTTTTTCCTCTCTATGAATATGGTAGAAGCAGTAGGTTGGATAGAATAGACTGATCGAGACCACACCGCAAGTTGGAGGCTTGATAACCGCTAATGGCAATAGGCAACCCCCAGTTTTGACTTTTCACATGGCTCCTGTTGCAATCCCAACGGCCTGTGGGGGTCTCTACAGCCTATGCACATGGACCCCTGGTACCACCATTAGCAGTCCTCTAAGCAGCTGTGCAGGGTCTAAACATATCAGCATAAGAAAAAAAAATACCAGTATTGTGTCTGCTGTGCTCCGTAGACAAGTGTGATTGTTTTGTTTTGTTTTGTTTTGTTTTGTTTTGTTTTGTTTTGTTTTGTTTTGTTTTGTTTTGTTTTGTTTTGTTTTGTTTTGTTTTGTTTTGTTTTGTTTTGTTTTGTTTTGTTTTGTTTTGTTTTTTCAGCTAGGCAAGAGATGTATACAGGAAGACAAACGGGAATCATTTTTATTTAGTACATTTTTGAATGCCTCTGTATTCCAGAGCAAAATGTTCTCTCTATGTGAAATTCATATTGTGTTTGTGTTTTCCAACGATAATGAGCATCACAGCCTCATGGGACCGCAAATGTGGCTTTGGGCTTGATTTCTTCTTTTAACAATGGTGAGGAAATACAGTAAGGAAAAGGTGCAAAATATACATACTATATGGTATAGAAGATTCTTCTCTGCACACAACTTTTTTGGGGGCATTTTCAAGCTTTATTAGATAGCACAGGGTTGAAATGGGGAGACAGAGAGAAAGAGGGATGACTTGCAGTAAAGGTCCATGGGTTGGATTTGAACCCGCGACTACTGCAACGAAGTCCGGAGCTAATTTGTTACGCGCTCTATCCACTACGCCACCGGAGATCCCCATGCACATAACTTTTTAACCCTTTTCATTCAACTTTATGTAAATTACTTTCATTTTGCCTTGTGGGGGACAAACAGAACATAAGACACAAATAAACCCTCGAGAAACGCTTGCATCATGAATTACAAAAAATCTGCTGGGCCTGACAGCAGGTATTCTATAAAACCCAGATCATGACACATGTGGACGGGCTATCTGTCTCTGCCAAGGCTTTGCACTGTGGAGGACCAGGTGGTGGAGAGCAACAAAGCTACGGCTTTTTTAAGAGAAAACTGCAGTCATCCTTCAAATTCAAACTGAACATTTATTTTTTTTGTAAACAATTATAAAAAATAAGAGAGGGTAGGCCCAGAAAGGTTTTTCTTAACTTCTTCCTATCCCTTTTGAACATGAACTATGTTATTTGAGTTATGTATTTGTTGCTTAGGATCCTGAGGATCCCATTTGTTTGTTTTTAATTTATTTATTTCCTTTTTTACTGCTCAATCGTTTTATTTTTGTTTGTATTATTTTTTTTTAACCATGTTCAATAAAGAGTTAAAAAAAAAAAAAAAATCAGAGGGGGGGGTGTCACGTGTGTGTGTGTGTGTGTGCGCGTGTGTGCGTGTGCGTGTGCGTGTGCGTGTGTGTGTGTGTGTGTGTTCAAGTTTTCCAATCCAATAGAACCAATTTTTTACAATTTTTTTATTTATTTTTTTTGGTGAAAAAAGCAGTTGGATGATAACTGGAAGATATTAAGCTGAAAAATTGACTATGTGTGACAAGGAAGTTTGTCTCTTCATGTCACTTGTTCAAAGATCATTTTTTCCAGTTTTCCTGTCTCTGCCTCGTTTACCCTCTGATTTCCACACGTAAAACCTGTTGTAGCATTTTATAAATATGATATATATTCCCATTGGCTTACAGACTTATGTTATTCTCAAGGCTTTCTGTATATAGCAAAAACCCTGTGACCTTGCAAATTAATATTTTCAAAGGTAATTACCCACAATCCCTCAAAGGGAGTTTTCTCATTCCAAATGAGCCATAAGGAAGTGCCTAAATGAGATATGCATTAGTCACATATATAATGGATGCATTTATATATGAATCCTGAGGTGGGCTTACACGTACATTAATCACATCATCATAAATAATTTCTCTGTGACTGAACACATTACCTCTGAGTAAGGATGGAGGAGATTTGAGCTTACTGCCTGCTTCAACATTATCTGTGCCATTGAGAACTCACACCCCTACACTTAAGCTAATCACCTGTTTCATGTGAAAGAGTGCAGGGCGCAATATGCCATGTTAATGACGTCATACGCATGTGAGCCACGATAAAACAGGCAGAGTGTACGGCTTACAGAAGGTGTGGCAAGGTCATCGCCTCATATGTGTTAAAGCCGTACTGTATTTTGTCAGCTAGCTTCTTTTATTTTACTAAATGTGCAATAAGTACTGTTTTTCAACTACAGACAAAAAGGTAGTTGTGCACGGGCGAGGACAAAAGAAAATAAGCTTCTTCTCCTACATACAGTACATACTTTACCTAAAAAATTGTATGCTATGCAAAGTGTGTTACATGATAGGACTCATAATCAAAATGTAAAACAAGAAAAGAGTCTCTTGTTCACAGTTGAGACTAGGTGAATAACAAGTTACCTGGATTAAATGCCAGTACCATGTTGCCCAATCCTTACCAGAAAGTAAATTAAAGAGTGTAAATACATTTATTAATATAGTATTGTAAGATTTTTGTCTGGTTACTTTGACATGATAAGTAGATAAATAGTCTAGATGTTGTATCAGAATCGCAAAACAATGGCATTATGTGCTGGAAGGATTTCAAGTTCCTATAGTTGTAGACACATTGAAGATTATTTCTTTAGTTGTTTTCTTACTATGATCACACAGCTGAGCATGAGTAAGGACTGTGCAGCTAGCTGGTGGACACAGGGGCCACAATGAATCTGAAAAAAAGGATTTCCAATCTTTAAAGTTGTCTTGTTTTGTTGCGCATTATTTTGAAGTGTCTCTCCGTTTAAGTCTGTGACTTCTGACTGAGGTTAATCACTTGCTTTGATTGGGCCTAATGAAGCTCATCGGGGCTGCTTATTGAGGTTTGGCCTCAAGTACTGTGTGTGTGTGTGTGTGTGTGTGTGTGTGTGTGTGTGTGTGTGTGTGTGTGTGTGTGTGTGTGTGTGCGTGCGTGCGTGCGTGCGTGCGTGCGTGCGTCTGTGCCTGTGTCTGAGTGAGTGAGTGAGTGAGTGAGTGAGTGAGTTAGTGAGTGAGTGAGTGAGTGAGTGAGTGAGTGAGTGAGTGAGTGAGTGAGTGAGTGAGTGAGTGAGTGAGTGAGTGAGTGAGTGAGTGAGTGAGTGAGTGAGTGAGTGAGTGAGTGAGTGAGTGAGTGAGTGAGTGAGTGAGTGAGCGAACGAGCGAGCGAGCGTGCGTGCGTGTGTGTGGTCTATTGTAGTGTAGTCTCCTGGTGGGGTGAGGCTTATCTGATCCTATGGGAACCTTCTGAACAGAAAAGTCACTTGATCCTCTAACTGGATCTGCATACACACATCTAACCCAGCCTAAAGCTCCATTGTTGCCTGGGCCCATAGCTAACAACTAATGCTGGGCTTACACTACACGACTTTTCACGCGATTTGACAGTCGCAGCCAATCTTCCAATGTCGGACTGAAATCACAGAAGTCGTGCTGGAGTTGTGGCGCGCGCACGTAATCTCAGTCGTTTGGTGTATGGTGGTCTTCTGACCCGATTTCAGCCAGTCTTCTTCCCGTCTTGACGTTCCGACATTATAAAACATGTTTGATATTATCGTTAGTCTTAAGGGGTTGGCTCAAGCAAAATTACGTAAACACTGTCACACTCTCGTATGCACCAAGCACGACGCAGGAGGAGCGGCATTAGTCGCAACCTGTGTCCGCCTGTGCAGGCTCTTATTTCGGACACTTTTTTCTTGAAGCCTCGGCGGGAGAACCAGGCTGACAGCCGCGCAACCTTAACACTTTACCGTCAAATACAGGTAGAGCCGGCCCGAGGCATAAGCCTTTAGGGCCTTTTTTTTTTCCTTTTGATATTAACATCATATTATGCAAATGCAAATGATCATACAAAAAAAGGAATACAACGTTTTGGTCTAGATAATTAATAGCTTAATTATACCCCCGGACCCTCCTAGGAGGGTCTGAATCTCGGCTGTCTAATATTTTTGCACAGCTGCACAGTGGAGGCACTAGCAGAAAACACTGGGTGTGTGAATGATATTTAACAAAGATCTATAGTTTCAGCAGCGCTAACATTGGAGAGGGGCCCCCTAATCATATTTCGCTTAGGGCCCCCTGAAGGCTTGGGCCGGCTCTGAATACAGGGTTAGGAGTTAAAGTTATTGGCTGACGAGATCAGCAAATAAAGATGGTCAAATAACTAAAGGAAGTCCCCCGCTCGGAATATTGAATTAACCTTTTTTTAATTAAATAATCACTATCGCGAATCTAGTTAGTCTTGCAATATGAGACCCCCTGTCTTTTCAAAATCTCACTCTGTGACTGAAAACTAATGACTAGTTGTATTCAGGTGTGAGTTGATTGTCTTCAGATGTAAGAGGGTTTCAGTCTTCAGTCTTTTCAAAGTCTTTTCAAAGTCCTCTAGTGTAAGCCCAGCATAAGGCGTCCCAGAGAGTAGAATTTAAAAAGATTTCTGACTTCACTATGTTGTTCTTGGCAACATGGGCAACAGTTTTTAGTAGATTATCTACCAGAAAGGCATGAGTAAATCCCAGCAAATTATGTGAATCGCCCAGAGTATCATGTTTTCTAATCTCCTGTGATCTAAAAAGAAAAGATAACAGCATAATCAACCTTTATAATGAAAGCTACATATATTATATAACATATATAATGTTAAATACAAACAAATTATGTGCACTTATAGTCCCCATTAATGTAGCTCAATTAATGTGAGCTAATAAAACTACCAGTGGCTATAAAAATATTGCTTTAAAAAAATATTATATTTTATATAATAATATTATTTCCAGGTAGGGCAATACAGTATGTGCCTTTATTTTGTGCCGACACACACAATGCTTTTGCAAATGTGCTGTGTATGTTGCTGAATAGCATTTATTCATGTGTATTTGCGACCGGCGTGTGTCGCAATGCTGTTTTAATGCTATTTGTGCCTTTCAGTTGCAGTTTTTTTGTCTTTTGGCACAGTTGTCGGCCATGTTGTTGTATTTTTTGTCTCACCATGCACTGTTGCAGTGATAGTGATAAACGTGATGAACTAGATGGACACTATGAACCAAATTAAACCAAAATATGATCGAGCGACACTTAGCCGCGTTATGCGTTTGGTGTGAACACACCTTAAGAGTTTTATTTCAAAAGGGTTTGATAATACATCTGAGACGGATCATATAGTTGATTTGAAGTGTTTTAACTTGTATTTTAAATGCTGCTCTGAGTGTGTGGAGTAACTATCAGAGATGATGGGGTGTTCTAATAGGTTAATGTGTTGTTGTTCATTTAAATGTTGTCCATTTGTATAAGTTAATATATCATGTATGACTGCAAACTTTCTAACTTTGGCTCTTTCCTAAAGTGAGTCCAGTGAGTCTCTTTCTTGGCTTGCTACTGACTATCGGATTAGCAATAGCCCTTAAGAGGAAAGCTTCTGCACTCTGAACCCCTGTGGGTTCCTCTGTCCTTCACCAAATGTTTTGCCTTAGAAGGTTATTCAGTAGGCTATCAGATGGCCGCTGTAGAGGGTGTTTGTGTATTTGTCTTGGTTGGAGAGTGTGTCTGCAAACGTATTTTGTGTGCACAGTATAACCATGCTGAGGTTAAGCACTATCAGAAAGGTCCAGAGTGTGGAGCCTCTTATCTCTAGTCTGAATTATGCAGTTGGCCCAAGGGCCTGAGAGCGGCCAGACCTCTCACTCTGTAAACACACACACACATACATACACATAAATAAACATTATGAATGTACACACACACACACACACACACACACACACACACACACACACACACACACACACCTGCCTCACAGTTGATTATCTTACTCTGCCATAATTGGGAGGATGAGGTAAAGAGCTTATATTTAGCTCAGGGTCAGTTCAATATACTTCCTTTATATTAAAGTGTCCTTTTCGCCTAAATGGAAACGAAACTCATTCCCAGGCAGAAGACAAAAATGTGTTCCATTGAATTACCATTTCATCTACAAATTCTAATTAGCATCATTAAATTATTTTCATGGCACTCAGCAGAGGAACAGAGACACGGAGTAATACGCTTATGGTACAACCTTCAAATCCATGAGCTCTGCGTGCCTAATTTACACAAGATGCTTCCATCCCGACTGACCTCTGGGGCTCTATATGTCCATGAATCAATGAGACCTGGAGCAAAGCGTGGTCAGAGGAAACAATTTGATTATGCTTTGTGTAATTGGTCTGGTGTGACTTGAAGAAACTGCTATCACATAATTAAAGATATGTTACTAATTCACTCCATTCATCCTACATTGATGGAATATAATTAACACCGAGGCATACGGTAAAACTGTGGCAATATGTCTTAACACATCACTGATTTCAGTCTACATTTTAATGCCCTTGATGTCTTCCGTGTTCCTGCCCCATCAGATACACTTCCCACATCTCTCAGATAGCAATTATTCATCTCATATTTTCTCCGTTATTGATCATTCCTATTCGGAGTGCAGGATGTCTTAATGTTTTTCGCACCTGTTTCTTTTTAGATTCCTCAACCTGAGCCATTATTCATAATTATATTTCGGGTGAGAGGGAGAACATCAATTTCCTGTTGAAGGCCCTGGCTCGCCTGTAAATCTGGAACAGAGTGTGGGCCACTTAAGCTACAATGCCTTTGTGATTTACTGTATTTAAAGTACATTTACTAATATTTAAAGACATAGACTGTGTGGCCTTAAGCAGTGGTTCCTCATACTGTACTGTATTGTTATTGCACTGGTGTTTGTGGACATTAAAATGCATTGGTTAAACAGTGGCAAGGCAGTTAAGGGAGATTCAAGGCAGTGTACGCAAATAATGTTGTGATGATAACTTTACGATCAACATTTAAACTGGTTTCACCTAAGTGGATAGGAATGAAGACACCACAGTTACTGTAAATAAATCAACAGAGAGGTCAAAGCCAAAGGGAAGTCTATATTTTTAACTTAACAAGACCTGATTCTAATGTAAATATAGCATGACACAGGGACCCACAGAAAACTACAGCCAAGACACCAAAGGGTTTGTTATAGTAGCAGGAAAAGTTAACATTTCAGAAACATTCATAGACATACATTCAAAAATGTATTGGGTGTCTTTAAGGTATAACAAAAGTGTCAAGTGAATTTCCTTCTTAATTAAACCTTTCCTATCCACGTAACCTGGAATACTACAGTATATGAATTTAAAAAAATGTATCATGCATTATATCCATTTTTACTTGCCAGCAGTATTTATGCACATTGCTTCAATTGTTTGTGCGTTGCTGGCACCAAATGTCCATCAGCAGAATAGTGGAAAAAACAAGCACCACAAAACGGGTGTTCCTTTCCTTTAATATGGAAAACTGTGCCTTGCCAGTATTTGTAATCCACAAGACATGTCACCACCCAATGCTCTAAATTGGAATGAGTCCCAAAGTGTTTTGCCGTTAAGTGTGCTCCTTGCGTCGTACACAGATGTCTGATCATAAAGGCATAAAACACAGCCTGCTTAAACTGCTGCCTCGTGAGACAGAACACGTGTTAAACATGAGCCATTTACTGTGTTACTGCAACTGATAAAAACATCATGCCAGACAAGAGGCATCCGATTCCTTAATATATCTTTTTTATGTACTTCTAAAAAGGCAGACCAGACTCATAAAACTTCCCTTGGCAGTTGTTAGTCCTTTCGATTAACGACTGAAAAGAGAAAATGTCCGTCATCATCTTCAACCAACTTTATCAAAAACTGTTTTCCAATGACAAAGATCAATCCTTGCTGCACTAACAGTTCATGCCAGTGCAAGTCCAAATTGTTGGCTTAAAACATTGCCATGAGCACAACCCGCTAACTCCACTAACCTACTATGTGTGTGTGTGTGTGTGTGTGTGTGCGTGTGTGCGTGCATGCGTGCGTGCGTGCGTGTCTGTGTCTGTGTCTGGGTCTGTGTCATAGATAGTATATAAAAGGTCTGTGTGTGTGTGTGTGTGTGTGTGTGTGTGTGTGTGTGTGTGTGTGTGTGTGTGTGTGTGTGTGTGCATGCGTGCGTGCGTGTGTGTGTGTGTGTGTGTGTGTGTCAACAGTGGGGGTTTTTGTAGAGCCACTTGCATCCATTTTGCAGGGATGTCCTAAGTTGACTCAATGACCTCAATCATATGAGTATTCCTCCTGTTGTTTCTGGGTGGATAGGAGAGCTAGGGAGTTGATGCATACCAAATCACTGACAATAACCCAATGACATACGGCTCTGTTGTGTGATGATTGAAGCTAGAGTAGAAGTGTCCTGACCCCTTATCTGGCAGGTAAAATGGAAAAGTTTAGATAATTTGTTCCCTCCCATTTGTAATTCATACTTTGTTTTCACTATTTACGTTTGCTCTACATTACATATCCACAGACGTCAACAGGCACCCCAAGTGCAAGGAGTTCTGAAACAACATCCATTGATAATGTATGGCTTGGAAATTGTTTGACCTGGGAGCTAATAACTTTAACAAATAAAAGGTAGGTTTGTCAGGCTAGCAAAGAATACAGAAAAATAGTGTCAAATGGAAAGTGTTGCATATTTAAAAGATTGTTGCTTGAGTATCACTTTAATGCTGCACTTACCGATACTGTATATTTATATAACAATGTATCACGTGACGACTTGTTTGTGAAAGATTCAAGATTCAAGATTCAAGATTACTTTATTTTGTCCCGAAGGAGATTTGTCTTAGACGTACAGACAGAAAGGATGCACAAATGATAACCTCACAGACAACTGTAACCTGACTCTGCTGTTCATCACATCGCTCTCATCGGTTTCATGTCCAGCAGCAACAGGCAGTTGTTATCAGTGATAAAGCTCTAGAAAAAACACTGTACAATACGTACTTTGCACCAAAAAGCAGACAGACACAGTTGATGTCCAATACTGGAACCAGCTAATGAGCGAAGATATTTCTTTTCCAGAAAATTATTTTGACCAAAAGCGAGGGAATATTTGACTAGCAATCATCGGATAAAAATGAATGATAATGTTTGTTGTTTTTTAAAAGGAAATACAAATTGCATATCATTTGATTATGAGCTGAGTGTTATTTAACCTTTTCTTAATGAGTTTTTTAATGCTTTCAACACAACAAATGAAAATCCACTGACTTCAATTGTATTGGGTAGGCTGCAGAACTCTCTGCAGTGAAGCTGTCAAAACCTCAGCTCATATGAACAAGGCGCCAATTATGTTGACAATATCATGACATGTACAGTATCGACTTCTGAAAGATTTTTTTTTATTATTTGGTTAGATTTCAGTGATTTCCAAATTGTGATATGTTTTATATAGGCGCTGTATTCTGTATGCTGTATGCTATGGAGTGGGGGTTAGAAAAGATACTATAACTGAAATGGCATGGGTGAAACCTACAATGTAATGTCCGAAAATGTTCTTAAGATGGCCATTGCAAGCTAAAATTAAGTCCATGGAAACTTGGAAATGGTTATGAAGGTCTATTCCTTATACAGATCACAAGGCTCCATGATGCCACTCCTCGCTGTGTAAACAAATGAAGAGGAGACATGCAACAAATGGTTTCACTATCATGCTGTTCTGCTGAGTATTGTGTTTGTGTTTGGTCATTTGTTTCTACCAGGGAAGACGATTTGCTTGTGAAAATAAATCAAAGCACATGCAAAGTCCTTTACTCAACTGCCCAGAGCTGTAGGTTAGGACTCCATTGCGGTGAAAGAAACGGCCAAAGAAACCATCTCAGTTTGGGCTACAGACTTGTGACCATGGGAAAAATCCTCTTCCTAATTTTATTTTGTTCAGCTGTTGAGGGGGATTTAGGAGAACATATCTTTGTTAAGAAGCCGGCAGAGACATGGCTTGCTGCTCAGACTTACTGTAGACTCAAATACACTGACCTTTCCCCTGTCAATGGCCAGAGGGATTCAGACAAGATCAAAGTAGCTGCAGGTGGAACCTTTGTCGAAGGATGGATCGGTCTTTACCAAGATCCAACCGGCTTGAATCTCTGGAAGTGGTCAGGAGGGGGAAATGCAACATACCTAAACTGGGATGCTGATCAACCGGATGACGGAGAGTTTGAGGACAATGCAAAAATGTATGCTTATGGAAAATGGCATGATGTGGATGGGTTAACACCCTTGCCTTTTTACTGCCTCAGTATCACCACAGTGATGGCCACAAAGACCTGGGAGGACGCTATGGAGCACTGCAGAGAGACTGACACTGATCTCACCAGCCTGCAATCTGAAACCGAGCTCCTTCTGGCCCAAAGAGCCATCCGAAAAGGCAACCTCGCTGAGCGGGTGTGGATCGGCCTGCGTTACCTGCATGACCGCTGGCTGTGGGTGAACGGTGACCCTCTGGTGTACCAGGCCTGGCCTCAAGGAGGGGATCAGGACCACCAGTGTCCCATGTATAAACGCTGTGGAGCTTTAACCATAGAGGGACAATGGGAGAATTTGGACTGCGACGAAAAACTCAGCTTTATTTGCAACTGAGAGATTCAGAATAGCCTAGTCCATCTAGTAAATACAAATTCAAACGGCATGACATATTTCACCATTAGCAGTCTCACCGTCCCACTGACTACCACCAGAAGAAATTAAATGCAATTTACAGAATGTGGAGGCGGGTATTTAAAAAAAAATGGAGCTAGTATAAATCAGATCCATATCGTCCCCCTCTTAAAATAATGGCCTAAGTAATTTTTTCAGTGTTTTCAGGAAACACAAAAAACTTAACCAAAGATTGATTGATTGATTAAATTTTATTTCAGACATATCAAAAAAAGAAAAATTAAAAGCATGAAAATACAATAAAAAAAATATGTTCAAATGATTTCACAAATAAAAATAAACAAAAAATAAACAAAAAATAAATTTGATCCTACCCCTTTTCCACAGCTCAATAACTTTATAATAATTTTTTATATATATATTTTTTTATATTTATACAATCCATATATCCATATATACTCGACGCCATTGCAAATGAGGGCCACCCCTCAATTGGTCTCACGAGGATAAATGATATATGATATTCATTAATAATTTCACTCAAACAGGTTATGTCAAAAGATGACTCTTGACATTGTAATAACAATTTCTGTCAATTATGTAAGATATTAGGAATAAACCCTTTATAATAATGTTTAACTTGTGACTTAAGCCATTTTACACACTTGTGAAATGTCCTTGAAAAAAAAATGTACAGTAAATTTTGACTTAGGCAAAATAAAATGGCCTAAAACACACTCTTGACATTTTGGTAATATGGTATAATTTTTATTTATTTATTATTATTCTTTCGGACAATTCCACACAATACACAATTATCACTTTCACATCATACATCTTAATTTGTGTTGTCCGAAGGGTGACGGAAGAAGCCTAAGGCTTATCGAGTCCCGCCCCCAATAATGGCCTATGTCAAGTAAAATCACATGATCTGTTCAACTGAGGATTTAGGCCATTTTACCAGAGGTGGCCAGCATCATGAGGAGATGATTTAAGCAAAAAAATCATTTTGGCCAAAAAGTGACTTAGGCCATTATTTTAAGAGGGTGACGATATTTAAGTTGTCTTTGCTTTTCATTGGGATGGTATAATGCTTTCTCACTTTGTTTTTAGGCGACTGCCTGGTAACTGTACCTGGATATGTGTGCTTTCTTAGTGAAATGTTAATTGTTTCCATAATGTTTACCTTCTTAAACACCATCCCTTAATTTAGTCTCCATATTTGTTACAGTCACACCCCGAACACTGTCTTAGATGTTATTACACGAGTAAGCCTTTGTAAACCAGACATTGATGCAAATACTAGATTTCTGAACATATGTAATTCCTTTGACATTTAAGAAACTCTCATGTTGAGCTGATATTAATTTACATCAAGTACGTTTTTCACTCTGCTAATCTCATGAATACTAAATGTTATGTCAAAACCTTGTAAGTTAGAATCCTTGTAAAACATCACATTAAATTATAAATATAGCCTAAAAGTTGTGTGCTGTGTCAATGAAATATGCCTATTAATGAAATGGAGAGATGGAATCAATATATTGAGATCCAAAGAAAGCAAATCAGAAAAAGCATTCTAAATATGATATAATAATGGCTTGATTGTCCAAAAATGTTGGAAAGGGGTCGTTTCAACGTTCTGCAATGTAACTAAAGTTAAAGTTAAAAGTTAAAGTTAAAGTTAAAGTTAGTTTATTCGTCAAATGCACAACATAACAGGCAAGCAGTCATAGCTGGCAATGAAATTTTTGTGTTCCAAGCTCTCCTCAATAATGCAACAATAAAAAATTTAAAAATAGTATAGAGTATATAGAGTAAAAGAGTAACAACGTATAGTGCAATAAGAACCAAATTTTAGATAAAATAAACCTAGAATATATGTACAGTATATATATATATATATAGTATATATATATATATATATATATATATATATATACACACACACATACACACATATATATATACATATATATACATATATATATACACACATACACACACACACAACATGTAAACATGTATGTAAAGAATACATATATATATAAGTGTCTCAGACAGCAGTTAAGGGACTTGCGGAGTTCAACATTCTTGTGCTGCTCGGAAAAAAGCTGTTCTTGAACCTGGTGGTTCTGGTTTTGATGCTCCGATACCGTCTGCCTGACGGTAGCAGAGTGAACAGTTCCTGGCTAGGGTGGCTGTGGTCGTTGAGAATGCGCTGTGCTTTTCTCCAACATCTTCGGGTGTAGAGGTCATGTATGGATGGCAGATCAGACCTGGTGATGTGCTGTGCGGTTTTCACGACCCTCTGCAGAGCTTTACGGTCGCGGTCGTTGCAGTTTCCATACCAGCTGGTGATACAGCCGGTCAGGATGCTCTCGATGGTGCATTGGTAAAAGTTGCAGAGTATTCTGGAGCCCATACCGAACACCGAACTGTTGACCTGCTTGATTTAAAATGACTTAGTTGGGATGAATTGCTTATAATGGTTATTTGTTGGTGTGATTTAGATTTTTTTTAAATAGTGAAGTGTGGTCATTGTGAAATTGGACATATTTTTTTATATCTTATAATACACTAAAATAGAAAAGACAAAAGTATAGATTTGTATACCAGGTAAACTATAGTATTGTCTAGCCCAGGGGTGTCCAAACTTTTTTCACTGAGGGCCACTTACAGAAAAATCTACGAAGGGCCGGGCCACTTTGCAAAAATAACACATTTATCAGGACATGTAGCTGCTCTGATGTTTAGTTTCATAGTGTCTTCGTAAATTGTAATCCTTCTTCACGGCAACACTTTACTTGCACATTAAAAAGACACATCCCCCCTCTTGTTAAATGCCATTGATACACCCAGTGTTTTCTGCTTTTACGTCTAATGTCCAGCTTGGTGAAAATAGTAGCCAGCTGAGATCCCGCCCCTCCAAGGAGGGTCCGGGGGTATGCCCCCCCGGGAGATTTTTTTAAGTTTTTAAAGTGAAATGCATGAATCTGGTGCACTTTGAGAGGGAAATTAAGAGGCTAAAGCTGAAGAATTTTGTATGAAAAAAAATGTAAACACTGTGTCAGATGAATTAGAAGCTATTGGAGAAGGACACATGGATTTTCCATAATAATATTAATTTAAATTAAAATATTATGCAGGGTCCTCTGGGATGGCCTTGGTGCTCTTTTTCTTTTATGGGACATATTTCTCTGTAATATAATGAGTGCATTTAGATTATTTAAAAATTAAAAGGGCCATATTACATTATATTTTTAAAATGTGCCACGGGCCAATCAATCAGTTTTGACACCCCTGCACTAGTGGGTTAACTAAGAAATGCAAAAAAAAAAATTATTATTATTTATTATTATATTATCTTTTTACCTGCCAGGGTCTCCTATTATAGAAGTATTCACAGGTTATTCCTGAGCTGCTCAACTTTTATGCCCCCTGTCAGCCATCTTGGTTTTGACAAATTGTTGCTGCTTTTAAAATGGTTGGCCACTGGTTGGCAATGTATGGGATGACACACAAGAGTCCACTGTAGTGGCTGATATGCAACTAGGCGATCTACACCCATGCATATTCAAGAAAACAGCTTTTGAATAGCTGTCCACTGTAGTGACCACTATGCGCGAAAGGGCTAGTATGAATTCTAATAATGTATAGCATATGATCATTATGTTCGAGGCTTGTGCTTTGATGGAGCTAGTTTACAAACAGCTTTCTGCAGTACATAAAAACACAGCAGAAGAAAACTAGTCATTCCCATAAAAGGAGAGGGTTTTAATGTAGCATGAACTCCAGGTCGCTACTAACACTTGAGGACTTTACAAGAGGACAATGTCAGCAGAAAAATACACTGACACAAGCACAGCACCAACGGAAACCACTGCCACTCTGGGGCTGGCTGTGTTCCAGCAAACAGGCAATCTAGCTGTCTCCAAATATGGAGGCAGAAAACAATATCCAGTAAAGTCCCAAGACCAGCTAATCAAAAAACTTTCATCTTTCAATTGTGCCAGCTGTTTACAGAGTTAAAAAAATCCAATTAGACAGGTAAAGTAGCACAATAGCATTACTATAAAAAGCAGTTTTTTTATAAAGAGCAATAGTTTATATTCTTTTAGCTAATACAATTAAAAGTGCATGAAGAAAATGCAAATGAAGCTTCAGACTATCACATTGACTATCTGCACCGTGTTCTTTATTACAGATTTCTCCCTCTTTCATTCACACTCTCGACTAGTTTCTGCATCAACTAAATCAGCTGATTATGGGTGTTTCTCTCTATTAGCTTAAACCTCAAGTCACCCTAACATCTGTGAGACAATTACTTTGTTCCCGACTAAAGTTTAAAATCGTCCTCTCCTTGCTGTCTGTTGTCATTTCAGTGATCAATGTGTACATCATCGCACAGATTTTTTTTTACATGTTTCAATTTCAGTAAAAGGGAAATGTAATATTACACATCACAATGTTTCCATTGAGAGGTGCCGTTTAACCCTTATGCCCTATTAAAAAAAAGTTACACTGGGACCGTTAAGTACATTTTGTGTATTTTGACCTTTAAACTGCATTAAAATGATGAAAGATCAATATTTTTTCACAATTTTTTTTTTCATTTTTTTCATGAAGGGGTTGTTATTCAATCTATGTCATGATTTAATTAATCACAATTAAAAATTAACCCTTTAGATGCCAGTTTTGATCATATACCACCAACCGCTTTATTGAAAAATACACTAAAATTCAATATTAAATTTATTTTTTTAACTTTGATTATTATTAGTATCACCGGCTCACCTATCTGAATACTAGGTGAGAAAATTGAATTTGGGGCATTATTACTTTTTGTATAATGTCAGATTGAATAAAAAAGTTACACTGGGACCGTTAAGTACATTTTGTGTATTTTGACATTTAAATTGCATTAAATTTATGAAAGATCAATATTTTTTCACAATTTTTTCTTTCATATTTTTCATGAAGGGGTTGTTATTCAATCTATGTCATGATTTAATTAATCACAATTAAAAATGAACCCTTTAGATGCCAGTTTTGATCATATACCACCAACCGCTTTATTGAAAAATACACTAAAATTCAATATTCGAATATTTTTTTTAACTTTGATTATTATTAGTATCACCGGCTCACCCATCTGAATACTAGGTGAGAAAATTGAATTTGGGGCATTATTACTTTTTGAATAATGTCAAATTGAATACAAAAAGTTAGATTTCTACCATTGACTTACATTATAACGAAACTTTTTGGCAACCCGCCTTTAAATTAAAGTGAATTTTTTTGCCTCTGATTTCCCATTTTACTGCAGAAAACACAATGCAATTGGGTAAAATGAAAGAGAATAGTAAAATGTACCCATTATATCACCTTTTTATCATCAAAATATGAGTTTTTATGATGAAAACAACTCACTAAAACTACAAAATAACAGCTTTTTTTTTTTTTTTTTTTCGTGTGTGAGTGTGTGTGTATGTGTCTGTGTGTGTGTGTGTGCAAGTGTAAGTGCATGTGTGTGTGTGAAAGTGTGCTTGTGTGTGTGTATGAGAGGAGAGAAATTACAAGGGGTACAGATTTACAGCCCTAATATCGTATGACACATGCAAACACACACCCCCCCACACACACACACACACACATACACACACAATCTTATTTTGTCATGGACATGCAGACATCAGTCCTTACTATCCATATCAGAACACCTTTGACATTTTTCTTTAGATTTTTTTGTCACATTGGCCAGTAATCCTGAAGTTTGACAGAAAATATGAAAATTTCAAATTTTTCCTCGTTTGTGTCATTTGGCATGTTTGTTCCTCGGTTTGAGACCATATGAAATGAATAAATCAACTAGAAATTAGTTAAAACCTAAAATGTGATGCCTTACCTTCAAAATGAATGCAAAAAATTATATAAATTCTGATTTTATCTTGCCATTGCCAAGGAATCAAAAATACTGGTTTTATGGCTTTTTATGAGTTTACGAAATGGCATCTTTTTACACAAGGATTTCAGTGTCTGTGATTTGAGTTCACACAGACTGACTCCTGGAAAATATTTTTTCACTTCAACCATTCTGACTAAAAGATGTGTTCACTAACTACACATCAAAACCATTTTATTGTATATTTTTATTTTTGTTATTGGTTTGCAGCCATGAATTATAAAAGGATGCCAATTTGTTGTAAAGGGTCACCATAGAGGTCAGTGGGGGTGGGCTAAAACAGGGCATTTTTTTTATTGACCTTATTTTTACATAAGTCTATCAAGTTTACTACAGAGAAATGGAAAATTACAGTCAAAAATATTTTTCACTTTAATTTTAAGGGGGGTGTCAAAAAATGTCGTTATAATGGAAGTCAATGGTACAAATCGTGTAGTTAACGGTCCCAGTGTAACAAAAACATCTCACACAGTCAAAATGAAGTGGAAATGGATGAAACTCAGAATATCAAAACTTCATTGTAAAACACACCTTCTTACCAAATTTTATGGCTAAGGGACAATCACAGCCAAAATTATCTCAAAAATGCGACCCCAGATACACAAAATTCCACCAATAGGGCATAAGGGTTAAGGCTGCTGGCTTAGCCTTCTATACCATCACTGACTTTCCCATTCCTATCTCAACTGCAGGTTTTCACTTTTGCGCTCATAGCTGGCACAAGCCTCGAACCTGTGTGTCTATGTACAGGTTTGTGTGCTACAAGAAGAATTGCTGCTTACCAATGTTTTGTCAAATGTTTTATTTCATTTAGAAGCTTACTTACTTAGCTTACTTTTGTTACACTGTTTACTTCCACCAGGCATTTTGTTTGCCATTGTTGTACAGCATTAAGTTCAAGTAAAATGGTCAGTAACTAAAATCGTCAGTTCTATCTAAGCTCGATAGCTAACAAAACAATAAGTTCACAAAGTTTATCAAAAAGACGACAGAGGAGATAAGCAAAAAAGATATACTGTAGTTCAGCACAGCTAATAACCTCCTATTTCAGACGTTCTGACTATCCGTCCTCTTTTACCTCAACACTGATGAGAAAGCTTGCTATAATTGGTCAACAGTTGCACTCGACACAGAACATTTCCATGGGTTTATTTTGCCTTCTCTTAAACCATTTAGAAGCACATAGAAGTAAAAAAACATGCTACACGCTATACTACAATGTATAGTCTCCACTGGAAAGACACCCTGGAGTGCATTGCGTCATGTTTTGTCCACTGGTAGGGCACACTTGGGGGCACTTTATCATCCCTGAGTCAACCAGTCACGGGATCAGTACACTTCTCCCAAGCAAGAATAAATAAGATATGTGCCCTATGATGCCAAATAACTTTGTGTACATAGAAAATGTATCACAACAAATACAAATATTGAGAATTATGTATACAGTCTAATAGCACCCGAAGACAAACAACATGAAATTGATGTACTCGCATCAGGTTCAGTTAGTTGTATTACTGAACTTTTTCTAAATGCTGTGAAATAAAACACATAAAAAGGAAGCATTATACAGCATATCTGGCTGTAGAATCCTGGGAAGCAGAAAGCAGAAACCGTTTTGGACTCGGCACCAACACAAGAAAGCTGTGAGTGTGTTTTTGGACACTGATTATGATAAGAAAGACATGAAGAGACAAGCATAGAGAGTGTTCTGTTGGATAAACAGACTGATAAACCCATGCATGCATCTATTTTTACATATTTGTGTATCTGTTTACAATTATGTGCAATTCATTGATAGTGCTTGTTCACTGATCTCACAGCTGCCACAGTGAATGCTGCATCATCGCTGTGTGATTCATGTTTGCTATAGCATAAGCTTTTCATGAGATGCCTCATTCTAAAAAAGTGGAGAGTCTGAATGTATCATCACTTTTAAGTGAGTGAAAAGAATGCTGCATTGTGCCCTTGATACATTTTTCAGGGATTCAGGTTGCAACCTCTGTAAGTAGCTCCAGGTGCCCGGGTGAGTGAAATTGACTGTTTTCTGTCTATGGTTTGAATAAAAAATTATGTCTCCATCTCATACATTCACTTGTATACACTTGCATGCACATGCAAACTGCTCATGACTGCAGTCTTGCAAGGAGTTTGCTCATTCCTTAAGTAATGCATGGCCTTCCAAGGGTAATTGAAGTAGCAACATTGCTTCTTTTTCTAATGCTTTCATTCAAGTAACAAATTCATCATGAAACTTCAGACAGTGCAGTCTTTGATGATTCAGTTTATAAATATGAAACATGAAGACATTTTTACATGTCACAGTAGGAAAACACAGTGTAAATAATAAACTCAGTGATGATATTAATTTAGCTGCTTCAGTTCCTGGTGTTACTGTGAGAAGTCAAATTTCAACCATGACCTTCTTCAGTGAAAAGAACGTGCTCAGATGTCATTGCTGAGCTTAGTATAAAACTTCCATCATGAGATAACAGGTGTATGAAGTGGAGAGGGTAACCCGTCTCTGGCAATGGATGTGAATATCTTCCTTGATGTGTGTCCCGCTGTCCACTGATCTGAGTGGAAGACCTTTAACATTCTCCCAGTTGATGCTGTGACCAGTTATGGTCTGGTGTTCACTGACTGCTCATGTTGTCTGCTTCCAATGCTCTTGCACTCTTTTTGCCACCAATGTATTCATCGCAGCTGTCATACAATTTATAAATTCTTCTTAGGGTGTACCATCTGAGATAATAGCATTACATACTTACTGGAAGGAAAGAGAAGAGCTTTACAGGTGCTGGTAAACCGACTGTGTGATATTCACACTGAGCCGGGCTAGCTGTTTCCAATGTTAATGCTAGCTAAACTGAGCCAACTGTCTGCTGACTGGGGCTTGATATTAACAACCCATAAGTGAGATGTTATCATTCTTCCCATATAACTCTCTTTCTTATTAAAGGGGAATAACCATATTTCCCCAAATGTTGGGGTGACCTATCTTATAACACAGAGTTTCATGTTTAATCTGAATAACCTTGATATCAAATAGCCTCTTAATTTCCTCCGTAATTGACATCTGACGAACTTTAAGCTTTGGGGGTCTATATCGTGGCTGCTTAATGTCTTCAGCTACATCAGCAAAGCTCGTGTTGGCCTTTTTTTTCCACTGTTCCTTGTTGGGGAAAAAATGTTGCTGTGAACCTGTCAGGCAAGACACACTGAGGAATGAGAGAATTCCAAGGGAATTTCTCAACACAGCTGTGAAGGAAGCAGACGGGAGGAGGGTAAGGAAGCTGAGAGGCGTCGTTCATCTTCATCAGACCCCCATTCCATTAGGGTCGGAGAACGCAGAGGAAGAAACATAGGGATGGGGGGGCAGAGAGAGATGTGGGTTATTTGTAAATGTTGCAGACTGAGATATCTGTGTTAGTCTGATGCTGCTGATGGAAAGTTGCATTCATTGGTATGTTGTAGTCCAACAGCATTGGGATGGGAAGAAAGGGATTTGTCTATGTGAGGAATAGGTAGGAATGAAGTGATGGATGATGAAGGAGAAAAGGAAGGAAGTAGTTAGGGAGGACGGGATGCATGGTTGGGGACAGATGGAGATGACAAGAGAGGACTTCAAATGAAAACAAGAACAAGAACAATCAAAAGATAATTAAACTTGATGTCATAACCTTTCCTGCATTGACGGTTAGTTAGTTAAGCTTAGTTAAGCATTAACAATGCTTAGTTAAGCGTGAACAACTCTGAGTTAAGCATGAACAATGCTTAGTTAAGCATCAACTAGCACAACAGTTAGTTTATCAAGCATTGAAGGTGTTGCTACATTTGCATACAAGGAAAGTTACTGTGATTCCAAGATAGTATGACCTGCTAAAGATTATTTTTTAAAGTATACAATAAATAAATGTAAACATTAAATGCAACATTGTGTTGATAGGCAGAATAATTAAAGTCACTAAAGCTCACTCTCCAATTTCTTTTTTTTTATTAACAAAACCTTTGGCATAGAATTAGTTCCATATCGCTGTTTGACAAGAAGTGAACACCCAAGAACTTTAAAGATAGAGACTAGATTCACATTGATGTTATTCATGTTGATAGTGGTTTGTCTGTAGCTTACCGACTTTCTGGATTCTAAAATGAGCTCTTTGGTCTTGTTGATTTTGAGGTTATTGTTAGATCTCCTCTCTTACATCCTCTCTTTACGCAGACTAAACAGCACAGTGGGATCATCTATAAACAACCTGATAGTGTTCGATTGGAAAACAGCCATGTGTGAAGAGAATAAATGACTGTTTACTTAGGCCTACTTTTGCTGTAATGAGCACAAAATTAAATTTGTTGTTCTTGTTACACTGTACTCCAGACACCAAGCATATATGCAGCAAATATACTGTACCCGAGGCAGGCAAATGAATGGATAAAGGTAGCTTTAAGGTTGCAGAGGTGAGGATAGACAACATTTCTTAAACAGCCTGAGCAGCTTGCCAGCGAATGTCTCCAACCAACATGCAATGATTTTCTTCTCAGTGTAATTCAACACATTTCCATGTATTTGGATATTAAGTACCAAGGGTTTAATTCTTGACATATACACGATGCATCTACCCTCGAGTGGAACAAGCTTCCATATTTGTGCTTTTCAAACTCCATACTCCCATAAGGGAAACGAAAGGTCTAGCAGCTGGCCAAAGGGTTATCCCCACCTCCCAAACGAGAAGGGTATTTGGATCACAAGTCTTCAGGCAGTGCGACTACCGTGCCTGGGAAAAGCCTTTTTTCTTCCCTGAGAGTGGGCCGCAGTGAGCTCCAGTGACTGCTAAAGGGAGGCAGGTGGGAGTCAAATCAGGAGACCATGGGTGCAGAGAGACAAGAGTGTGCTCGGAATAAAACCAGGTTTAAAGTGTAATGGCTCTGCTGTCTGAGTCTGGAGAAAGACAGGGGCTGGAAGGAGAAGGAAATAGGGAGAGGAAGGGTTTAGTGAAAATAAAGTAAAGGTGGAGTCAGATTCTCGAGAATGTTTGTTGTCAAAAACACATTTGTCAAAATCAGTGAATATCTCCTCATGATCCCGATACCTGTCAGTACTGTGTGTGTGTGATAAAAAAAAATGTGGTTTACACACAGCCTAGGTTCTGTAAACTGGCATTTTTCTATGTAAAGTGGGCCCCTTTTGTTTGTATACTCTTTGTTTACATACCAGATTACAGATCCAGCTGTGTATTAACACTGGATTTTTTTTCAGCGCGCACATACAGGGAGGGACAGGTAGTGGATCAAAGGAGATATTCATTGATTTTGACGAAAAGTGAATTTGACAACAAGTGTTCCCCAGAATTGCTGACTCCACCTTAACTAAATAAAAATGGGGGTGGAAAAAAGAATGATAGAAATAGGAAAGATGCAGAGAAAGAGGGAGAGAGTATCCCTCAACTCCACCACCTACTCTCAGTCTGTTGAGTTTAATTTAATATCAGTCAGGGTGGACAAGTGAATGAGGAAAGGCGATTTTCCCGTTTCAATTTCACGTTTACAAAAAGTTGCAGAAATCATCTGCCATGACCACCACCATGTACACCTGTAACCCAAGAATGGCTATAAGGTTAATATTCTGCAGGTATTTAATGTACCTTTATCTATATAGCAGTGTTTGGCTCCATCTTGTGGAGGTTTAAGGAAAGACTTCAGTATTCACTGTGTGGCAAGGTAATTGAGTAATTCAGAGAAAGAAACAAATTTAAAAGGTTGTCAGACATTGATGTTATGACAGCAGCAGAGCAGTACAACTTTGTTTATTTAAAAAAACATGGTTAAAATTCAATATAAAAGATTTCACCTTAACAACTATAAACACTTGTATTTGTATGTATTTATTTATCAGTGATTCTTGAGAAGCGGGACAAAAGGCCGTCTTCCAATATTAACTGCTGTTATGTTTAAGTAAAGATATTTCAAATTGTAAATGTTATTAGGGATTAAGAATAGAATGTATGGAGCACAATTATCCCCTCAAATTTAATTTTATCATTATTATATCAAATATATGACACTTGTTATATTCTCACGATGTCTAAAACAGTGTGTCCACAGAGAAGGGTTCAATCATTCATATGCAATAAACCTATTAAAAATGTACTTTAAACATTAAAAATAGCTTTTTTTCGTCTAAAGCAACACTGAATAATCTCTCATGTCAATAAAAACTTTTTTTCTACAACACATTCATGTTTTATAAGGTTTCTATGTGGTGGGACACTTTTTGCCACCACCGTCAGATAATCCATTAAAATGTAATAAAATCAGGCAAAATAAGGGGCAGCTGTCACTATGAAGGACCATGATATGTCAACACCGACTTACAATTTCTGAAGAAGTTATTTGAAATGTTTAGACAATTTTATTTTCATACTAGCACCTATCATCAACAGAAAAACCAAATGGCTGCAAGATGAACTCCATTTGTTTTGTTTTTTGTTTTGTTTTTTTATGCTTTATTGATAGTGTAGAGACATAGTTGAAATGGGGCAGAGAGGGGAGTGACATGCAGAGAACGACCGTGGGCTGGAATCGAACCCGGATCCGCTGCTGGCCGAGGCCCATGGGGACGCCCTACCAACTGAGCTAAGGGCGCCCCGAACTCCATTTGTTTTGTTTAAAAAACTTTAAATATGTCAACACCGTCAGATTTCCTGTCTGACGGTGGTGAGAGGCCAATGACGGAGTTGACATTCAATGTGAAGGCATCATATTTGGGTGTTTTTCAAGTTATAATAATTATATTAAATATAGAAATAGGGTTTTGTTTTTCTAATAGGGGAGAACGGGGGAATCTGAGGCATTAGGTAATGTGAGCCACCCCCTGTATCTAGGCAACGGAAAATATTTTTGGTCATGTGAGATACATGTTTTCAAGCCCCTCTCATTTCCGCATGGCCCTGAAAGAAAGGACCTCATGGTGCTGTGGTAAGCATGTTTTTTCACCTAAATAGGTTTTTTGCATGTAAAAGTAAATTTTCTTGCTGTCAACTTAATCAACTGTTGTGCCAAAGCAAATGTATTCACATAGAAAAACTTATATCATACGTATTGATGAACTACCAACATATAAAAACCATGTGATGATATTAGCTAAAGATTAGCCTGAAATGCTAAGAGAGGTAGTTTTTTCTCAAATTGTGGTGGTGGGGGAAAGTGAGCCAAATGTTGTGGGGGAAAGTGAGCCACTGTCTCACTTTCCCCCACCATGAGGCACAAGTTAAGTTTAGTCTTAAACTTATTTTAATGTAATATTACATGACATATGTTTTATTTTAATGTCATACACATTGTAGAAAAGCCATCATGCCAAGGAAACACACCAGGAAGACGACCTGGGGCAACCACACGGAAAGAGCACCTTCTCATCTTTCCCTGTAACCTTCAGGGCTGGAATGTAGAGTAGGCCTAGTTGTAGAGTATGACAGGCTGATGTTATAATCTAGTTGGGTCTTCTCTTGTGTTCTGAGTCCCAGGCTGTTCTCGCTGGTTCTGATTTTCCTATGCTTTGACCCCCAGACACAAGCTGGCTCTAAGGGTCCTGTGTTCTGACCCCCAGACTGTGTTCTAATCTAACTGGTTCTATCTTTCATTTGAATCTTATTAAAACCTTTTGAATTATAATATGTTGTATTTGATTTTGTTCAGAGTTACTTTCAAGTGTTTAGAAAATTTGCTTTGCTTAATTGACCAAACCCCATCATTCTTTTACTAGTCCGACATTAGTCGTTGGTCATTAGTTACAATATGTGTTGTTATGGTAGTTTCAGAGTGGAAAAAGTAAGTGGTTCACTTTACCCCCTTGATTTTTCTGGTCTGTCTCAGTTTACCCCACAGCTGGGGTAAAGTGAGCCACATGACAACTGTTTTTAAAACAATCATATTTTCACTGCCCTTTGTCTTGAAAAAATTCCGCTAATGCCCATTTCTAGGAAACACCCTGAATTAATGGGAAATGTGTAAATTTGAGTGATAAATCATTTTAGCTCGCTTAGAGGGGAGCAAATGTAAAAAGTGGCTCAGATTACCCTGTTCTCCCCTACTGTATTTACAGGATGATGTAAAAAATTAGGCAATTTGGTGTGAGTCTGTTAGAGCAAGTCTAATGAAAAACTGTAATGTGAATCTTGAATTAACGCTCAAACAATAAAATGCTGTTATAAAATCACTGTTATTGATTATTGATGGTTAAAATGACTACATCTGAGTTTTTGTCACCACCGTCAGATATGTCAAATCCATAAGATGTACTTGTCAACTCCGTCAGATATGTGTCAACTCCGTCAGATTTGTATTATTTTGATAATATTGCATAATGATATTTGATAGTTGTTGAGGAATGGTTTGTCATATGTGAAAATCTAACCAGTCACCTAACATGAGAATGTGTTTTGAAATTTGAAACACATCTTGAGAGGAAAATCGATTTTGAAAATATTTCTGTGGCCTCTGTCAGTCTTGGTGAATATTTGTGATCACTAGACATGTCATGTGTTATACTGAGTTAGTGTTGCACCCCGGAACCTTTGGACCGACACCTGTGTACCCCGCCGTTGGGTTATTGTGTTTGCTCCACCTGCATGTCTCTGTACGTTTGGCTACTATGCTGTGAGCATTGGTTTCAGTAAAGTCCCAAAACTGAGTACAAGTGTGCGTGCATTATTGCCCTCGGGTTACCACACTTTTGGCGACGAGGATTAAAACATCGATGACGGAGTAACGTTAGTGTCGAAGAAGAAGTTCCGTGTGACTTTTAGCTTGCAGCATGGCTACTACCACGGTCGGCACGCTCAGTGAATTCGTCGAGCTGGATGGTGACTGGATTGAATATGTCGAGAGACTGGAGCACTTTTTCCTGGCGAATAACATTAAGGAGGTCGAAAGGAAAAGATCGATTCTCCTCAGTGCGTGCGGTGCCAAGACGTACAAGTTGATACGCAATTTAGCAACGCCACGGAAGCCAGGCGAATTGTCATTCAAAGACTTGGTGAAGCTGGTGCAAGAGCATCACAACCCCAGGCCGTCAGTGATTGTTCAGCGCTTCAAGTTCCACACACATTCACGCAAAGCTGGAGTTTCAGTTGCTGCATTCGTGGCGGAGCTGAGACAACTGTCGGAATATTGTGAGTTTGGACCGGTGCTTGACGACATGCTACGGGACAGGTTAGTCTGTGGTATCAACAATGACAGCATTCAGCGCCGATTGCTAGGTGAAGTCACGCTAACTTTCAAGAAAGCGCTGGAGATTGCTCATGCAATGGAAACGGCAGCTATCAACTCTAAAGACATTCAAGCAGCTAACGCCAGTGTGCCACAGGGCGCCGTTAACCGTCTGTTTAATGAAGGGAGAGGCAAGCCGATGAAGTCAGTTGAGTGTTACCGCTGTGGGGGAGCGCATCTTGCTAATGACTGTGGTTTTAAAGATGCCGCTTGCCATAACTGCCAGAAAAAAGGGCACATAGCCAAGAAGTGCAGAGGTGCTAAAAAGCCATGGAAAAAGGAGTGGGAAGAGTCAAAACCCCAAATGAAAACGCATCATGTGCAAAGTGAAGAGCCGGAGGAGCAGTGTTCATTTAACATGTTTAATATGGACCTGAGTGAACCCCGGGCAGAGCCGATCTGCGCAACGCTGCAAATAAACGGAAAACAGCTGACGATGGAGGTGGACACGGGTGCCTCAGTTTCGGTGATAAGTCAAACCACCTACTCCAGGTTGTGGTGCTCTGGAAAAGCGCCTGCTTTAAGGAAGACTAACATCAGACTGAGACAATACACCGGTGAGTGCATTCCTCTACTGGGAGCTATAGAAGTAGATGTGATGTATGAAGGCCAGTCAGCTAAAGTGAAGCTGTTAGTGGTAGACGGGGAGGGACCTAGTCTGATTGGAAGGGACCTCCTAAAGAAAATCCGCCTCAATTGGGGGGAAATCATGCACATGAGAGTGGTTGGAGACATCCTATCAAAGTATGCAGACGTTTTTAAGGATGAGCTTGGCACCCTCCGCGGCACAACAGTGAAGTTAACCGTGGACCCCAACGCAAAACCACGTTTTTGTAAACCACGCACGGTGCCATACGCCATGAAGGCTAAGGTGGAAGCAGAGTTGGACAGGCTGCAGCGGTCAGGTGTTATTGAACCTGTGGAGTTCTCTGACTGGGCAGCCCCGATTGTGCCTGTGCTGAAAGAGGATGGTGCGGTGCGGGTATGTGGTGATTACAAAATGACAATTAACCAAGCCTCACAACTTGACACATATCCCTTGCCACGAGTTGAGGATTTGTTCGCCACACTGGCAGGAGGACAAACGTTTACAAAACTGGACATGAGTCACGCGTACCAACAGCTGTTGCTGGATGAGGACTCTAAACAGTATGTGACCATCAACACCCACAAGGGACTGTTTAAGTACAACCGCCTGGTTTTCGGCGTCGCGTCCAGCCCAGCCATTTTTCAACGCACCATGGACAACCTCCTGCAGAACATTCCCCATGTCGCTGTCTACCTAGACGACATTTTGGTGACTGGTAAAACAGAAGAGGAGCATCTGCAGAACCTCGACCAGGTGCTAAAGAGAATGAAGGAGGCCGGGCTGCGTTTAAAACGCAGTAAATGTGTTTTTCAGGCTTCAAGTGTCACCTACCTGGGTCACAGGATTTCCGCTCAGGGTCTTTCCCCCATGACAGAGAAGGTGAGGGCGATAAAGGAAGCTCCTTCTCCAAAGAATGTGGCTGAGCTCAGGTCATTCTTGGGCTTAGTGAACTATTACGGGAAGTTCTTGCCTGAGCTCTCCACTGTGCTCGCCCCCCTCTATCAGCTGCTGCACAAAGACTGTTCCTGGAATTGGCAGCAAGCTCAAGAGACAGCTTTCCAGCAGGTAAAAGAACTGTTGCACTCAGCAACACTACTCGTGCATTTTGACCCGGACAAAGACGTTGTCTTATCCTGTGATGCATCGCCCTACGGCGTGGGGGCGGTCCTATCGCACTGTATGGAGGACGGAGATGAAAAACCTATTGGGTACGTGTCTCGCACTCTCACATCAGCAGAAAAGGGTTACTCTCAGCTAGAGAAAGAGGGGCTAGCTGTAGTTTTTGCTGTGAAACGGTTCCACCAGTACCTGTATGGTCGCCCATTTACCATTTTTACCGACCATAAGCCCTTGCTGGGCCTGTTTAGTGAGACTAAGGGTATTTCACCCATGGCGTCAGCAAGAGTGCAGCGCTGGGCATTAACTTTGTCAGCGTATCAGTATCACATTGTGTATAAAGCAGGAAGTGAAAATGCAAATGCAGACGCATTCAGCCGTCTTCCCCTCCCAGAGTCACCAAGCCAAACTAACCTACTTCCAGAGACTGTGTTTTTGTTAGACAGACTGTCTGACTCTCCGGTGACAGCAAAGCAAATCAAACAGTGGACTGAAAGAGACCCGGTGCTGTCACAAGTAAAGAGATGGTTATTGCAGGGCTGGCCAGTATCAGTTGAGCAGGAGGAGCTCAAGCCCTATGTCAAGCGTCAGCTGGAGCTAAGTGTGCTGGATGGCTGTATCCTCTGGGGCTCCAGGGTGATTATTCCACCTGCGGGACGGGCTCAGATAATGGAAGTGCTGCATGAAGCTCACCCCGGGGTGTCGAGGATGAAGAGCCTCGCCAGGTCGTTTGTGTGGTGGCCTGGGATGGACGGTGCTTTGGAAGAAAAGGTAAAAGCATGTTCACAGTGTCAAAGTAACCAGAAGATGCCCGCACCTGCGCCTCTCCACCCATGGGAGTGGCCGGCACGTCCGTGGTCCAGGCTCCACCTGGATTTCGCTGGTCCGTTTATGGGCCACATGTTCCTGGTGCTGATGGACGCTCATTCAAAGTGGATGGAAGCACACATCATGTCAAATATCACAGCCCCAGTTACCACTGACACGCTCAGAAGCATCTTTGCCACCCACGGGCTACCAGATACGGTTGTCAGTGACAACGGGCCCACTTTCACAAGTGAAGTTTTCAAAGAGTTTGTGGAGAAAAATGGAATCCGACATATCCTGACTGCACCATACCATCCTGCTTCCAACGGTTTAGCAGAGCGTGCTGTTGAGACACTGAAAGATGGACTGCGGAAAATGACAGGGCACACGCTGGAGACTAAGCTGGCACGTTTCTTATTCCAGTATCGGATTACTCCACACACAACCACTGGTTTGCCTCCAGCAGAGATGTTGCTAGGGAGAAAGCCCAAATCTCATCTGGACCTCCTTCGCCCGGATGTAGGAGCAAAAGTTGCCCGATCACAGGAGAACCAAAAAGTGAGACGGGACCAACATGCAAAGGAGCGGCTTTTACAGCAGGGGGACTGTGTGTATGTCAAGAACTTTGCTAGCGGCTCAAAGTGGCTGCCAGGAGTTATTCACCGCCAGTCTGGTCCAGTTTCTTTTGTGGTTGACTTGTTGGACGGCAGGCAGGTTCGCAGGCACCAAGATCACGTGCGTGTCCGCACTGATGCAGAGGAGAAGGGGTCTCGGAGTGTTTCGCACAAGGACGGTGTGAGTAGCTCTATGGACTGTGTTGCACCTGTGTGCATTGATGGACTGTTGCTGCCCCCTGATGGACTGTCTGAGCAAACTGCCTCACCTGCCCCTGCCGCTGCCCCAATTCCTCCCAGTGCAGCACAGTCTGTTACCCAGTCTGTGGACTCTCCTGTTGCACCAAGAAGGTCAGAGAGGCAACACAAGCCTCCAGAGAGACTGAACTTTTAAACTAACAAAAAAATGTTGTGCATTACCGGATGTTGTTGATTGCCTGTTGTTAGAATTCTAAAGTTGGAATGTGAATTTAAGTTAGTTTTAGTGCAATATAATTTCTGTACTTTATAAGGGGACATACATGCAATTTCAGTTTGTTTGGGTAACCGTATTATAAGTGTTTACTTAAAGGGGGAGAAGTGTTATATACTGAGTTAGTGTTGCACCCCGGAACCTTTGGACCGACACCTGTGTACCCCGCCGTTGGGTTATTGTGTTTGCTCCACCTGCATGTCTCTGTACGTTTGGCTACTATGCTGTGAGCATTGGTTTCAGTAAAGTCCCAAAACTGAGTACAAGTGTGCGTGCATTATTGCCCTCGGGTTACCACATCATGGGTCTAGCATAAATTGAGGGAAAATTCATTTGTGTTTTTGGTGTCTGACGGTGTTGACACAAAATAAGGAATGGCAAAGTAAAAAGCCCATTTTGATAAAAAAGGACAAAAGCTGGGAGGTTGTGTCAAAGCTTAGCTCAGTTGCTTAGTATATGTTGGATACAAACATGTTATTTAAATTTGCCTAAACATAGGGTTTGTATTTTTTCAACATTGCACCCTGTTTTGTCCCACTTCTCAAGAATAACCGTTAAAACAGAAGTTCATGTTGTTTGATGTATCAATTACCTTCTACTGAAACGTCCACTAGGAGGAGGCATTGCTCTAGGAAGTTGTCTTAGAGTCAAGTTCAGTCTTTGCCAGATCCCATTCCCCTCTCTTGCCATGCTTTCTTATGTAACTTTACCATGCTCTGTGAGTTTGAACATCACAGTTCATTAACACAGGAACCAAATGTCCATGCCAGATTTAGCACATATCCCATAACACATTATAATATTATAAGAGGAGAGTCGAGTATGGCGTCCGTAGTACACAAACACAGCCTCACCCTGAACTTTCCTATGCTTTTCTGTCTCTGTCAAGGAAAGTCAATACTCAGGCTTCTGTTCTGTTATTGCTTCTTCATTTTTCTGTTCTTTTTTAATAACACCCAACACACAATTCTCCTCTAACACACACACACATACACACACTCACAAAAAAGGGGTTCCCACACACTTCACTTTTTTTTCCGCTGTAGCAGCAGAGAAGCCAGTTTAATCACCCTGTCACCACCACTTGCACTCTCTTTCTTCCTCCCTTTTCTCTCAGGACATGACTTTTCTCCACACGTCTCAATTTCATGGTCCTATTTGGATAATTACTTTGGAATTATGTTATGTAACATGTATTTCTTTCCGTCTTTTCCATATGTATTTATGTATTTTAAAGTATATGACCTTGGTATCGTGTAATTTGGTTTGTGCGACCTTAAAAGTGGTGTGGGCTGAAATATCACTGGCCTGTTTTTGTGTGAAATACCATACTGCCCGACTGCCAGAACCCCATTGGGGCAGACCAGAACCGGCAGCGGGGCACTTGCTCACTCCTCCCCTTGAAAAAATAAACTCCCTTACCATGAAACACCTGTTGCCTTCCCCTCCTCTACCCATTTTTCCTCCCCCTCCTGTGCCTTTTCTCCTTTCTTCTTACTCTCACACTCCCTCCTCTTAACCTACTTTTACTCAGTTTTTTCCTCTGGACATTTCCTGTTTACCTAAATCAGCCCTTTGCCATAAAACTGCTTGTCCATTGATGTTTTTGTGTATATTGTGTAACACCCGGTGTGCACCTCTCAGGTGACAGGACTTTTGAGAGAAACAGAACAATATTAAGCCATTTGCCACTCTGACATCACTTTCTCAAGTTGCTATATTCATATCACCCTAGTATGTCTTGTTACTGTTGTTCCTTCAGGGGCATCAGTTAGTTACGGAAAGGCTGCAGTTAATACAAACACACCTTTACTTATTCATCAGAGGTGGAAAATAACTGAACTTAGGTACAATTTTGAGGTACTATGTTAAATGTATTTCCATTTTACATGTTATCCATCCTGCATAACAGATACTTTTATTTTGTTACTTTGAATACATTTTGCTTCTTATCCTTCTGTAGGCTAATTCTATTTTGAATGCAGCACTTTCACTTGTAACAGGCTAGGGATGGTACTTTGTCTTTTACAGTGCGGTATTGATGATTTTACTTAAAGAAATAGTTTGACACAAACTCACAAGCTAATTTGACTAGGACGTAAGCTTAGATGACAAACTTGAAGATTTACTCCACTCACATATATTTCCCTTTAAATAGTTGCCAACCGATTTGCACAAAGACTTGATTTCCCCAAATGTAAAGTATAGGATATACATAAGTAAAGGAATTTGAATATTTCGAACGACACTGAAAACAATGATAACTTGTAAAAACTAGAGCAAAATTCCTAATAAAATAGGAGCAAATTTGCGATTGACTGTGACTCAGAATCGGTCCAAATATGACTTGGCGACTTCATTAGGCCTAAGCCTACTTATCACACAAGATTAGTTTAACATCTCTGCCAGCCAGACTTCTGAATCCCTCTCGTTCAGCATCAGCAAAGAAATTGAAAACAGCAGCAGTCACAGGACTTTCAGAACTCTGTACCGTGACCACCGGAGGATTAAAATAGATGGGGCATGACTTTGTCTCCTTGGTCACACCATTAGAGCGATGACTGACAGCTTCCTGAGGTGGTTTCCTTTTTTTTTTTTTTATTTAGAGTCATGACTCCGCAACCGCTAATGTGTTTTTCAGTGAAACACTAGTCAGACAGGTAGCTACATGCTGGTTGTTGGCCTATAAAAAAAACAAGAAGGCTAAATAATAAAATAATAAAATAAAAGCAACTAGCCAGTTTAATTTCCTAAAAGCTAAAGAAGATTAAATTAATGAACATACTGGTCAAACACAGGTAAATAAGAGACATTTACAAAGTTCCAAGACCGATAGGCTATATAGACATTTTGTGAGCCAGCACTTGTTAGGCTAGGCTAAATCAGATGGAGTTCTTCTATAGTATCTAAAGTGACACTCAATGACGGATTACCGCATGGGCAAAGTGGGCACATGTCCAGGGCCCTGGCCAATAGGGGGGCCCTTGATTTTTTTTTTTTTTATTCAAAAAAATTGACGGGGGATTCCCCCCTGGGAATGGGTCGTAAAAAGTCGGGTTGTTTTATATTCGGGGTCTTATATTCGGCCGGGACAAGCGTGTGTGCGCTTGGAGAGAGAACGATGTGTCTAGAGAAAAAAAGGCACGGGAAATGGCCAAAGAGCTCCACATCCCCACTGAAATCAAAGCCTCGACTCATTATGTTGCGAGTCAACGTGTCAGAGGCACGAATCGACAAAGCGATCGACCATACAGTGGCTTTTCTGCTGTGGCAGTTGTAGTGAGGAGAGTTTGCCAACTGTGCGTTCCCTTTACGCACCAGTACCAGTGTAACGAGCGAGGCGGTTGTTTCACTTTACAGTTAGTCGGCAGTGAGATTGGGGTATCCAGGCTCGGGACATGCAATCAGATCAGCTCGCATCGTCGGTGTCTCTGCCCCAATCTAACTGTCTAGTAGGCTCCGGCGCAAAGAGTCTCTTTCTCTTGCGCAGCACCAGAGAAACTTTATAGAATTGTATTTCGCTCTATCTCTCTCTTTCTCTCTCTAGGCCGTGCACTGCATTATAATGTGTGTGATTGTGGATTGCACGGTGTGCTAGTGCGTGTATTTGCGTGTTGGTAGGGGTCCATGACTGGTTTGTGTCCAGGGCCCGTGGTCATGTTAATCCGTCCTTGGTGACACTAACACATTAGTTTGACTATTGTTTTTACATTGATTTGCTTTCTAAATTAGAGTAAGATAAGCCCTTTGATACTTCTCTCATATCTGAAGACAGCTTGCTTAGCTTAACTTAACGTAGCGTAAAGACTAGGATCAGGAAGAAACAGCTAGCCTACAAGGTAACAAAATCCACTCAACAACGCCCCTAAAGCTGACTTAATAAAATGGTATATCTTATTTGGTTGATGTACAAAAGTTCTGCATAAATAACAAGTTTTGGTTTTTACATAATATGTAACCGGACTCTTGCCATATCTAAGCTGACTGGCTGCCAGCTATAGCTTCAAATTTACTGTCCAAATTTTCAAGTGGTATACATTTTTTAATAGAACTCTGCAGCAAAAAAAGTGGATAAAGTGTATTTCCAAAATGTTGGACTATTGGTTTAAGAGGTGCTACCTTAACTTTCCACCCAGGCCAAGTTTTTCTTTTGAGGAAGGAATAGGCCTACCACTTTAAAGAATAACATTGATTTTGGAATGACCACAATCACCCATTTGAAAGCTCTTTGCTTTATAGAGGGAAACGTGGGTATGTCAAGACTGAAATCTTCTCTATTAATCACAAAATCTGCAAATCTGCCAAAGTTTAAGTTTGGCCAGGAACAAGAAAGATGAAGAGCTGAGGATGTTTACCGTGTCCGTTACTCATATTCATCAGTCTGCCTCTTATGTTGTAGCAATGGGGAGTTGGATGACTCCTGCCAAATGGCCATGGGCTGTAGTCATACTCTCACATTGAGGAGCACTGCTTGGAAAGGAACACCCAACATTTGTCACAACGAACAATTTAAAGGGAGTGTTGCAGAGGAAAGGGGTCCATCTGTTGCACAAGGCATGCAATTCTCATATTTAATAACATATTTCCCAGTAGATTCAAGATTCAAATGTCAGATACAGAATGGAATCGAAGTGACGCATGCAATCTTGATAGATTCTGGAAGTAATTATATAGCAGAGAAAAATAAATTGCTATAAGGGATATTATGGAGAACACATTTAGACAAAACAAAAAATACAGAACCAATGAGTAGCCTAAAGAAAAGTATTTACAGTACAGGAAATAGTCAGATTTTTTAAGTAGTAAAAAAGTTGACATGAAAAATGGAAAATGAAATGTGGAGCAACATTTTACAGTTCATTGACAATGGACAATGCCATATTAATTGCACCAGATTTAGCTAAAATGTAATTTTTTAACTAAGTGGTCAAGGTAGACACAAACTTTAAACTGAACCTATCACCTTTTCAAGCTTGAAAGTGAAAGTTGGTTTTTAATCATTACCTCCTGCAGAGAATTTGGTATATGCTGATATGCCAGCACCTAAAACCACCGCAGCTCATGTGAACCTTTAAGTCTAAGCCAGAACTCTGCTCGTACGCGCTGAAATTCATAGCAGGAACCTAACTTCCAAACCTCTGCCTATCACATTTCTTTCATCTTACAAGGCCTCTGTGTTGGGCCAGGTGTGGCTGAAAACATGTGGTTGAAAAGGAAGACAGCAGAGGAGGTGGCCAACCCTCATAGGAGCTGCACTTAAAACAATAATCTTACTTTCACCCTCGACTCAACCATTCTTTCCAAGTGATCATATCCTCACCATTCCCATGTCAGCAGCAGCATGTGGTTAGAAATAATAGACAGACACAGCCGGACCCACCTGAATCTCAAGATGAAACATTTGGAGGGCAAAACAATCAAAACATACCTTTAAAGCCATGGAAACACATTTTCTCGGTTTATGCCGGGCACAGACAAGGATGGGGGTGTTCACTCTTCTCTCTGACAACTGCTATTATCTTAATATTTGCTTAATACAGTCCTTACAACTTAATTTTCTGTCCTGGCACCTACATTGGTCTGGAAAAACACAGGGAATTCCTCCCCCCTTCTTTTTCTCCCCCCCCAAAGGTGGAGGGCTTATTAATGCTGTCTGGCCCAGCTGAATATATTTACCTAACGTTAGGAGAGTGGTGGCCACAAAGGCAGGAATGTGCTTAAGTGTGACTTGAAAGCGGCTGTTACATTTTCATTTTTTACTCATAAAATAAATACATTTTTATGAATGGCTGCATTCATTCCAAGACACGCCCACCAATCAGCAAACTAGTGCTGTGTTTAAGCCACACCCAATTGGAATATCTGGGCTGCTACCCGCACGCTGATTGGATAGAAGTATGGAGAGGGGCGGGGTCTCTCAGAGGCACACCAGTGAGTATAAATAAGAGTTTAGATACTAACCCTGGTACAAAAACAAGGACTGCGGTCTGGAAAGAGACTGAAACACAGTGTGAAACTACTTCAGGAGAACAACCGTTAAAGGGATTTTACCTTGAAGATACTTTTTTGTCTTTACTTTTGTATTTTTCTTAAACTTGTCAGAGGCTAATCATGGCTTTTCTGATCTACCTGACTTTACTGACAACAGCCGTCATCACACAGGTAGGCTGTCTCTCTGTCCTGACTGACAAAATCTCATGTAGCAAAGACTGAGCCAAAAGTCTGCTTTTAGAAATTCTATTTAAAGTTGAAGGTTAGTTTAATGTGTAGTCTGTCATAATAATAATGTAGTGGCAGGTGAAATGTGCTCACATTCTGACCTCCAGGGTTTGAACACTGTAAACATCCCCTGGTGTAAACAAAACTCAAATGTATTTTTAGAAAAGCTTTCCGTTTCCTTTTCAAAGCTTAGTCTTCCTAAAGCTAACATCAGATTGACTATGATTGCTTGTACGACTTTACGTCAGTCAAGTTTGGTAAATGCAGTTTAACTTGGGTTATTATTTCAATACTGCTTACATAAAAATGAATGTGGTTCTTCTCAAGTTGTTCGTCCTTCCCAGTGATCAGCATGTCTACTCATGTCTCCCTACTAAAGCACGGGACATGTTGATTGCTACAAACTGGAACAAGTTGACTCAAGTGCAGGGTGATGACTCAAATCTTGAGCCAGCAGGGGACTGGGTACAAAACGTACAAACCCTGAGCTGTCTAGACACTTGGGGCTGAGTGGCCAGCAGTGACTTGACTTACCATAGGGGCGTACCGCAAAACTTTGTCTGTGGAAGAATTCAAAATCCCTCACAAACTCTGGGGAGCCTAAGTGATGATTCAGAATGAGAAGGAAAAAATGTAACTCCCAGAACTCTCTTTGATGTTGGAAGAAAGGCTGAAACTATAGTGCACTGAACACCCCGATGATGACTTTACCACCCTGGTTGCCATGTAGTTATTTTGTGTCTGAATTTTCCAATCAAATACAGTTGTAGCATTGTGGCTCGGTTTCAAATGTGTTTTGAGAGCCCCCTTTCTGAAGCTGCACTGTAGATATCTGGTGTTGTAAAGTTCATTATTTTATTCCCTGTAGAAAATGTTGCATGTCCTGACGTTCACTCCATATCCTCCCCAGGTGACAGCTAGCTGCCCGGCAGTGTGTGAGTGCCCCTTACAGCCCCTAGTTTGCCACCCAGGAGTTAGCACCGTGCCAGATGGATGTGGCTGCTGCAAGGTGTGTGCAGCGCAGCTCAACCAGGACTGCAGCCCCATGAGGCCTTGCGACCACCACAAAGGGCTGGAGTGTAACTACGGCAACGATGTGACCATGGCCTGGGGCATCTGTCGAGGTGAGCGAGAGAGAGAGAGAGAGAGAGAGAGAGAGAGCGAGAGAGCGCGAGAGAGAGAGAGAGAGAGCAATGTGTGACGGGGAGGGAAGGAAATTCACTTAGGAAATAGCTGCCTTCTACATCTATTTGATCTTTTCCACTCTTCATGTCATCCCAATGAAGGTGATGGCATTAACATGCTTAGAAAAAAGGGTCCCATATTTAAAAATGAATACGGTGAACGTAAATGTGGTCAAAAAGTCGTGATGGCTGTGCAGCATTGCACATGAGAACATCAAAGAACTTGGATGTTAATTGACCCTCCTTTCCATGATGTCAAAGCCATCACAGCTCGTCTTTTAACTAACATGTAACCTTGCACATCCGGGGACAGACAGGGGGTATTTTAATGAGCAGGAGATGTTTTATGGCAGCGGCAGGGGGTTTCAGAGATAAAAATACTATTTCCATCTGCACCATGCCAGTGCTGCCCCACGAACTATGAATAGCTGGTTCTTCCGTGATTCCCTTTTAGACTTTACTGCCTGTTCTGTATATACTCAGAGATGCATATCCAAGATACCACCTAAACCATGGCTTGTGCCAGGGTTACCCCTGTTGCCCTTTGGTTTATTCATGGCAACAGTAGGCCTACACTTCAATATACTTTATTTGGTTCATTTGGTAGTCACTAAATGTTTTGGTTCAACTGAGTAAAATGTGTCTTTCCAGCAAAATCGGAGGGACGCACATGCGAGTACAATGGCAGGATCTACCAGAATAGTGAGAGTTTCCGTGCCGGCTGTAAACACCAGTGTACCTGCATCGACGGCGCCGTTGGCTGCGCTCCTCTCTGCAACAACAAGCTGCCGCCGGCGTCTCCATCCTGCCCCTTCCCACGGCTGGTCAGGATACCCGGGCAGTGCTGCTTCAGCGTGGACTGCCACAAGGGCACCTGGCGGATCCCACCTAAGTATAAGGTTTGATTTGCATATTATGACTAAGGAATCTGGCATTGAGTGACAAAGTGAGTGACAAACATGGCAAAAATGGGAAACATATTATATGGAAGCAGCCAAATTATAAAGACATTTGTATTTTTATTTAGAACATTTTCTTATAACAAGTCCTTACGGCTCAAGATCGATGGCCTCAGATTGCTTGTTTTTTCCTACACTTCACACACTTCAAGGCTAAAGATATTAAGTTAAGTGTCATACATCAGAAGGGAAATCTTACATTTTCAAACCCACAAATGAGTAATTGATAAACAATTGATCATGCAATCAAATATTTGACTACTTGTTTCAGCTGTTAACAACAGTAGCCTATATTTGGGACCTAAGTATATGCTCAGTTTCATGCATTAGCAGAAACAGAAGGCCACGAGGAATAGGTTGGGCACTATATCAGGTGACCCTCTTTAACTTCTTTCATATAATTCAGTCTCCTTTTTCGAAAAGCAAATGCAAGTCATTTAAAGCTCCCATATTATACACTTTTCGGTTCTATTATACACCATATTATATGGTCTTAGTGGTCCCTAATACGTTTTTCTATAATTGTTTGCTGAAAAAAACTTTCAGATAATTTATTGTACTATGCTGATGTTCAGCTAATCTCACAATGGCCTATTTTTTAAAAAGAGCTGCAGCTCCCCTCGTAAATATCTTTACGAGGTCTTTGAGCTCCCCCCGCCCCCTGTCCGGAAGCGAAGCCAGATACGCCTCGCCCTCTATCTGTCAGGGCCGTGGACCAATAAGAAATAGGGGTGTGGGCTGCACAGTGGAAGCTTCTGGCTTTTCAGTTTGTGAGGTCAGAAACGAGGAGAATTCTGACTGGAGTATATTGGGGGGGAGGGGTGGGGGTTTCAGAAAGGGGGAGAGTGAGAAAAGGAGAGATTGTTATCTTTTTTTATATTTTGGCAGTCTCTAGGCACACCGTGGACCCATGGATATGTTAGAACGCATTTAAAAAGTGCATTTAGCATAATATGTGACCTTTAACTTTACACTCATCACCAAAACATTAATGCTAATTAATAAGATACCTGTATAATGAATGTGGACGGAAAGTTTGCTTTAAAGTTTAACATTTTCATTTCAAATCTTCCACTTTCTAATAGATAACACGTCCTAGATACTGTTCAACAAGTGCCTTTAGTCATGACAAGATGCATGCAGGTACAGAGGAGTATAATGTCACTCTTCTGACATATTGCCCTGAAATAAACCCTTGATAATCAGAGCGCCATGGTGTGAAATTGAATGACACTATGAAAAGCACACAAAGGATAGACATGAGCGTGTCACAGTTAAATGCCCAGCGAGCAGCACCTAGCCTTATCTAATCGAATGTCTTCTTATCACAGGTGCCTCCACCACAACAAAACCTGCACAGAGCTCATCACGATCCTGCCACGCACCGGCCTGACAACGAGCTGGCCAATGAGCTTGTAGAAGTCAAGACAAGCGGCTGGGAGAGTGAACATGGCCACAAACACCTGCCTGGTGAGGGAAAGAGAGACTATTTAGCATTTATCAGCTCGGCATGTCATACATTTTTGCTTGCTTTTTTTAATTGGGTGCTTAATTTGTCTGAGACTGAAATTATATGCAAATGGTGCATTTACACAGAGTCTTGAACTTTGAACGCTTTTTGTGGTTTATAGCACTTTATCCCAAGACTATCCAATGAGAATGCTAGCATGTTAATGTTAAGCAGTATAATGTTCAACATCGTAGTTTAGCACGTTGGCAACATCTGCTAAGTAGCACTGAAGACAAAGTAGCCTACAGCTGAGGTTGATAAGAATTTCATTAGTAATGCAGGCATATGTTCATAAATCCAAGTGTTGGTTAGGTGTTTGTGCGACGGGAATTTGTTTACCGAATTTAATGGCAATCCATCCAAGAGTTATTGAGATATTTTGCTGAAAGGCAACAGTCATTAGGATAAATCATCTAGGCATCATGAATGTCTGCACCCCATGCCATGGCAATCCATCCAGTATCTTATGAGATATTTATGTCTGAACTAACAGACAAACCGACATTTCAAATAAGTAAAGGTTTGAGGAAAATCTGAAAAAAAACAGATATAATATTGTGTAGCAGATTATCTTTTCTGCTTTTCTATCCAGTTAATCCTCAAGCGACCCCTTCATATTTATCTTGTGACCCCTTATTTCTCCCTGCCACCCCCACACCCACCTACTATATGTCTCCATCGCCCCGCAGTGTGGAACCATCTGAAGGATAAGAAGTGTCAGGTGCAGACCACTGACTGGTCCCAGTGCTCCCGCAGTTGTGGCATGGGCGTTTCTTCTCGTATCACCAACAAGAACCCAGAGTGCAAGCTGGAGAGAGAGACGCGGATCTGCACCTTGCGGCCATGCAACAGCCTCACTGTCCCAGTCAAGGTGAGGGAACCTGAACTTGACATGAGCCGGAGGACACAGACAGACGGAGGGCATGGGTCGATTATTCACATAACTGCCCAGATAAAGTCTTATCGTGACTTATCTCTCACACAGAGAAACCTAACACCTTGTGATAACTCTTATCTATAAGGAATTATTTCCCCTCTTATGTATCCATGTTGACTACGCAGGGAAAGACAATACCTGCTAATTTATTCTCTGCGTCCTTGTTCACTCTTTTTTTTTAAGCTGAAACCGTCCAAACTGTGCAACAAAGAATGAAAGGAAATATGCTGTATGTGCTGAAGCCATCTTTATCCTGAGTTTAAGAACAAATATTATCTCAGCGGTACTTTCGGGAAACTTTACATCCACTGGGAAATGGGCAGTGCTGATTTACTCAGCGGTGTTTTGGTGGCAGGCAGACGACTTTTTAAATATAGTCCCCCACCCCCAGCATTCCTGCCAAGCAACTGTCCATAGCTAGGACCCGTCTGTGTACTAAGAGTCCAGGGAAGTGGTGTGTCTATATTAATCCACCATGTTGGACACACACACTTAGTTATAATATCTGGTGCCAAAGACAATCATTGCTAGTGTGTTTAACAGGAAAGGACACTCAATTAAAAAAAAAAATTTTTGAGAATACATTTCTCAAATGTATATATTTAAATCCCTCAATTGCTGTTATTTCCCTAATGATTTTGAGTGCAACGCAGCTTAAAATCTGCTGTTATGTAAAAGGTCAAAGCTTAATAGTTTCTATCCATAATTTGACACTCAGTAATTTCTCTTCTTTTCATCCTCCAACCACAGAAAGGGAAGAAGTGCTCCCCGGCCCAGAAAGCCACAGAGCCCGTGCGCCTGTCTTACGGAGAATGTGTGAGCGCCCGCCTCTACCGGCCCAACTACTGCGGGGTGTGTACAGACGGACGCTGCTGCTCGCCACGCCGAACACGCACTGTACCCGTGACCTTCGTCTGCCCTGACGGCGAGCGCTTCCAGAGGTCAGCCATGTTCATCCAGTCATGTAAATGCAGCGACGACTGCGGCCACCTCAATGAAGTGGCCCTCCCTCCACAGCACTGGATGTACGGAGACACACACAAGTTCCTAGACTAGTGCTGAGGGGGATTTTTTATTTCATATTTTTCATTAATGTAATGAGGTCAACTTTCTTGATGAAGGAAGACGCTTCAAGACCCGGGGCCACTTTTTTGTATCTGGCTCCAAGTGAGTGAAGACCACAGGCACCCACCTGACTTCCACACTGCAGGCAGGAAGGGGCCGCCTCAGTTCTATTCACCCTTCTGAAGGCAAACCCTTATTATAATTATATTGTGTGACCAGAGTGGTATGGACACTTGCCCGCTCCTGTTCAAACAGACGTAGGGCCTAAATTGAAGCCCTGAAGCGCCTCGGGACTTCCTCCACTTGGCACTGATTGCTGGTTCAGGTGTGGAGAATCTATTTCTTCTGAGACCCTCAGATTAGCCTGAGAGGAAAAACACTACAAGCGCAACAATGCACTTTGTTTAGCACTGAAACTTTGCGACTATAACTATGACAGCAGTGCAAAAGGATTGCAGCACATACTGTGATGGTGGATTGACTCCATATCCCACAGTGCACTGGGACTACTCTGACAAGCAACTTTTGCAGAGTGTATTGCCAAATGTGGAAAATATTTTTTAAATTCAAAATATATCAAATCAGCATGTCATACACATTAGGACAGACTCCATTGATTGTTCTTGTGGAATGCTGACATAAGCCATCTTTAAGTCTTTAAGTAAATTTAATTTACATAACAGTGAACGACATTGTTCCCTGTAACTCACAGACTGTTGAATGATAAGGAACGCTATCTGGAACTGCCAGGCGTTCAGCAATGACTGGACCAATGCCAACTAATTTCTTGTTTGTGCATTAAATGCAGCTTATATAGAAAGGTCTTACACAAACCTGTAATTGACCATTTATTTTGGATCAAACTGTGTATCTTCTCCTTATTTGGATGCAGGTTTGTATCATTGTCACATGTATACACCTCTGTGGATGTAGACACTACAATGTAGCCATCTCAAGTTTGTGTTGGTCTATACATGTGTTAAACTGGATACTTAACCATTGTGGGTTTTATTTTGGCTCAACATACTAGGCAGTCAGTTCTAAGAAACCAACTGTTTGGGAAAAGCAGTGGTTATCTTCAAACGATGATAGCGCCCTCTGCTTGTAGGGATAATTAATTACAGTGAAAAGTTTTTTTTTTAATGCTACTGTTTTCATGTAACTGTATGTCTACTGTAACATCCTACATACCTGCATTTTTCATGTGAAAAAATTAAATTCGAAAAGCGTTAAATAAGGTAGAAAAAGTTTATTTCTTCAACCAAAACAATATATCCATGGTTTTAACAAGGAAAACACTAAAACAAGCAAAGATGTAATACAAAAAAAAACTCATTCATCATTTTGAACTTGCAAACATTTATGGTGGGAGGGGACTTTAAAATAATGTTAAAGGGGTTTCTTTTTCTTCCACCAAAATACAGCAACACCAAGGGTCACACCAAATCATCACTGGAAAGAATCATCTGGACTGTTCAACTGCAAAGAGAAAAAGAAAATTATTTAACATGTGACGTTAGCCAAAGGACATGTACACACAGGCCTTCAAATTGTCGACACTGATCGGTGTGTTTGTATTCTGATGCTTTGCCTTTAACGACCATTCCATGTGTTTAACAACCAGATAAAACCTGATGTAGCCTCCAGTGGTGTGGTTATTTATTGTGTAGGTTGAAACAATAATGTCCTCATGTGTGAATTTAATGTTGACCAGTTTTTTTTTTAAAAGCTGTAAATGCCTGTTGTCAACTCCAGGAAAGTGCTGCCGGTTTTGTGTTTTCTGCCCAAACTGACTAATCCAAAGAGTTTAGGATGTACACATGTGGCTGCCTGAACCCTACTTCATTCAGCTTGAAAGTTTGCTCACCAATAGCAGAAGACCACACCAAAAAATCTTAATACATCCACAATGTTAACAGCAAAGGGATGATGTACACATGTGTAAACACAACTAGTTTAACCCCAAAAAAGGTGTCAAATGGCAAATCTGACTAAGCGCAGAACTTACTGTAGGAGGAGATATCAATCTCCTCTGGTAGCTCGGCTACATTGACCTCGAAGCGGTCTTGGACATCATTTAGGGTCTTAGCGTCTGTCTCATCTGACACAAAGGTGACGGCCAGGCCTTTGGTTCCAAACCTGCCAGCACGGGCCACCTGAGGTACAAAGGAAACAGTGGGGCTCAAAACACACTCTGCTCACAAGAATGCCACCAGATTTTCTATAATCGAGAAAGAAGGCTTCTGATCATTGACAAAGGTATTGTTTGAATTATGTCTGTAACTCCTATTAACACTTTCAACATATTAATTAGAATCCACTGATACTGAATACAGATCTCTGACAAGAGGTTACATATAATCATATTATAGCTGGACTGACTCTGTGAAGGTATGTGTCAGAATCCTCTGGCATGTCGTAGTTGAAGACGATGTTGACTCGCTCAATGTCCATGCCTCGGCCAAACAGGTTGGTAGCAACTAAGATCCGCCGCTGGAAGTCTTTAAACTGCTGGTACCGGGATAACCTGGGCAAGGGGTGAGCAACAGCAGGAAATTGAATAAGTAAGCAATAATATTAAAGTAGTGACTCTAGAGTTAATACAAATTAGTTTTATTTTTGATGCTAAAAAATGTGAAGTGTAAACAAAAGCAAAAGAATCAGAAGGAATGTAAAGCAGCAGCACATACCGCTCCTCCTGAGCCATGCCCCTGTGGATGGCAATGGCAGGGAAATTCTGCTCCACCAGCAGCTGGGACAGAGCCACACAGCGATGCACTGACTTAACAAAGATCACCACCTAACAGGAAATAACAGAAAAACTGTTGAATACTTGCTGAGAATGACAAAGACATCGATCAGATATTAGACTGGATAACAAATATATCCTCCTAGATAACAAGCGACAAGTAGTTAGTAGGAGAAAAAGGTTACAAATGTATATTTCCTAACATTAAGCCATTTCACAAAGATTTAAAATGATACAATAATAAGATAAAACTAGTATATAAATATTAATATAATAAAAATGTACACAACTGATTATGATTTAGTATTTCATTAATGTGCGGGAGATATACCTGGTTGAACTCGAGCACATCGAGCAGGTCAAAGAGCTTTCGGTTCTTCTCACTGTCCTTCAACTTGCAGTAATACTGCTGTAAACCATGGAGTGTCAGCTTCGTCTCATCATCCACAAACACTTCCATGGGCTACACAGCAAGAGAATAGCCAAACGTTAGTCCCTCAAAGACACATCACGGCAACCGGCAAATAAATATATATTATAATAAAACAACTTGAGAACACCACTTAGTTACTACAACTGCACAGATTGTAGGAAGTTTCACCTATCTTTTTTTAACAGAACAGTGCACAGTGGCTCACTGAACTTGTTCTCATGGACTGAAGCAAAAAAAAAAAGCAAAAGGATTGACTGTCCTGACCAAGCTAAATCAGCCAAGGAGGATCACTCTGCCCCTCAGATATGGCCACTTATGACACCGACAGTCACAAGAGGGCAAAGCTAAGAGGGACTTGGCAAGAAAAACACACCAAACTACCTTAAATATTGCACTTTGAGATTACCAATAGCAATAACACTGAATCAGACATTGACAAAATATATACAAACCACTAATAAAATAAAACATATTTAGTGTCTCTAGTTGCTAAAACAACCATAACATCAGTGATTAGTGTTCTACAGGGATAGTCAGCCATTAATTATCAAGGGACGCGTCGCTGAGAGGCCAGGCACTGTTTTTCCAAAGGTCATCAGAACAACCACAGACTGAGCAACTCCAGTTGTTCAAGTCCAACTCAGTGGCGGCGATGAGTAAAAAGTAGTTGTTGCTCTTTCCCTTTCCAGTGTAGTGAAATATGTATTGTTGTTGTTTGTACATATATTTTTAATAATTAAAAAGGCTAAACCAATTAACATTTACCTCACTGCGCCAAGCACACATTAAAAATGTCAACTTGTGCAAATCAGCTAGAAAACTTTTTTGGGGAAAAACTAAACTAGGAGTTCTCTTGACACTGAATGACGCCTTGTAGGTTAAACTTGAAACATCAGTTGAACCGTATAACTCACATCCTGCATGAACTTGCGGCAGACGGGACGGATCTCCTTGCTTAGCGTTGCACTGAACATCATAACTTGCTTCTCGTGGGGTGTGAGCCTGAAGATTTCCTGGACATCACGCCTCATGTCTATAAGAAATAAATATATTTTGTTGCATTTTTATTATTCCTTGTTGGTAATTTTTTTTACCATTTTACCTTAGCTTATTATCTAAAAGGTATTCATTTCTTATCTTTAAATAAACTATATCGCAGATTATTTAATTCCATATTGGATCACAGGGAAATGGAATCACCCACAATCCATTTAAATATTAAAAGACACACAGACAGTTCTTTAACTTGGAATCAGCATTTCCACTTATGAAAAGGAATGCTATGGAGAAAGACTGTAAAGACGTGAGCAGCGGGAGAAGACAACATGACATCCATAATTGAGATTTAAATTCACAGAGTCGAATGGCTCGAGTGTCTTACATACTGGCTACAGACCTTCACCAAAGCCGTTTCTGTAAAAACAAACAACATCTAACACTTGAGTTCCTATTACTCACCGAGCTGCTCAAGCATTTTATCACACTCGTCAAGTACAAAATGTTTGATGTTCTTCACACTGAGGGTCTTGTTGCGGATGAGGGCAAGTGTACGTCCTGGAGTTCCCACGACAATGTGAGGGCAGTTCTTCTTCAGGACTTCTTCATCGTTCTTGATGGCCAGGCCACCAAAGAACACGGACACTTTGACAGTGGGCATGTACTTGGAGAAGCGCTCGTACTCTTTGCTGATCTGGAAGGCCAATTCTCGTGTGTGGCACATTACAAGGACAGACACCTGGAATCAATATGAGGAATAAGGAAAATGGTGATATTAACTGGTTGGTCTTGTGTAATGAGTCTTGTGCTTTTGTGATGCCAGTTTACATGTTCTGCTGCTTCTTAATTATTTTATTTTCTGAATGACTTGTGGATTTTTACTAATACTAAAGAAATAGTTCAGTGCCGTTTAAAAATGTTATTTCAGCATTTTAAGCCTTTATTTATTTTTGACAAGATTCCAAAGGATAAGCGATATGATATGAGGTGGATCAATTGTTTTATCCATCCAGAAAGTCGTCCATATCACTGTAAGCAACTCCTTATCAGAGTAAAAAACTAAAGCAGACACAAAATTAATTGTTTAAGCAAGATAGACAAGCAAAATCAAATAGTGATCAACTCACCTGACCATCAACGGGTTCTATCTGCTGAAGGGTGGCCAGAACAAACACCGCTGTCTTTCCCATACCAGACTTTGCTTGACATAGGATGTCCATGCCCAGGATAGCTTGGGGAATACACTCATGTTGGACTGAAAATAAAACAAAGGGCACTTACAGCGAGTGATTTTTTTTTTTGAAACGCCTCTTGACTGGGTTACAAAAGAGAGATATTATTATATCCACCTTCTGAGGGATGCTCGAAACCACAGTCGACGATTGCACGGAGTAGCTCGGGTTTGAGGAGAAAGTCCCTGAAGCCAGAGCTGTGGATTGATACGTAGGATCCCTTCACCTCCTTCTTATTTGCAGGCGTCCCACTCTCGGTGGGTCCCTGGGGCTCATCATCTTCTTCATAGTCCAGAAGTTCATTATCAACGTCGGTCTCAGCCATCTGTATTGGGCATCAGTAAATTACAGCCTTTCAACTTTTCTCAAACCATAGAGTGAATCAAAGTCTCCTTGTATGTACTACTCAATCGAAATGATGGCCAATTAATATTAATTAACTGTTAAATAAATACATATAATCAGAATAATGATTCTAAACGCTTGTAATGCCATATAGCCTAATGGTTGTTCTGTCCAAATGCTTACTGTACCATATAACAATAACTCTAAAAATGGCTTGGGTGCGTTAGAAAGTAGCTGTTTGGGAAATTGAATGAATAGAAAAATATAGTAACGAGCTTCGTGCTATAATGATACGAAACCTCATCAGCTGTTTCGCTAACCAGCCTAGTAAGCAGGAGGATACTAAGATAATGTGGCTGCATGCAGGCCGCCGCCGCCACGCTTCACACCAAAATAAATAAATTAAAATGGAGAAGGAAGCGAACATCAACCCGTGCAAACGACCAGGGTTACACGGGCTCCGTTTAGCAGTTCAAACTACGCTGACTTAAAATGTAGGCTCCAACAGCAGAGACATCAAACCCATAAACAATGGACGCCTCCTCTTTCTCATTCATTCAAACTGACTAGTTAGCTAGCTAGTAACATACAGCAGCGATACTCACAAATCAATTTTAACAAACATTACAGCTGTGTTAACAACTTTTCTAACCTTACCCCGTCAGATAAATGGTATTTGTTAGTGGGCGTATGCTCAGAAAAACAAAATGACTTATTATAACAGTAATTGGTCAACACGAAACTAAGCTAATGATAATGCAGATAGCATGTTGGCTAAAGGAGGAAAAAACTCAAAGAACCCAACTGTGGCTCCTGCGATAAACTACAATTCTCCATCAATAATAATGAAATGTCTACATACTGACGAGTTCGGCCCAAAAAAAACTATATTGCTGCTGCATCTTTACCTTTTTTCTGTGATATTGTATTCCCGTGAATGTGCGTGATGGTCGCGAGTTAACCAGCGTTCATAGCACAGTGCGCAGTACGCAGAAATAGGTCCATAGGTAGGGGTACGCACACACACACACATGTATGGTGTGTTCATGAACACCTCGGACAAGAAAAACTATCCCTTTCAATTTATTTGTCGCAAAATGCCTGTAAAATCAACGAGTTGCCTATAACTGCTCGATCACAAATCAAAGCAACAGCCACAAAGCCACCAAATTAGTAATAGGAATATTATGTCACACGTGACATAGCTTTGGTCCCAATTTTGTCACTATAAGCAACGAGCCTAATTAAAACATGTTAGGCCTATGATTAAATACAATTTCAACCATAGATATATTTCAACACTTAACCTATCTATGACCGGGCTTTTGGCATCCATGCCATGTAATTTGTCACAAATTTCCATTTTCCCATGACTTGAGTGTCAATGAAGTCTGGCCCAAATTATTACGATTAACGTTATTTGCGATAATAGGCCTATCTGAACAGGCATTGGTGTCCCGCATGGATATATAAAGAAGACTGAAGCGACTGTAGGCTACATAAAAAAAACAGTAATTTTTCTAAGACTGTTATTGGTCAAAGTCATAGAGATCAAGGGTCAGAACCTCTTTTATAGGCCTACATTCTATGGTCAGAACATTCAAATGATTGTATTGTCCCTGCGCTGCCGTTCTTATAATGCAATACAAACACTATTTTCGTGAGAGGTAGCCTAATTTATAATTTCATTTGTTCTTATACTAGGACGTAGCCTAATTAGAAGAATCATATGCCTGTTGCGCAATGACCGTGTTAAATATCCTATCTGTAGGATCGTTCCCCTTCACAGAATTGAGCATTTGCTTTTCAGAATTTTATATACTATGTTCAGAATAGACAAATAGCCGAGGGAGCTGCAATATCCAATTCACCCACTTGATGGCAATAAAGTTAAGACATTTGGGCCAGATTACAGCTGGCATGAAATTTAATTTAAAGTGTGCTCATGTTTGGTAGCCTATATGGGGCCTCGAAGGCTGATAACATCCCTCAAAGCCTGCAAATAGTAGCCTAACAAAAAAGGGGGGGAAAGCATTGGTATAAGGGTCAACTCAGAAAATGATTAAAAGATGAAGATTTGTGTTTCTCTCACTGGGAAAGATCCCAGGCACAACGTCAAATCTCTTTACAATTTACAATTCAAATTCAGTCTTATTCTAAAAAAAAGTGATGACGAGTAAGATTTTCCAAAATGTTTAACTTATTGCAGAAAACAGTACACATTTTCTGAAACCTGCTTGCTGAAATGCTACTTACATAACACATTAATTAATGAATCAGCAATATTAATCTTATATATATAACACTTTTATTTTTGACATCCTAATTATTTTTTGCTTATGTTTTACTTCACTAACATTTTAAATCAGGTATTTTTACAGTGATAAGTATATAGTTCAATAAGTAAACGATTAGATTAGTCCCATATACCACTGTGCAATACTACCTGCTGCCCATTTCAGGACTATTTTCTGCAGGCCTATACGTTTACACCGATCAGGTAGGCCTATACTTAACCTACTTGAATGACACTAGAAGTTAAAATTGACCATTCATTATTTATTTTTTAAGAAAAAGCACAGCAATAGCCTATACCGAATACAGGTGCTTTAAGCTGTGACAAGACTACAGTAGGTTGCTGTTGTTTAATTAGTCACAGAATAAGAGACTGCCCTGAAACTGTAGCATATACACTTTTTGTCACATAATAAATTATTGAGTTGCCATACACAGAAACAGACACCGCTGTATGACACCTGCGAGCCCCGCCTTCCCGCAGAATAAAACTCCACACTGATTGGCTCGCCTTGTCGTCCTTCCACGGAGATGTCACAGTCCGAGCAGGCCATTGGTCTGCGACACGTCAATCACATCTCATCCTACAACCTGATTGGTTCACCGCTCCTCGTGCTCAACAGAAAGGCACAGAACGCCAGCCATTCTGTGTGATTTACTCGCGGTGATTGATGCTGTCGTTTATTCCAAAATCCCCGTTTAACCGTAGGCTACATCGCCCGGCGGTCACGGTTATTGTAGGGGACCTGAACAGGAAGATTTTCTCCCCTTCTTCGATTTATCCACGCGAGCCTCTCCGCCTGCAGAGGCTCGCGAGCAGCTGTGCGACGCCGCGCTGCCTCCCGGTTGAGCGGCGGGGCAGGAGGATGGCACTGCGTTGGACGGTCTCTCTATATTTGTCCTCGGTGGTCTATTAAGATTTTAATTAGCTGATAACATATGTTTGACGTTTACGAGGGACTGGTGCGGGAGCTAGGAGAAACGCACCGCTCTGAGTATGGAAAAGGGGTCCAGGTAAGCATTTAGGCTATTTAGAGCTTAATCTGTATCCTATAGCCTATCTGTGTTCATTTTTTTAAACGGCACATCAATGTTGTGGCGTGGATCCCTTTGACGGGCCCCAGAGCTTATTAATTTGTATCAATTCAACGGGAAAACCTGCATAGCAACATAGGCCCACATTGCAAAACACTATCGCTCCTAGCAATTGAAGCAGCTTCATCCGTGCGCTCCCTTTATGTCACTGTAAAATTCCATCGTAGGTTAAACCATGCCGAAGGAAGGAGACACGGCCCGTTCATTAGCCTATTAACCATATTCATTGCTAAAGCACAGCACGTTTTTTTCCTGTTTTCCCATGTCCTCAGCGTACCGTCCTCATTTTTTAATCGTTACACAATCGTGTTGTCACTGGGAAGCCGGGACATTTGGTGCCGCAAAGAAGGGATGATGTGTCATTTCGGCCACAGATGTTAATCCAGAGCCATGAGCCGACTGCAGAGCATGTTGGTCCCCGGCATCCTCCAACAGCAGCAGCAGGCCGGGATAATGAGCTGTCATGTCCAAACAACCCATTCAATAGGATTCAATAGACAAAGGATTGTAGGAGTCACTGTCGTCTTTAATGAATAGCTGTTCTGGAGCAACAGTGGATGGATGGATGGATGGATGGATGGATGGATGGATGGATGGATGGATGGATGGATGGATGGATGGAGTGAGTGAGTGAGTGAGTGAGTGAGTGAGTGAGTGAGTGAGTGAGTGAGTGAGTGAGTGAGTGAGTGAGTGAGTGAGTGAGTGAGTGAGTGAGTGAGTGAGTGAGTGAGTGTGTGTGTGTGTGTGTGTCCAGATGTCTGTTCACTGTCCTTGATAAGCATCTTAAACATAGAGCTCCTACCTGCCCATTCACTAGTCACCTAGGATACAATTGTCCTTTGTCAATTGTATCCATCTAATCTTAGATCAATTTACACAAAATTCCTTGAAATGTGCTTAAAAATGCTTGGAAGACAGAAAGCCAGCACTATTCAAAACACCACAGGGGACTGTCAACCACTGAGTTAAGTGACTCTTTGAAATCTAGGCCAAACATACATCATTTCTATACTACAAAATCGTTTTGGGGGGGGTATGATGTTGAAGGATTGTGCAAACCACAGACTTGTCACAAAATGGGAGGCTCTTATTGTTTCCTATAGAAGGAAAGAAATTAATAATCTTCCATCATTAATTGTTAAATGCCCCATGACTAAGCACATGTACCACTGGGCAATGGGTTCATCGTATCCTCCTTGAATGTGATACAGGCTGTGTGAAATCCACTTGTGCAAAAGGCACATTTCATGGTCAAGGAAGCAGGTATCTGATTCCCACATCCTTGTGACCTTGTTTTATAGTGGCGGTGCCTAAAACTTATCTGATCCCGTGAGGACACACACACTTCATCTGTGTGTGATAATAGTGGTAAGCTAATAGGCTCAGTGACACTGGACATTGTCATCAGGATCGTGTGTGTGTGTGTGTGTGTGTGTGTGTGTGTGTGTGTGTGTGTGTGTGTGTGTGTGTGTGTGTGTGTGTGTGTGTGTGTGTGTGTGTGTGTGTGTGTGTGTGTGTGTGTGTGTGTGTGTGTGTGTGTGTGTGTGTGTGTGTGTGTGTGTGTGTGTGTGTGTGTGTGTGTAGCCTCTAGCAAGAACAGGAGGACACGTATCATCTTGCAGCCTTCTCCTTGTGTTGGCCTACAGTACTACTGTGTGCAGGTTTTATTATTGTCTGCCACTGTGTTTGGTTGTACAACAGGGACAAACAGGGAGCCACATGTCAGGCTCTTGACTGATCGATTTCCCTCATGGCCGATGCTACGTCTTTTTTTTGGCTGGACTGCAAAGCGAGGCCAGCCTTACAAACGCAAATGTGGGTGGGTGAGTGACCAAATGCAGCGGTTCACAAACCGATGGGGAGAGGAGTCCAGTGCCCACATTGTGTACAGTGACAGGCTGGTTAAAGTCATGGAATTACATATGTTGAGCGAGTGATAACACATGCAAACAAGCTATTAACTGCCATGATAGTATTGCACAATATAGGCTACTGATAGTAGTTACTACGACACCCCACTGCCAAACAGGGACTAATTCACGCTTTATTGTGTGATGTCTCACCCTTGCAGACAAAGTAGAAACACGGAGCGATATATATAGTAAACCTGAAATGAGTAATCATAGAGGATCAGTGAGATTAAACGTTGTATTTGTGTTTGTATCTGTGGTTGTGTTGAAAACCATTATGGCACATGGTGCTGCATATGCTCAACATCGATAGGTGTCCACCTCTGTTTTACAGCTTTGCGGCAACGCTGCTTGAACACATCAGCCACTTTATCGTGAAAAAATAAATGAAACCTTCTCACATTGCTACTGAGCAGGCTTAATTCAGCCCCAGATGCTGTCTCTGTTCCAGTGCCTAACATAAGATGAGGAACTTCTCCTAAGCTTTATTAATTGATGAGGTTAATGCAGATCTCTTCCCTATGGTGGCTGATGGTTTGATGTGGGTACAGTCTATGAATGATGTAGAATCAGGCAACCACAATAATAACAACAACAACAACAAAACTAAGAAATTCATCGTTTGGTTCATAAAATGTTACGGAGGCCACGGTGAATACAGCAGTACAAAATGTAAAGATAATTAACTTGCTATCAAGGAAGACAAAGAAAAACTGTTAATATTCACATATGTGTAACACGAACTAGAGAATGTTTTAGCCTCAGTTATCTAAAATACTGCTTGTCTGAGTTGGGTGATCACAGCCTTTTTTTCTCATCTGCAACAAATGTCTCGCTTGTCTCATTTGCTTAAGAGCAGCACCACTCACACAGAAGGTAGTCAAAGGCTATAAATGTTGATTTGTATAAAGAAATAATGTCCCTCCTAAGGCCTTCATTATGTTCTGTCCCGTCTCATGCCTCGTGTCTTACTGGCTGGCCTGCTGCTTGTCTGTTCCATCTCATCTGCTGACACATGGAAACAGGGAGCAACTTGATGACCTGGCTGCCGCAGTTCAAGCTCACTACAAATGCAGCTCCTGCACAGCTCTCCTCTCTATTGTTCTTGTAGGCTGACCATTTGCAACTGGATCTGTGTAGCCCTGCAAATTGTTACACACTGACTGACCCATGATCTCCTTTCCACACCGCTATATGTTGGAATTATGCCACCAGATTTATACCAGGTTGTGAACCACCGCTTTAAACTTTAACAATGCATCATACATACTGTATAAGATACACATGATTTCTTTATGTGCAATCTTTCTCTGAAAAGTAACTCCTTATTGACGGTGTCAGATTAATGTAGTGGATTATAAGAATACAGTGGCATATAATACTGTAGATATACTTGAGTAAAGTACAAGAACCTCAATTTGTATTCTTAAGTACAGCACCTAAATACATGTAACCTACATTACACTATCCTTGGGTAAGTCGAGTGGTTATAACTTATCATGGGCGACACTTTTTCCATCAGCATTATTCACATGCTTATGGCTTCGTCACATGGTTTCTGAAATAGTCTGTATGGAACATTTCATCAGCAAAGTTAAAGAGTAACTCAGACCCAAAACCACTTGTTTCGGCTGTTGTTTAAAATGAACATGAGGGAATTATTTACCACTGGGGGAATCTGTGGAGGTATGATTAACAACACGGACTGTGTTACAGACAGTTACTGAGTGAGAGGCTGTGGTTTTCGAAAACCTGTGCGACGCTGAGCTGTTTGGGATGCGGCCTGTAACGCGATGTGCCCCATCAGCTAATGGGTCATCTTCACTGTTTGTGCCTGTGTTTTGGAGTATCAACATGATCGTTAAAAGTTTTTTTGAGTCTCAAATAATGGGTGGCACTAATATGCTTCAGATTGGTGGTTAGCTTTTTGTATCTATAGATGTCATGATGGATGAGGGACACAAATCATGTTTTACATATATTGAGTTTTCTGGTTAAAAAATTCCAACTGATACACAGCTAAGTCTGTCTCTGTGAACACCTGTCCAGATCTTCTGAACAGTATTGTAGTAAAGTTTGATTTGATTTCTAATTTTCCCCAGAAGCTTAAGCTAGTTATGAAATCCAAGGGGGAAAAAAGTAAAGACATTTAAATTAATGAAATTGTCAAGATGTTTGTGGACCTGTAGTGTTTAACTGCTCCTCTCACAGCCATTTCTTAAGCAGACAACAAATGTTTGTATTCATAACCGGTGATTAAACTAACGCTAGTGATCAGCGGGGCTTCTGGGAAATATGACATTTAAAAGACAAAATAATGACAGCAGGGGGAAAACCAATGTCACCCATCGCTTTAGCATCAAATTAAGTGGTTGCTATGTGCATATGGCAGCACCCAGTGTGTAGCTGTTACCCTCCATGGCACGCTCATGTATTTCAGTTTTGAGATTAGTGTGTGATTAGTGGATGTTTTGGTCTGTTTTATCACGCATTTTTTATTTATAAGATGTCAAATAATCTGAGCAGTATTAGCACTAATGCACTGACCTAATGTTGGTGTGGAAGAGCAGACGTCGCCTCTACTTGAAGGGAATTGATGGTTTGGCTATTTCTAGGCGATTTCCTCTCACAGTGGCACTCGGGGGAACCGAATCATCTGGAGAAGGATACTAACTAAATTTAAAGCAGGAAAGCATTAGTCATATAAAGTGAACATGGACACAGTAGATTTAGGGAACAAAGTCTGGAAAACATTTGTTGTTGTCAGTGTCACTTTAATTGCCCTAAATGTAGCTCCTCCTCATTCAGGCATAATATCACACTTAGTTGTTATTGGAAAACATTTACTATACACAGCATGGAACAGACATGAGATTGTTACCAATTACATCTCAATCATCTATACTGTGCAGTTTGTACACACACACACTGCTTTGGAGAACAGGCTGTCGTTACTGTAATGATGATGCTGGAAGGCTTATTGTCTCAGGGTTAATAGATAGCCATTTACAGTACACAGAGACATGAACATAAACCACTGTGTCATTTTCATTGTAGAATAGCTCAGACTCAGATCATTTACTTAAGTAAAAGTACCAATACTACAATTTGAAAATACTCCCTTTCAAGTAAAAGTCAAACATTAAAATTAGGAAAAAATGTAGTTTAAACACAAACTCAAAAGGGAAAGCTGCTCAAAATCTGATAAACTGACTCAAGTGAAGTCAAATTGTGATAATCATTGCACTGATATGTAAAGAGTACTTCAATGTTGTACTTGGTCAAGGCAAAGGTAGACTGGCACAGCCCGACCAAACTACAGCTAGTAGTAGTAAGGCGAAGCTAATTTTATTGCACTGTGCGTTACAGTGTTGTTGAAGAGTGGAGTTTAATTTATAACAAAGCATCATATCATATCAGATGTGTTGTATGTAAAATATATATATCTGTAATATGTTCAAACTTAACAGTATACAATAACTATAGTTGTTCCCTGTTCAATATTTTATAAATAGCACAATATGGGTATACTCAAGTAAAGTACAAGTACCCCCATATTGAAGCACAGTTCTTGAGTAGATGTTACTTTCCATCACTGTCAGGCAAATGCTGTATATACTTTAATTAAAGACAAATTGATTGGTATCTGCTTTACACACCATTACCCTTGTGCCCTACATATGGAGTGTGTTTAACCTGTCGATATGTCTGCATCAGTGCAGCGAGGACTAATTCAGTAGATCGGTTTAAGCTAATCGAGGCTTTCTTTCTTTATTTTCAGTTAAGGCTTACACAAACCATGATTGAGAGAGCTCTGAGCAGCAATATCCGAAAAAACAACAACATATCTCTCCTTTGCAATGTGATGCTTTGATGCCGGTCACATGGACAGTGGGTCCGGTAGATGAGTATCGTGGAAATCAGCCACGTGTCAGTAACCAAACATGAGATCATGAGTTGGGACAACAGCGAGGTTCGCAGCTAGGGATTAACGAAGGGGTCTCCTTTAATGTTAGAGCTGGAACGCCCCTAGGCACACACATGGAGGGAGGGGGGAGAGAAGAGGGATGGAGTGATGCGTGCAAGGTCGGGATTCCTATTAAAATTAACTTTATTGTTGTTGTTGGTTTTCTTTGGTCAGTTTTTAAAAGATTTTTTTTTTAAATGTCAGCCTCTGTAGAAAAAAAAGGCACCTCAGAATATCTGTGATGGCGTGTAACATTACCATTACCAAAATGGATGGATCTGTTGTACATAAGGGATCAAAGCTTTCCCTTTTTTTTTTTTTTTTACACTTTTGATTTTAATTGCACCAGCCCCCAGGCCAGCTCAACGTCACCAAACCCAGATGGAGAGCGTGAACAGCTTCTTAACAAAAATCAAAAGCATTTTTTTTTAAATCAGACACATCCTGCACTAAGGGTTTGCATGCAAATCACGCATACAACATTAATCAACACACGGAGGGGCAAAGGGGACGTGGGATCATGTGGGATAATCGGCGTTGCAGTGTGTGCATGTGTGTGCCTGCAGGGGGGCCAGAGGAGGAAACAATAGTCCTGTCTGTTTGTGTAGACAGTGAGAGCTCGGAGAGGATGCGTTGAGGAGCAGTCACAATACCATAGTTGTGCGTGGTGATATCAGTTAAAGGACAGACTGAACATCTTTAACACAGCAGCACTTTCACACACTAACTATGCTATTTTGGAAACTCACATGGCAAGCCCTCTTTTATCTATCAGTCCTCTGGAGTTTCTCTCAAGTACACAATGACATTAGAGCGAGCCTGCTGTCGTATACAGAGCAACAGCCAAGCTTAGAAAGCTGGTTGTTTTGCTTTGTCAGAGACCTTCACAGTGTCCTTCCATTAGCGTGTGTGTGTGTGTGCCTAAGAGAGGGAGGGGGGGAGAAAAAAACTCCCACTTTAATACCCACTCTGCTGCATGACTCACGGCTTTACAGTGGGTCTGACCGCAGTGACACAGCTGAAAAGCCGTCTGAAGTGATGAAATCTCTGGAAAGCGTCTCTTCTTCTGTTTTGTTTTTTTGTCGGCTTCGACAATGGGCTGATGTTTAAGGTGTTTTCACTGCACTGTTTTTTTTAATGCAATCCCTCAACCAAGTATCAGTTTAATCAGATGGTGTCCTCATAAAGTCCCACCAGAACCTCTGCTGTGTGTGAGTTTTTGGTTTTCTGCAGCACAATCCTGAAATGCAGTTTTCTTTTTGCATTTTTTTCTTCTTTTGTTTTGTTTTAGATAAATGGTTAGCAATTTTGGCTTAATGTTGGGATGAACAGCTTGTTAGTTAAGAATACTGAAGAAGAGGTTTTATTTGAAATGATCTGGACTTAATTGATGCAATGAAGTGCTATAATGATTAGTAAAAAGTATAACGCGCCCCACACACATCCTGCGTCTACCTCTGGAGCGCGTCGCGTTACCTTACTGCTGCCTCTCTCGGACTTTTCTCGGACACACATGCAACGTCTCAGCAGCTGCTGCTGCAGCGCTGCTTCTAAAAGCCCTATTTTTCTACATAGAGTTTTCATAGATAATTCCCATTAAAAATGAAGTTCTTTCATGTCATCTATGATGCATATGATTTATATTGAGTCTGGACAGTAATCCGTGCGCCCCATTGCCATTTTTTTTATTTTTTTTTGCCATATTTTCGCTTGTTGGAAGTTTTATTTTGAAGGGGACACACCAGGAAATGGTGAAACTACAGCGAAGGCTGCCAGTATGAGTATTTCAAAAATCACTTTACTGATTTATACGGGAGAGAGAGGGGGGGGGGGTGGTCTGGGAAGAAGAAGGCCGTAGACACAGATAGAGCAACGGAAAACTGTTGCGCTCATCATGATCTTTTTTATTTCTTCACTATATTGGATCTCTATATGTGTCATTTATCCAAAAATGAAATGCCAGAACTAATTGAAAATTAGGTTTTAAATCCCTCGGATTTTGATTGCACAATCAAATCGTGAAATAAAGGGATTATTCGCGTATACGACTGAGGGATGTTTTATTTTGAAATAAACACACCGGGTAAACGTGTAACTAGAGTGAATGCTGCTGGTATGACTGTCAGCAGAGTATTTCTCTATCAGTTAAAGCACAGAGACGCGAGAGAGACGCGCTGCTCTCAGAAAAAAATAGGCGAGCCTCCTGAGGTGAAGGGGAGCGTCGCTGCAGACGTGCCTCCGACGCGCCTCAGCAGTGCGTCTGAGGTTGGATGTGTGCTCGCTCTACGTTGATTTCACAGTCTGTGACTAAAAGTCAGACGCAGACGCGAGGTAGACGCGCAGTAGAGGTAGGATGTGTGTGGGGCGCGTAAGCGTTCATCCAAATTACCTTTCTTTTTGCCAAAATAATTGCTCTTAATAAGCAGTTCAGATTGGGAAAGGAATTCCATGGATTATCGCAAATGATAACTTCAAATACCTGGATGTATTTTGATTCTTAATTACTGGCTTTTACATCCCCCCATGACTTCAATTCTACAAGGAGGGGAGGACTGGCATCCTCAGTTCTTGGATCTTTGCAGTAAATTCTGCCACAGAGAGGTTGTTTGGTGTTTTCTAGATTCATACTGAATCAGGGAAAATGTGTTCTGTCACCATCTTACGTCAGTGGAACTACTTTGATTTTAAATGGTTATTTCAGATTTGTGCTTTGACCAAGCCTTCTTACAAATGTGTTTGGTCCCGTTGGCTTGTTAATGGCTCTTTTGATTGGGGCAGTTTCCCTGCATGAATGTGGTCCTTGTCTCTTGGCCATGTAGTGTTTTTCCTGTTCAGACTGTTATTCTGCTCCTCTCGTCCTCTGTACTCTCCTGCAGGCTATTTTTCTGTTCTCCTTGTTTTGATGTGTATGTCTGATCATATGCCTCAAAAATGATTGCACAGGCCACTGTGTTCCTCTCAACCTTCATGGCTGATTACACAGATTTTTTTTTTTTTTAGTTTTCATTCAATATACAGTGGCTCTATATGCTATTTTTTCGATCAATTCACTGTATTGTTGTTGAGTGTGCTGACTATAAACTACACTACTTTGTTTGTGTATGTTGTTTATTTAGTATCTGTGCCGTCTCTTCTCTATAAGTTCATAGCTGCTCTATTTATTATTTTGTTCATATTAGCCGGTCAGCGCGTGCGTGTGTGTGTGCGTGCGTGCGCGTGTGTGCATGCCCAAAAGTCATTTCCACAGGGCTGCCCCAGCAAAAGAGCTTATATTAGCCTTTATTATAAGGAGGAGGGAAAGTCAGGGGTGTGTGGACTGTAGCTTCACATTTTGCTCCCTATTACAGAGCAGCAGCTTGAGAAATAGGCTGTGTGTGTGTGTGTGTGTGTGTGTGTGTGTGTGTGTGTGTGTGTGTGTGTGTGTGTGTGTGTGTGTGTGTGTGTGTGTGTGTGTGTGTGTGTGTGTGTGTGTGTGTGTGTGTGTGTGTGTGTGTGTGTGTGTGTGTGTGTGTGTGTGTGTTAAAATAGTCTTCATCCTTATTGCCTCTGGTAAGAAGCTCTGTGAAATTTTCACACTGTCCCTCGATATTCAGCTCTGGTGTCTTTGCAAGGATTAATATAACGAGGGAAAGCTAGACACTCCTCTGATGTCTAACATTAGCAAGTTAAATGTTGTACTCAAGACACAAACGTCTGTTCCTCCTGTGCCCTTAACTTATTCATAAGCCTAATTTATTTAATTATTATATAATTAATTTATTTATTTTCTGGTTTAGGGATTATCTCTCTGATAGACAGCAGTCAGTTAAACTCGGAAAATACCAATCTGAGTTTTTAACTGTTACAAATGGTGTCCCACAAGGCTCAATTTTAGGTCCAGTTCTTTTCACAATTTATATAAATAACATTGTTTCATCGCTAAAAAACTGTCATGCCCATCTATACGCTGACGACACAGTACTGTATTGCATTTCCGATTCGGTGCACCAATCTATTCAGAACCTACAAAGCTCTTTTAATACTCTGCAGGACTGTCTAGTGGACCTCAGGCTGGTTCTAAATACAGACAAAACCAAATATATGTGTTTCTCCAGAGCAAGAACTACAAATTTGAATGATTTTAATATTTTTACAAATAATGGATTTTTAATTGAAAGAGTCACAGAGTACAAATATCTCGGCATCTGGTTAGATGATAAACTCACTTTTAATTTTCATATAAAAAATCTTGTTCGTCGACTACGACAAAAAATTGGCTATTTTTATAGGAACAAAACCACCTTACCTTTATTTAGTAGGAAAAGGATTATTGAAGCAGTTTTCATGTCTGTCCTTGATTACGGTGATGTGGTTTACCGGCATGCATCACATTCATGTCTTAAACTCCTGGACTCTGTTTTTCACTCTGCTTTAAGGTTCATCACAGGAGATGCTTATGACACACACCATTGTCTTTTATATGAAAAGGTTGGGTGGTCCTCCCTTAAAGAGAGACGTGACGCACATTGGCATATTTTAATTTACAAAGCCTTGACCGGGAAGCTTCCTCGTTATTTAACTGAATTGCTGCAAATCTCAGATGGGCTTTATCAGACCCGCTCCACTGACATGCTTATGCTTTATGTCCCACAAGCCCGGTCTGAGCTAGGAAAGACAGCTTTTAGCTTCAGTGCCCCTGACTCCTGGAACAACTTACAGCAACAAATTAAACTAAATAACTTCATATCCTTTAACCAATTTAAACAAACTATTTTAAATCTGCCAAACTCTACCTGTAACTGTTTTAATTAGGCTATATTGTACTCTCACCCATTTAATTTTAATTGCTACCACTTAATTTCACCACTGTGTAAATGTTTCAATTGTTTTTCTCTTCACCTGTTGTTGTGTATTTGATGTATTTGCGTTGAATATTGTTAATGTATTGTTGTTTTTCCTTTGAATTTGTTTGAACTCGACGTCATTGAAAATGAGGGTCACCCCTCAATTGGTCTCTCGAGGATAAATAAAAGTTAAATGAAATGAAATGAAAAATTTCAATACAATTGTATACATTTTCCACCAGGCGTAATATGTGAAATCCGGCCTAGATTTACATTAGAGACAAACTCCTGTTTCTTACCAGATGATTCAACTTGTTAAAAGCTCGGTGACACCTGCCTCATCTCTCTGAACTCTCACTCAGTTATTCATCTGATTAATTTATGCTCTGATTGACACACACTAATCGCTCAGGACGTGTGCCCATGGCTCAGTCAGTCCTTCTGTCTGTTATAAAGACCACTGTATCGGATCATTGTGCATGTAACACTGCTGCTGGTCGTTTTAAACATATGAGAATCTCATCACTTCACACCTGTTTATTTACATGTCACATTATTTCACTGTTAGGCATCACTAGGCAACTGCCTGTCTTGATGTGTCCAAAGACAGCTCTCCCATAGCAGAGCCATGTCTGCACTGACCGGCCCTGATGTTCTCAGTCAGGATGATGTCATCACAGTCACTCTCCTTAAAAACAGTTGTTTGGGCCGGGGATGTGATTGGACATTTTTGGCATTTTCAATTTGATTTGATCAGTAATCTAGGACCTGTAGGTTACTTGTGTTCAGTCCGTCAAGCCAAACAAGATGTATTGGCCCCTCAACAAATGTGTTAAGTCTTTGTACATGGGGACGACTACAGTATGATGTCTTCTTCATCTCTTCATGTGTTTGGGCATTATTCATCAGAAGAGTATTGCTGTTATCATCACAGTGTAATTTGCTTTAAGTATGTTCTTATATTTACTGACAAAAAATCAAAAGTGCATGGCAACAAGTGAAACAGTTCAAATCACTGAATTAAACAGAGCTTTTATTGATCATTTTAATTATATATATCAATGTCAAAGTATTTTGGATCCCTAGCTGTTACAGTTTAAATCAGCCTGAAAATAGTGTGACACCTCATGAAATAAAATAAAACTGTTAACATCATAGCTGCCCTTTTGTATTTATAGAAAAAACATGCTAGTGCTGAAATGATCAGTCAAAACAGTTAAACAATCAATTCATTGGTAAAGTCATTTATCGAGAATGAAGGAATTTGATGATTTTCTCAGTTTGAAATCATTGTAAATTTCATTATCTTTTAGTTTTAGACTTCCGTTCAGTCAAAAGAAGCGATTTCAAGACGTCACCCAAAAATCTGGGAAATTCATTCCTACTCTCTTTTAGATAACATGTGAACTCTTAAGGATCTGTAGTATTTTTATTCATAATTTTCTACCTCCACGACAGGTTTGAAGACCTCTGATCCTATTGGCTCCGTGGCCAGCCAGGTCAGCCTATCAGGTGACAGCCAGGCTCACAGAGGGAGCGAGACCAACAGAGAGACTGGAAGACCCTCTTACCACAACCGCACTGCTTCACCCATCCCACTCCATCGTCACCGTCATGTCTATACCCAGCGGCAGCCCAGAGAGAGAGGCCTCTACTGGGGCTCCCTCTCAGCTGGAGTACCCCTCCTCCCCTCTGGGCACGGACCCTGATCCCCCGTCAACAGGCAGCCCGATGCTCAGCCCGGACTCCTCTTCCCATGATACATTGCTTTCGGCGCCAGCGGCCTCACCGGCAGACTCCGAGAACCTGAGCCCTGATGAACTTGAGCTGCTGGCCAAACTGGAGGAGCAGAACAGGTGAGAGTTTCAACTATCGCAGTGGAAATAAAAAGCAGTTAGTAGTAGACATGTACAGCACAGCAGCACTGTCAACCAATAAATACTAAAGAAGAAAAAGTTGGTGTATAGTTTAACCTTCCATAATAATTGACCATTTGCTAAACCATGTCAATTTGTAGCCAACAAACAAAACCCTTTCCTTTCAGTGTGCCAACAATACTCTAGATAGTGCTACGTTTGCAAAGTACAACCATTAGTTCTTATCAGGCAGTCAGCCTTGTTGATAGTACTGTTTGTAAAGTTTGGAAGTTAAGCAGCAACACTTACTGAGGAGATTAGTGACCGTCAGTTGTAACTCGTGACAGAAGCAACTTAAAACAAAAGAATAACTTAATCAGAGAGGTAACGATGGATAAGAAGTCTAGAAAGTGTAGATAGTTGATGTTAGAAGTGAAATCTCTTGATCAAACAAGAACACAACCTCAAGAATACATAGATGAAAGAACAGATAATTAGGTCAAGTTAAAAGTGAGAAGAAGCTGAAGTGCATGGAATAATGAGGATTTGAAGGTAGAGTTAAAACAGTGACTCATTAATGAGATGGTCTGATATGGGAGATGATTAGAATTTTGTGATTAGGGATGAAAAACACCATCTCTAGGTGGCATTTGTCAAATGGAAACAGTGGAACATGTTCTCAGGAAACTGGATAGCTGTTCGTCATCCTTAAGTGTAGGCCTAAGAGTTTTACAGGGAACATCAAAGTGAGAAATAAAAGACCTTGATGAAAACACATAGAATATTGCTGAATAGCCACGTGTATGCAGAGCCGAAGAAGAGTGTCTGTCCGACCATGCAAGATACTTTAAATGAATCCCTGTTTTCTAAGAGTTTGTAAGAATATCAAAAACTGCTGAATATTTGTGAGCCTTAAAGTGACACTCTAATCTTAGTCTAACTTTTGAGTATGTGAAGAATGGGATTGATATAGAGTACAATGACTGTTTTGAGCATTCAGTTCGATAGAAATTGAGTGAATTTTGTCACAGGGCTGGTTTTGAAACTTTCTTTCTCCCAAACCTATAACATTCATACATCTCAAGCAGATTGCAGCAATGAAACTCCATTAAGCAATGAAACTGAATGTTTTACAATCAGCCTTTTAACCAACAGGGGTTGAAATCTTGATACTCCAGTAATAGATTACGGCTGCTGTGGTAACTGTGACGTCTGGAGAAATAATGGTATGCAGTATATATATATAATAATGCAGTATTTTGCAGCGCTTATACACAGACCCACTTAGGGCTTAAAACACTGTTATAGGGTTTATAGCTTACTGTTTGAGAAAACATTGGAGTAGCTGGGCATGGAGCACTTTCTTTAATGTACAAAAAATATTATGATTTTTATTTATTTTTTAAACAAAGAAAAGAAGAAAAGAAACAGCATTAATCAGTGTCTGTTTCGGGAGAGTAACAATACCATTTCCTTTCAGTTTTTGTCATACAGCTGTCACCTGAAATTCACTTCAGCAGTTTCTCAGTCACTAAACTGGATAACCATTTCAAAAAACAAAAGTGCATACATGCCTGTACCCTGGATGCTTCTGTTTGTTCTCTTTCACGAAGATCAATATTTAATCCGTTTCAGGAGCCGTCCCCTCTGCAATATCTAAAGATTTAATCACTTGGTGTCACAGTTATGTTTTAGAAAGGGACTTTTAGATTCAAAGGTTAAAGGTTTAATCCCTGTGAAACTAATATACAGAAACAACATTCAACATTGATTTGACATTACTAACCCTGGCACTGTGATATTTAGAGTGTAAGGAGTCACACAGAGGGTTCAAAGTGCAGGGCAGGACGTAGGAGTCAAGTGACTTAAAAGATCCAGACATTTGGAGTCAAAGTGGAACTAAACAACTGAACTTAACATGGTTGGGGGGTGAAGTGCGGTCTCTTTAATCACATCATCTCTGCTTCCTGCTGCCCATGACTTGTCTTAAAGGAATACATAAGCACATTTTATAGAAATAATTCAACAGTTTGGAAAAAATGCTGATTTTATTATTACCTTGAAGTATTAGGTAAGAGATAGATAACCACGCTAATACCATAAAGGTACAGCGAGCCGCTGATTAGCTTAACATGAACATACATTCTTATTATTCCCTTACAAGCCAAAAATACACATAGTCATGCAGGCTGTGAAATGGGACGAATATGTTGGGTCAGCCTCTGCACTTGAAGGTTAAAAGCCCCGAGTCTTCCGGTACCTCTACAAGGTTATCCACAAACTGTACTAAAAAAATATCTGCCTGCCATTACCCCTTATGCCTCACTCTCCAGTGTGTGTGTGTGTGTGTGTGTGTGTGTGTGTGTGTGTGTGTGTGTGTGTGTGTGTGTGTGTGTACCATCTTGTGTAAACAAGCTGGACCACGTAGTGCTGTACCTCTTACATCAAAAATGATCGATTGTAATGAGAGCTTCCTGTTCTCATGAGCTGTCTCTTGGCGCAGGTTGCTGGAGGCTGATTCCAAGTCCATGCGGTCGATGAGCGGTTCGCGGCGCAACAGCAGCGGCTCGCTGGTGTCCAGCTCCTCGGCCTCCTCCAACCTGTCACACCTGGAGGAGGACACCTGGATCCTGTGGGGACGCATCGTCAACGAGTGGGAAGAGTGGAGACGCAAGAAGGACAAGCTCCTGAAGGTGGGAAATCAAAGAGTGTGATGTCACATGCAGAATATTTAACTAAGAATGAGTCATTTAGTGTTGTTGAAAATGTTTTACTTGGAATGAGTCATTAATGTCCCTAAAAATGAGAACATCAGTAAGAAGATTATCATCCCCCTCATGTTATTTTTATTTTATTTTTATTTTTACATATTTTTGGTCTGCTTCTGCTGAAAAATTCCTGACTCATTTAAACTTTTTATGCAGAGGGTGATCAGACAGCTATATCCGCACACATGTATGCACCAATATCCCTTTCTCTACATCCTCATTGTGTCCTCTCTGTGTGACAAAAACAGAAAAAAACCCAGGGGGAAGAGAAGATAGATGGGAGAGCAAAGCAAGTCAGGGAGTGTAGACAAAACCAGCAACATTAACACTGGCTGCCTGCAAACTCTATAGAGCAAAAAAATAAAAATTGACATAGAATTTGGCTTTAGTTTAAAAAGTTGGTAAAGAATATTGATAACGTACTGAGTGTCTGTAATAATTACGAATTGAAACTCAATTGTCCATGTAAATATACTGTATCTATTCATCTTTGCATAATTGATTCCTCTCCTTTCACCCGCCCGCTCTACGCTCGTCAAGACTCTGCTTAAAATTGCATTCCTCGCTACATAAAGGAGGAGCATATTAATTCTCTTCAACGTCTCTCTCTGTCTCTCTTTCTGTTTGCCCCTTGCAGGAGTTGATCAGAAAGGGCATCCCTCATCATTTCCGGGCCATCGTCTGGCAGCTGCTGGGCAATGCCACGGACATGCCGGTGAAGAACCAGTACTCTGAGCTGCTCAAGATGTCGTCCCCCTGTGAGAAGCTCATCCGCAGAGACATCGCCCGCACCTACCCCGAGCACGAGTTCTTCAAAGGCCAGGACAGCCTGGGCCAGGAAGTCCTCTTCAACGTCATGAAGGTAAGCACTGCACATTTTTACATTGTGTTTGACTACGGCTACATCAGTTTAAATGAAGCTTCATAATAAGTTATGAAGTCGTATGGATGCAGTCACACTTGGCTAGTTGCATATATGGTGTTTAAGTAGGGCCAAATCAGAGAGAAGACGGTGTGCTGTTATTAACATAGTTAACAATCTTGCTTTCAAGACGACGACCATGTAATTGCAATGTTGCCTGGGACCTTTGTCATTGTTTAATTTCCTGTCTGCTCTCGACTCCTTCCTATCCAGTTTGAAGCAGTCTCCTTCTTCACTGCCTTTGTTTCTTTGACGGCAATAACTCTTGTGTGTGTGTGTGTTTTTCAGGCATACTCTCTGGTGGATCGAGAGGTGGGCTACTGCCAAGGCAGTGCATTCATCGTTGGGCTATTGCTCATGCAGGTAATAATAATCGTAAATCATAAAATATTCCTTAATGAGGATGTTTAGCCCTAAAAGCTCAGCACCGAGGGTCTGAGGTTATATGTAGTCAGTCCCAATAGATTTCTCTGATTTCTGTGTCCACAAAGTCTTGACTATGGAGCAGGTTTTAACAGAATTTCTCTCTAAAGCTGCTAGAGACATAAGTGGTCTAGTCGCTGCATAAATACACTGTTCAACATATGCAATGTTTATTTCATACCTAATGATAGAACTTTACTCACCCGTCTCACCTCCTCTCAGATGCCCGAGGAGGAGGCGTTTTGTGTTTTTGTGCGTCTGATGCAGGAGTACCGTCTGAGGGAGCTGTTCAAACCCAGCATGGCCGAGCTGGGCCTCTGCATCTACCAGTTTGAATATCTGCTGCAGGTAAAAGAGGAAGCAGGAGAGTCTATTAAAGAGGACCTATTATACTACTTTTCTGGTCTTAATTTCTTGTTTTACACTGCTATAGAGCAACCTGACACGAATCACATCACAAAAAACTATGTAGATTTTCGGGAAGCTCTTTCTCTTATTTTGGCGATCCAGCACATCCTGTCAACACTTGAGTGTGTGTGCATCGGCCATCTCCGCTCCCTCCGCCTGTGCTTCGGCAATCTCCGCTCCCCTCCCCCCCCCTCCTGCAAACCCCACTCCGTTGTGATTGGTTACCTTCCTTCCGGAACACTTTCAGTGGCGGGAAGCGCGAGCATGGACCTATAAGGGCGCGAGGCAGACGCGAACAGGGAAGTGACAGCATTACCATACATGGAAACATCCGCGTGGTGACTTCACACATTTTTTTGCGACGTCACAAATTATGAAAGGGTAGACCGCTTTGAAGACGTGACTTCTCGACTGGCTAGAATAGTGTTTAGTGCTCTGCACAGACACCCCAGACGGTCAGCAGGGAATACGTCGAAATGCATGTAAGTCATTATTTGATAATTTAGTATGGTTAAGCATGACTATGAATCATCATAACAACGTTTATAGGTCATAAAAGTCAAAAAGCATCATAGGTCCTCTTTAACAAACATGATGCAATGTGACTCTCCCCCACAAAGGGGCAGCAAACCATTCATTTATGTCTCCAGCACATCCCTTTCTTTTTAGACGTCTCTTTGACTATATTTTTTCATATCATCTGTGGCTTAAAATCATGCTTCTTTAAAACTTTACTTTCTTTTTTTTCTTAGGAGCAACTTCCGGAGCTGAACGTCCATTTTCGATCCCAGAGTTTCCACACATCCATGTATGCCTCGTCCTGGTTCCTCACCCTTTTCCTCACCTTCCTCCCTCTGCCTGTCGCCACGCGCATCTTTGATATTTTCATGTATGAGGTAGGAAACATTTTGATTGTGTTTTTTAACATGTGAGGATGTATTCGATGATTTGATGTGAACTTACACCGTAAGCACAGTGTTATTAAATGTATGACCTGTCTGTAGGGCCTAGAGATTATCTTCCGTGTGGGCCTGGCCATTCTGCAGTACAACCAGACTGACCTCATTCAGCTTGACATGGAGGGCATGTCGCAGGTGAGCAGCTGCGGCAGAGATTTATTATGTTAAAATGTATTGGGGTTGTGTAAGGGATGAGGGAAGAGGGATAGGATAAATCAAAATATGTTTTGCAACCTGTATTGTATTGTACAATACAGGCTGTGAAATGGTGGTGTATTCTATACTTATTTCTATTTAGAGACAAAAATATAAAAAGAAAATCAAAGGTTGTATCAGCCAGTACTTTGTAACTTTCTATAGCTTTTCTATTTATTTTACGTATACTGTTGTACTATTGTGGCAATATGCAGTGTAAAGGTGCTACAAGGAACTTTCTGAAAAAGACTTATTTTTCCTCTGATAATCAAAAATGACATGTAACAGCAAACGAGACAACCAGTGCAAAGAATGCTTTTTTTCTATAGTTTTTCTTGATGCCTTTTGTCATGGGTACCTCACCCAGGAACAACAGCTGGAGTGATAAAAACGCTACCCCCTTTTGTCCAAAGGGGGTGCAAGAATAAGCATTAACTGAAAGTTCCTCTGGGCATCTTTTAGATAGGGCTGAACATATCTAAAGCCTGGTTATTGTTTTCATCATTGATGGAATTTAATGATTATCTGCATGATTAATTGGAAAATCGTTTTGTTGAGAAATACCAGTAAATAATGAAAAAAGTGGTTTCTTCAGAGTCCTTGTTTTTTTAATGACCAACAGTCCAAAATGGCATGATATGCATTTTATTACCATGTCTAATAAAGAATACCAGCAAATGTTCATGTTTAATTTATTTCATGGAAAAATTATATCAGTTTATGAAATAGATTTTGACTCAAAATAAATATATCTGTATGAACTTATCTTCTGTGAATCCCATTGAGCCTCCTTCATAAAATATAAATGTGCATCATGGTCTGTCTTGAGCTCCCTAATCTTGTGTGTGTTTCCCTCCAGCATTTCCAGAAGGTAATCCCCCACCAGTTCGACAGCTGCCCGGACAAGCTGATCCTCAGGGCCTACCAGGTTAAATACAACCCCAAGAGGATGAAAAAGTAAGAGCGCTCATTATTTAACTAAGCAGTAGTGAGACCAGATGGGCTTCATGTAGCCCAGTGCGATTTTGTATTTCCGCCTTAATAATTCTGAGGTTCCTGCACAGTTATATGCTTTTTAATCGTAGTAATTACAGCAAGGAACCAAGCAGAAAAAACAAGCGAATTTGTGTTTTTTAGAAAACAAATTAAATATAACAGTTAAATAACGATGCCTAATCCTGTGTTGTTTTTGTTTGTTTGTTTATCAGACTTGAGAAGGAATATACCACAATCAAAAATAAAGAAATGGAGGAGCAAATTGAGATCAAGGTGTGTGTGTGTGTGTGTGTGTGTGTGTGTGTGTGTGTGTGTGTGTGTGTGTGTGTGTGTGTGTGTGTGTGTGTGTGTGTGTGTGTGTGTGTGTGTGTGTGTGTGTGTGTTTTATAATACGATACAAATCTCACATTTTGTTTGGATTAAAAAAAATATACAGGCCATATAACTGTTTTGCACCTCTCTCTGCACAGAGGTTACGCACAGAAAACAGGCTGCTGAAGCAAAGGATCGAGACGCTGGAGAAGGTAAGAGACGGACGGTTTTCCTTACAGTTCATTAAATGCTGCTAAAAACCCTGTTTGTGTCGTATCATTGAGATGAAACAGCTAGATTTCTTGACGTAGGACTCGTTCACATTTTTTGATCAGATCTAACAAGATAATATTTAAAAATATTTTCTTGTTATTGGGCCGGTTTGCCAGCAAGATTTTTCTCTCCTCTGCTCCTGCAGTTTTTCATTCTCCTCCTCTCTAATGTTCTTTTTTTCTCTGAGTGATCTCAGTGCAGCCTCTTTTTTTCTTAACAAACATCTTTACACTTGTTTCGAATGATTGATTCCTCAACCTTTGATCCTGTTTTGTTTTTTTCCCTCTTGGGATTTGGTTGTGGTTTATCCTCCCTGGTGTGCATCTTTTCTCTCTCTTCATCCTCTTGTTCTTCCTCTTCGCTGCTCTGTAGGAGAGTGCTGCTCTGGCAGACAGGCTGATACAGGTAGAGTACTATAAAACCACTTTCCTCGCTGTTCCCTGTCCTACTCACACCTCCTCCTCTTTCTCCTCTCCTGCACAGCTTCTCTCCCTCTTCTTAACAGTAACCAGCCAAAGATGCATGAGAGAATTGTGTTAATGTTGTTTAGCTGTTCAGTCCACAAGAGCATCCTGCAATCCCTGATTGCATGTAGGCCTACTATTTATCCATGATGAAAATGTAGGTGGTACACTCCCCGCATGTGGCATGTAAAAGTGTACTATTATCACTATTACTATCAATAGGCTTATAGTATATAATTATAAATATACACCATTCACCAAAATGTGTATGAAATGTCCCGTATAGTTTGAGATATTTGGAAATATGCTTATTTGTCTTCTTGCCAAGGGTAAGATAAGACTCTCGGTCTGTACGCAAGATATGAAGATACCGCTATGAGATCGTTAGCTTAGCTTAGCAGGCCTGGCTCTGTCAAAAGGTAACGGAATCTGTCCTTGAGCACCTCTAAAGCTCATTCATTGTCAATGTTATCTTTTTCATACATCGTAGTCATAAAACAATACATTGTGGTTTTAAAGAGGTGTCTTTAACAGAATATTTCTTGGCCAGCAGACATAAACAAAATAAATATGACGTGTTAATTAGTGAGCTTCAGAGGTGCTATTAGGCAGCCTAACTGTATCCCCTGCTAAGCTAAGCTAACAAGCGCCTGGCTGCAGCTTTGTAACTAACCGACAAAGATAAGATAGTGGTGTCATCCTCTGAGCTATTTCTCTGCAACGGAACAAATATGGAACTTATTTCCCCAATGGTCGTACTATTTTCTTTTAGGGCTCAAATAAATATTTTAGGTGCCAAGTAGCAAAATCCAAAAGCATAATAATGTTGTATTACTCAGATGCCCAAAATAAAGTGCACAGCTGACCTCTGGCCTACTGTTTCAGGGTCAGGTGACGAGGGCCCAGGAAGCAGAAGAGAACTACGTGATCAAGCGGGAGCTGGCGGTGGTGAGGCAGCAGTGCAACACAGCCAACGTGAGCCTGGAGAAAGCACTGGACACCATCAGAGAGCTGCAGCAGCAGAAGGTAAACAATGACCCTTTTTCTGTGCACAAACACTGTGGTAGCAACAACAACAATTGTTCAACACAGAGGAGGATGGCACGTGATATGTCATTTCCTCTCACATGACATATGTAGAGTAAGGGGTTCATGTCATCGTAAGGCAGGAGCAGTCAACCTGCTTTTCCCTGCTGAATAGTTCTAATAGTGAATGGAAGGCAATGGTTCATGACGTCAAGAGATAATTATCTGATATCAAAATCAGGAATGTATCTCAATGTGCAAAATCTTAAAATTAGTTTCTGGGTCAGTTGATTCAGGTTGTAAAAAAGGGTCACCCTTGTGTTCCCACGGCCCTATTTCTAAGATTTATTATTTATTTTCAAAATTAGGTCCTAAATTAGGGCTGTGGGAACACACGCTCCCATAAAAAAAGGCACTGAACTAAAAGTGCTGATAAAGTGAAAAGTAAATAAATTAAAACGTTGTAATTGCACACACGTGTACACACACACACACACACACACACACACACACACACACACACACGTGAGAAAAAACACGCTTTTAGTAATGGTAATACTGAATTACTTAAGGAAAAAAAATGTGAACTAAGATCTAAACTGAGTAAAGCAAAAATAGAATATAAGGATAAAGTTGAATGTCATTATTTCTCAGGAAATGCCAAGAAAGCATGGGAAGGTTTAAATGTGATGATGGGCAGGGAGACTAAGAAAAAGTGTACCCCCTTGTCACACCCCTCTCCATCTTTTGCAAATGATTTAAATGTCTTCTTCAGTCGTTTTGACAAGAATGATTTCAGTGCTGAACGTGATAGTGTGTGTAGATCCATTCCTGGATATGTCCCTATTACACTGAATGAACATGAGATTGTAGCCAGCCTGTCTAGTGTTAAGCCCAACTCGGCCCCGGGGCCGGATGGCCTGAGAGGGAGAGTTTTAAAAGAAAATGTTTATGAACTTAAAGGTATTGTGCTGGAGTTATTTCTGTGCTTGCTTAATTCTTTAACAATGCCCAAATTATGGAAAATGTCTCATATTGTGCCTATCCCTAAAAAACCTGGAACTACTGAATTAAAAGATTACAGGCCCATTGCACTTACTTCTATCTTAGGAAAATGTTTTGAGAGAGTTATAAGCAGACAAATCACAGCATCGGTTTCTAACAGCTTAGATCATCTTCAGTTTGCTTACAAAAGCCATAGGGGAACCGATGACGCAACCATCAGTATGGTCCACACTCTCTCAAAGCACCTTCAAGCCCCCTCCCACTTTGCTAGAGCCTTGTTTATCGATTTTACTTCCGCCTTTAACAGCATGCAGATTCACATCTTGCTGCAAAGACTTATCGAGATAGGAGTAAACGGTGGTATTATCCACCTTGTTAGGGACTTCCTCTCTGACCGTCCTCAACAGGTTCTGGTTAATAATACTCGGTCCGACATCACTGTACTTAATACTGGCGCCCCGCAAGGGACCATTTTATCCCCACTACTTTTTTCCATATATACAAACGAATTCCAATTAGATCTGGAAAACTTTCGTTTGTTTAAATATGCTGACGATATGGCCCTGGTTGCCTTATTAAAGAAGGGGGACACAGTCGGAGAGGGAGCATATAGAGCATATGTGGCATCTCTTCAGAAGTGGTGTGATGTAAGTTCCTTAGAGATGAATGTCACAAAAACACAGGAACTTGTTTTTCATGAAAAGGACCATGTGCAGCCCCTTACAATTAGGGGACAAGTTGTAGAGGTAGTAGACAGTTTCAAATATTTGGGTACATTTATTGATTGCAATCTAAATTTTAGTGAAAACACAGACTATATTTTTAAAACCTGTAACCAACGTCTCCATCTACTGCGCAAACTCAACTCATTCAGAGTGAGCAAGCACATTATGGAAACAGTTTATAAGAACCTTATTGAGGGCATTTTAACCTTTAATATGGCAATGTGGTATGGTAACCTAAACGTAAAAGGAAGAAGCAAGCTACAGAGAATAATAAACCTTGCCTCAAAAATCATAGGGACAAAACAGAAACATTTAAGTTGTATGTACGACGAAGTGCTGAGGAAAAAAGCTGTTAAAATAGCAAACGATCCATCCCATCCACTCCATAGGGAGTTTGAACTTCTTCCCTCGGGTAGACGTTACAGAGTGCCAAGGGCAAATCGTAACATTTTTAAAAATTCCTTCACTCCTAAAGCGATTGGGGTACTGAACACCATGTCCCGCTGATGTGTATACTGCCACTGCTGTCCTGCTTCTTGCCCTGAAGATGTCTGTGTGTAAATGTTGTTGTTGTTGCTTTTGTTGTTGTTGTTGTTGTTGTGTTGTCCTGCTTGTTGTTTTTTGTATGAGACCGAAGACGAATCTCCACACCGTGGACAATAAAGATTTAACTAACTAACTAACTAACACACAGTAATGCTTAGCTAAGTGTATTGCTGGAGGTTGTAGGTTTACTTTTTTTACAAATAGACATAGACATGAGAAATGTGTCAATCTTCTCAGCAATTTCTTTGATGCTGTTGGAGAATTAAATGATTACGAATGTATGATCACATCTTTTCTAACGAGTGAATAACACAGTTGTTTGATCGACATACACTAGCAGCTGAAAAGCTGAAGTTACTGGTGTTAACGAAGCAACAAAAATTCAAATCACACATATCTGTACGAATATGACGGTTATTGAAATCCATACTTGTTAATAGAGAATAAATAGCAAGTGAAAGGTATGAATCAAATCAAATATATTTGTTTAAGGAAAACACAAACAAGTGACTGATTTATTATCTTATTTTTTAATACATGGCTTCTGAGCTCTCTGAATGACGACATTGTGACGGGTGATTTTTATTCCAACTCAGATTGCCTGCAACCATCACCCAACAGAGTTCACACACCCCCGGACACTCATTGTCCTCTTTGATAACTAAGACAGAGACGCCCGAAATGACAAATCAAGACTTTACGCACGATATGTACTTACCCAATTTCAGGTTTTTGTATTTTGCCTCGTAGGAAAGTAATTTTCCACTGTTCTCACACCCCTTAACTTTTTCAGTTTCCCTCTGATGTGGTGACATACAAATGTACAGTAGCTTGCTATTTTCTGACATCACTTTGAGTCAGTGGGGGAGGAGTGACGCCTGATACCAACTTAATTTTGGTCTACTACAGACAAGTACTGAAAACACCAGTCGCAGTCGCAGACAGGAATATCTGGTGACCTTGTTTAGGCCTCATAGAAAATCGAAAGCCTCAAATGTCTTTCATTAAGTTGCCGACTATCTGCAGATGATGGCAAAATGGATTTATTTGTCCAAACACTTTTGCTTTTCTGGTGCCTGCCCCAAATATAGAGAAATGCAGAAAACCTAGTTTCCTTGTTAATGACAATGAAGATGCTCAGAAAAAGGACATGCAAGGATTCAGTGTGTGAATGCTCAATTTTCTGTTCAATTTTCTTAGCTGAAGAGACAAAAAGAAAGAGAAAGAGATCAGCTTGTGTCCGAATTATTTCAGCACTGTGCTCATCCTAGCTGTGAGATGTGCTCATAGTCGCAATTAACTGAATTTGCAACTTTAATTTGCAACTCTGCATTTAATAATAAAGCCAAAAGGCCCCAACAAGGTCAGAAAACTCCTGCCTTTGTAGTTGGTATATATCTACATGCCAACCAGATTTCAAGACAGCTGAGCAGCGAAATTATCCAAGTTTCTATGGAGAGTCACTCTTTTTTAACAATATGGCGGTTAAACAAGTGTTGTTTGTTTCAGTACACAGAGCAGTTTGTGAACAATCTGCAGACCGAGCTGGAGCAGTCCAGGATGCGCGAGGCCGAACTGCTGGGAGCGATGAAGGAAATGCAAGACAAGGTCCTCGACCTGGAGAAGGTGGGCTGACAGACAATCGTTCAAAGTGTGAAAGAGAGAACCGAGTGTGAAAGATGAGCAGAGGCGTGTGCAGATGTGGATCATGTTTCCGTAAACTACACTGTATTGCGTTACAATTTTCCAAAAGGCTGAAAGAAGCACATTTTAGGCTTCAAGGTGTTAGGATGCAACAGCTCTGCATCCTCTTGATGACAATTTGACTGTAACGTAAAACTGAAAGCCAGCTAAGTGGAATATGTCTCTGACGTTAATTGCTTTTTACAGTTTATTTTTTATATTCCTGGAACTCCTGTTTTTTACTCACACCAGCCATACTGTGGATGTCAATGTCTATCCGTCTGTGGTTCAGCTGAATCAATTAATGCATGCCCAAAATGACAATGTCAATGATAACCATGAGATTTTGAGCATACGTTCATGTCATCTATCACAATCATCAAGTCCGCTTTTTAAATGTCCCTATACTTTGGTTTATGACCAAATACCTGCCAAATGATTGTCAATCCCTTTAGCTTGACTGTACTTGTACATGTGTATTGCTGTTAGCAAATGTTAGCATGCTAGCAAGCTAAACTAAAGTGATTGTTTGCATTTAGCTTAAGGCACCACGGCGCCTTAGTATAGCCTCACACAGCAGCTAGTTGAATGGTTCGTTTGCATTAGTAACTGTTAACATGATGCTTTCGCCCCTCTAGAGGAACACTTGTCTGCCTGACGAGAACAACATGGCGGCTCTGCAGGAGGAGGCCAAGCAGATGAAGCTGAGGGAGCTGGAAACCCTGCGCTCCTTCAGGGAGATGCAGGACACCGTCACTGATCTCAACCAACGCTGGCAGGTAACGTGCACAAGTTGCTACCGTTTCTCAATGGACTCTCTTCTAACATTGACATCTCTGGTGTGGTCGGAGAGTCACACACAATGTGCACTCTGTGTTCTTGCAGCATCATATGTCCCGGGGCAGCAGCACGGGAGGAGGTGGCGGCGGTCACTGGAAGGAATCGCCAAAGAAGAACGCCATGAACGAGTTGCAGGACAAGCTGATGACTGTCAGACTGAGGGAGGCCCAGGCTCAGGCTGAGCTCAGAGAGGTCAAACTCAAGGCCCTGCAGCTGGAGAGCCAGGTCAGCCGGGTCTAGGGTTACCGTTTCACACCGAACTCTTCAGTAGTACCAAACCAAACTTTACTTTTCAGTGGAAACATGACACTTTAGACTCTTTTCAGTTTTTTTCTTACATTTCATTAACTACATTTTTCATTAACTAGTCAGGAAGAAATAAGCAATTAATTATGATGCAAATAATATTTTGTTGGAGCCCTACTCTCCCCCTCACATTTTACTTTGGTCATTGAAGAATCAGATCCACAGCAAGCTGATTGGACGCAACGAGCAGGAACGTTCTGCCCTACAGGACCGGCTCCAGATGCTGGCCAATCAGAACAAAGCTCTCCAGGCCCAACTCAACGAGATGAAAAGAAAGCAGGCCGAGTCCGACTGCAAGGTCAGAGCAGGGTGAAGATGGAGGGACTCAGACAGTTTATAATGCATCATCAATATCCGTCAATGAAATCCTCTATATCATATCATATCATCCACATTCAGCTACTAAACAGCAAATGTCCCCTTCTCTCTTTCTTTGGACCCTCTCCCTGCATACGTGCAGAATAAAGAGGAGGTGATGGCAGTGCGACTGAGGGAGGCAGACACTATGGCTGCCATGGCTGAACTCAGGCAGAGGATCGCTGATCTCGAGATACAGGTGAATGTACTGTATGTGTGTGTGTGTCTGTAGGGAATGTACCTACATAAAGTTTGTGTACGTGGGTGTATTTTGCTGTCCGTGTGTGGATGATTGATATGACATAGGCTACAGTGACCTTCACCTCCTGTGTGTACAATGTGACTTTTCAGAAGGAGGAAGGGCTGATCCAGGGCCAGCTGAACCACTCAGACTCAAGACAGTACATCAACCAGCTCCGGGACCAGATCTCTGAGCTCAAAAATGAGGTTGGAAAGCACACACACACACACATACAAAAAAAACACATCATAATGATTGTGGCACAATAAACTCTGGCCAGACTTGTTAGAATTTTAAAAATACATGTTATTTCCAGATGAAAAACACTTAAATTATCTCATGGTAACGGCGCTTGGTCGTGTCAACAAGTAGTGGAAGCACTACTTCATCAAAATCTCATATTCCACATATCCTTTTTCAAATCTTTGCTAAAAATCAACCATTTACATTTTCAAGATGCTATAAAGCCATAAAATGATGGTTAATATGGTGGGGGAGGAAATGTTGTTTACAAATTGCGGCTTTAACCGTGGTTCCGATTTGCTATTTCCGCCCCCTGTAGCTTTCCAGCAGGTAGTTGACCAGGTTGTCCACCCAGGTTGTGAACCTTGAAGGTCCTAGATATAATTTCTGGTGAACAACCTTTTACAACATTTCATGTCTGTTTTGTTTTTTGGGGGGGTTTTGCCCCTTCTGACATCACTGCTGCACACGTTTGTTTTTTGTTTTTTAATGGAGATGACATGTAAGTCAGCAGTGTGTTTACCGCCAACATTTTATGTTAATAAAGAATTGGATGGAAACTGATAATCGATTAACAATTGAAGTCCTTTGTGAGTAAAACTGTCAAATATCACTCAATTGCTTGTTTTTTTTTCTTTAATTTTTCCTCCCTCCTATTGTTCCACTAATGATCATTTTCAGTTTTTTACTTTGATCTAAGTAATATCTCGGATGTTAGAGAACTTACAACTGTAAGTCGACATAAAACAATATGTTCCAAATCCGTACTTTTTATGGATAGCTGCAGTATATAGTATGTTCAAAAGAAAGAGATATGGAATGCAGGGTGTATTTCTTCAGTAGAAATATGCCATCCCCATTCTAAATCACACCTACTAAACTCTACGGGTGACCGTTTTCTCCAACTAGCAGAAAAAGCTATCAATGGGCGTAACCCATGAGCTTTTTGAATCCTATCTGCTACTTGAAACCTATGTTTCAACTTGCAGAAATTCAGAAGGTGTTAAAGATGCCAATCTGACCTAGTGACAGATTATTTAAAGTTTATGATTTAGTAGACTTACAGTAACGTACCTGACAAAGGCAATAATACAGTTCACTGTAGGATTTTGTTGACTATTCTGCTTCAAAAGGGCGAGCAAATGTCAGATGCAGTGCGTGTGTACTGTAGATACATGCTGGTGGATTTTCTGCAGCCTTGCTAACCACAGAAAAAAGCTTGTCATCTACTTGCAGCCTCACAACAGACACCACTTCCACCTAGACTTGCTAACAGTTGTGTCAAAGTCTTTCTTGTAAAAGGATACCACTGCTCTTCCCCAAAAGCTGTATTCTCGTAATTTAGTTCACAGTGAACTTTAATTCTGAAAGATTAGTGTTAAAAATGTTGACACGTGTGTTACAGTGAGAACATTTTAGCCTTATTTAACTTGGTTGAACCCGCAGCTGTGCGGCCTCTATGCACAGTTACTCAGTATACTGCCTTCAGTTTAAAAGATGTGTTGTTGCTCCAATTTGGGTGATTGTCATGTAGAAAAATAATATCTGAAGGCAACTTGTGGGTTGAGAAAAAAGTATATGACCTGTGGTTTATAGAGATCTTTCCGACCCTTTTCGGGAGGCGCTAAAGTTCTCACCCAGAATTCACTGTGAGTTTGTTCATTCAGAGAGTTGACAGTGCGTGACTTGGAAGGAAATGTTTCAACTATAAAGTGAGGGGGAGTGATGGGTCTGCCCTGCTCTTTACCGCTCCTCTTTTTTTTCTTCTCCTCTCCCCACCTTTTTTGATCAAAGCAGTGTTTTTTTCATATATGAGACTGAAACTTGCGTGAGTGCAAAGAAAGAAGCAGTGAACAATTTAGAAAAATCTCAGTGTAGTCCTCTGTGTGATCGAGTCATATTGCCAGTGCTGACACATCATGACAGATCCTACCAGAAGCAGCTGAGATGACTTCACACGCTAAGTCATTCTTTGGGATTCAGCAATTTTAAGCACAACTCCTTTTCTTAATATTTGATCATTTAGACATTTGTTTGTTGATTATCATATTAGGTTACCCACTACTATTGCAAAAACAGTGATGATGATGACAATTATAGAAAATGACACAAAAAAGCAGGACAAATGTTCATATTTTGCCGTGGCGTGAAGAGCAGTCTCACACAGTCAAAACATTTCCATTGGTTAACCACTGGTTTCCCCCCCCCCCGCCCCCCCCCCCCCCCCCCCTCCCTACAGCTATGATGGGGAGAAACAAAAACCTCTGAGATTTGTCATGAGTCACTGTGGTACATGCAAGGTTAACACGCTATAGCATGGTTTTGTAGATGAACGGTGGCAGGGGGTTCTTCTGTTAGGAAAGAGCAAACTCTGTCATCTGAAAACCGGACAGCAGCAATGAAACTATTTTTTTTTTTTTTTTATATTTTGATCAAATGTTTATAGTTTTTAATTGTTTGTTTTTTACCTTGTTCACCCACCTGACAGAAGGGTGATGTGGGAGACCTCTGCTGCTCAGATTTAGCTGTCAGGACCCCACTGGCCTATTTACACAACCTCAAAATGCTAAGCAACAAACAGACGCAGGTGTTTTATTTTCACACCAAACAACCCACTGAAACAAGTTCCCAGCACCTGACTTTTAATAGATTTGAAAAACCTCATCTAGCACATTTCACACCATCTATAGGCAACTCAACCGTAGTTTGTTATGAAGTATACTGTATACTGTTACATTTTGACATTTTACTGATGATGTTTTCAAACTACTACATCGCTTACAGGTCCTCACAGGGCCGCCGCTCCCTATACGCAGAGTACGCAGGCTGCGTAGGGCACCAAGTTCCTGGGGGGGCACCCCAAAAAAAAAAAATTATAATTATAATTTTTTTATAAAAAAAAAAAATTATAATTATAATTTTTTTTTTTTTTTTTTTTTTTTTTAATTAAAAAGGAAAAAGAGATGGTACGGGGGCCCCCCAAAATAGTTTATTTTTTTTAAAGTTCATGATAATCATTACATTACAAAAAATATATAAATTAGTTATGAACAGGCCCATCGTTGTTTTTTCTTAATTGTGTAACCTATCCAGGGGTGGATTACTGCACAGGCACACCGGGCACAGGCCCAGGGGCCCAAGGGCTCAGGGGGGCCCTTAGCCAGAGATACTGATAGTAACTTTTCATGTTGCATAGTCAAAGAGCTCAGTCACTGATGTCAATAACAGGGTCCAAAAAGGAATAGCCTAAATATAAGTACTCATTAAAATGTAACAAGATAGAAATCATCATGGGCCCCTCAACTAGTAGGGGAGAAATACAAAAGCAAGTTAAAAACAACAGCATTAGTAGCTCTGTCTAAGGGGGTTGAAGGCCCCCTCACACATACACAAATAAACTTTATATGTGTGAATTTTAAATTGTTCATATCCACCCTTTATCTGTTGAAATGGGCCTTTCCATCATAGAACATGGGTCTGCAGACCAATCTACTGTTTTTACAGTTGCAGAGGAAAGAGTGCTGCCTGTTTAAGAAAAATCTGAAAAATAATGTTCCTTCTGCATTTCAGGATTTGATATCTCTCTAGTCTCTAACATTTCCTTACAAAGTGCACCAGATTGATGCATTTTACTTTAAAAAGGTAAAAAAAATTCCACCCACCCCCCAACAAGGTACAGGGTCCCTCCAACAATACCCCAAGATCCTGTGGGAAACACTGAGTCTTCCTTAATATGTTTTTGCCATTAATTGTATGTATCTGTGTAGAAAATTCAGTGTACCTGACTGGATAGGGACAAGTGGGGGGCCCTTTAAGAGTGTAAGCCCAGGGGCCCATTATCTCATAATCAGTCTATGATCCTATCACTCAATTCCTTTGCAAAGGCAGTTTTTTTACAAGTTAAGCTGTTCTTTCTGTTAGTAAATGCTGGCAAATGTGCCAAAAAGCAGTCGCAGAGATCTTGCAATGGCAAAAAAAATTCGCTCGCGCCCTGCGGACGCGAGCTTCTGGGTGTTTTTTTTTGGGGGGGGGGGCATCACTGACAATTTCTGCTTAGGGCACCCAAAAGCGTAGCAGCGGCCCTGGGTCCTCACTTTTTATGTTTTCCCTCCTAAAACCCAGTAGACACTTTATATTAATGGTTTATGAATCATCATGAATTCATGCATGAATGCATGCATGTGGTACTTCATGAACTATCAGTTATTAACTAGGATTAATGGTATCTCATACATGATTTAACGCAGCTACAATACATTAATGCATCAGCTAAGATATGTCAATCATCATGATCACTGCTTTTTTTGAACGGCCACAAACTTGATGAAGTCATGAAAAATGTATGCGTAGTTCATCATGATTTCAACACTTGGTATCTAACCAAACTCGTGTATTGGTGTGACTAGTCAGTTTTTTGGACTGTTACTTTAACTGCAGACTTACCCGTGAAGAAGACATGATCATCATGAGTAACTCAAAGATCATGATGATTGAAATACCTTAGCTGATGCCAGTAGTGGCCTTAGCTATGTTTCAACCCATTCAATTGAATGGGGCCCCACCCTCTGGGGGGCCCCCAACCCCCCCAACAAATTCTTGAGCAGGCTACTCATAGTAACTTTTCATGTTGCATTGTCAAAGAGCTCAGTCACTCATGTCAATAACAGGGTCCAAAAAGGAATAAGCCTAAATATAAGGAAATAAATCATCATTGGCCCCTCAACTAGTAGGGGAGAAATACAAAAGCATAAGAAAACAGCATTAGTAGCTCTGTCTAAGGGGCTTCATGATGAGCCTTTAGGGCCCCCTCACACATACAGGAATACGATTTATATGTGTAAATTCTATGATGTTCATAAAAAGGTAGCTATCCACCCTGTATCTGTTGAAATGAGTCTCTCCATCATAGAACATGAGTCTGCAGACCAATCTACTGTACTGTTTTTACAGAGTAAAGAGTGCTGCCTGATTAAGAAAAATCTGAAAAATAATGTTCCTGCTGCATCTCAGGATTTGATATAGCCTCTAGATTTTCCCCTCAAAGTGCACCAGATTGATGCATTTTAATTCAAAAGGCACAAATTTTCTTCCCAACAAGGACCAGTATCCCTAAATCCTGTGGGAAACACTGACTTCCTTAATATGTTTTTACCATTAATTGTATATGTGCGGAAAAGTGTACCTGACTGGATAGGTAGGAGTGGGGGGGCCCTTTAACATACCTGCAAACTCGTCGCTTTTCGGCGAAAATCGCCGTTTAGAATCAAAATATATGACCCACGTGAATCGTATAGATCCGAAGAGTTTTTGTTTTTGGGAGGGGGGGGGGGGGGGTAGCGGCAGCTGCCAGAGAAGTCAGCCAGCGCTTCCCAGACTGGACTGTGTGGGCGAGTTACCGTAGTGTGAGACAAGGGAATATCGTTATCTTGGCAATAAAACATCTTTGGTAGACGTCATGAGTATTGTCCAATCAGCGTTAAGATCGGGCACCGTAAAGCATCACTGCTGCCGCTGTGTTCAGACTTTAGAATTGGCTAAAAGTCTCAATCAAAGCCCTTTTGATAATAAAAGATTAGAGGCTTTGATTAAACACTGTCAATGCTTCAGAGGTTAATGTAACAGCCTACTGAAACAGAAACTATACGGAGGGACGCAGCTCACTGTAGCCTACAGTCCCTTTATTTAGTCGCGCTGTCAGTTTGCCGACATGGCTCTCTGTTAGACTCGAGACATAGAAAAAGATCGCGGAAGCCGTTCCCGTAGACAAAGTTAACGGGCAGGATATCCCCGACTGATTTCATCCATCAAACCACAGAGTTTTTTCTGAGCGGCGTCCCACTCGCTCACTGGGTCTCCCGGGTCCCGGTGATTTTCACCGTCACAGCGATCGACTCGCTGCTTTGCTGGGGCGGAGACTTTGTGTGAAGGTGATTTAACATCACGGTCGTAGACGAATGTTGTAACTTTATGCTGCATAGTTTGCACTGCACTGTTGACCCACACAGGACTCTTGAAGCTGACAGTTTAATGAGCGCAGTGTCTGCAGTGCGCTCACAATCAGAGCCGACCGACAGGCCCCCTCCCCCCCAATTAATTTTTATTTTTATTTTTATTTTTTAGTTTGTGTGTTTGATATTAACATCATATTATTATATCATACAAAAAAATGAATACAATGTTTTGATCTAGATAGCCTAGTTAATAGCCCAATAATTTAATCAGTTCATCTGGGAGGTAATCCAAGTTTAACTGTCACGTTCACGTCCAGTGTGTATTGAGAATATTTAAAAACATTTGGAAATGGGGCTCAGATGCCCATGCACTGTATAACCTATTTCAGCCTCGTCTGTGGAAAAAAAGATAGCTGGACAACAGAGTTCTTCTGCTTCATTCCTCTCACTGCATTTAAATGTATTCATTATATTACAGAGAAATATGTCGCATAAAAGAAAAAGAGCACCAAGCCCAACCCAGAGGACCCTGCATAATATTTTATTTTAAATGAACATTTTAATGGAAAATCCAAGAAGCTTCTAATTCATCCGACCCAGTGTCTCCAAATTATTTGTTCACACAAAATTCCTCAGATTTAGCCTCTTAATTTCCCTCTCAAAGTGCACCAGAATCATGCATTTCACTTTAAAAAGTTTAAAAAAAATCTCCCGGGGGGGCATACCCCCGGACCTCCCTAGGAGGGTCAGGATCTCAGCTGGCTATTATTTTCACCCAGCTGGACATTGGAGGCAATAGTGGAGAACTCTGGTTGTGTGAATGATATTTAACAATAGCCAATCGTTTGGACAGCGAAAAACACCCGACCCCCCTAGAAGGGACGGGTGTTTGTCACCTTTTTCACCTCCTATGAGTTTGCAGGTCTGCTTTAAGAGTCTGCACCCAGTGGACCATCATCTCATAAACCTCTACAATCTGTTTTCTTTTTGCGGGCAGCATGCACAAGCATGCACAAGAAATATATATTAAAAAAATAATAATAAAATAAATGGGGGGCCCCACACTAGGTCTTGAATGGGGCCCCCAGATCGTTAAGGCCGCCCCTGGCTGATGCATTCATTCATTAATTGTTCTTGCATTACAGCATGCATAAGATACCATTTAATCCTATGGTGTATAAGTCTGCTAGTTCACTTGCTTTGGTCCAGACCAAATAGAGTTTATATTTTTTTTGTTTGGTGTGGTCCACTTTCATATTGCCCCTTTTGCAAGTGAACCAGCATTACGAAGCAAAACCACACGTGATCTGAGATCATTCATTCATTGGACAGACATTCTGGGGTGGAGAGAAGCAGCAAGCACGAAGTAAAAACTGCGAAATATATAATTGATTATAATATGGGGTTAAAAATAATAAAAAGGCCTACATCTAGCCTATAAATAAAGAAGAAAAACATCAAATTATTGTTGTTTCATATGGTTATAATATGTAGCCCTATGACAATGCCACGTTATGTGGCTTGTAGCCCACGATGTGAAACATAATTTTTACTGTATTTTTGCTGCTGGACGTGCGGCTCGCAAGAAGAATAGGCTCAAGCTGACACTCAGCTGATTAAGCTGAGTTGCGCAGTTCAGCTCCAAACTGACACGGGGATAGTATTGACGGTCCCGTACATGGGAAGCAAAATAAAAACACACACTTCTTGCGCAGTGTGAACCTGTGGGCACTGTGCGGGAGACGCTCCCCTCTCCTTCATCTGATCGCTGAACACATTCAGCATTTTTACGCGTCCTCTCGATCAAATGTAATATATTGTTCTGAGCCCCCGTTCAAACCACAACTTATCGTCCTAAGAATGGCGACAACAACACTTTCCCATAATGTGAACGTGAAGCTGACGGCAATTTATTAAAAAAGAAAAAGACAAATTCACACCACAAACAAACTGCAGCAGAGTGTGTATGGAAGTGCACCGAGACCACCTCTTCAGCTGGGTCTCGGAGCGCTTGTTTGGTCCGCGCCCGAGTGCGATTGCTGTATTCACACATGCCTGAAAGATGCGCACCGAAGGTGGAAGTGCATCTGAGTTTGTTTCAACCGAACTAAACATGGCATGTGTGAATACACCCTTGGATAATTTCTGATAGTCCATGAAAGAATTCATAAATTTCCATGCATGAATTCAGACATGAATTCATGATAATTTATGTACCATTAATATAAAGTTTAACCAAACACCTTTTTCGTCTTGCTAATTTAATGATTTACGGATTTAACCAGATAATTGATGAATATTTTTTAACCTGCCTTTACCTGCTCAAGTGTACCTCATTGAAATGTAATTGATTCCCACTTGTGTTTCTGATCCCGCTTGAGTAACATTTGCTAAAAATCTGTTGTAGGGAATTACCAAGTCAAAATCAATGTCAGCCATTTTGAAAGATGGACATCTTCAGCAGCTTCTTCTCTGTATTCAGATCAGGCAGATGCGAGGACAGAAGGCAGCCCCCGGCTCCAGGGTCAGCGGTGGAGGCGGAAGCACCAACTACCAGGATCTTTGCCTGGCCAGCCCAGCCTCCGCCGAGGGGGACTACCTGAGCTCAGACGAGGACCTCCTCCCCAGCCCGCTGCCTGCCAACGCTCTCTACCCCACTCTGTCCGGCCCGTGTCATCCGTCTGCTCGCCTGGACAGCGAGGGCAGCACGGACAGCGAGGCAGAGGAGCGGATGCGGACACATCCGGAGCCACAGCAGCTCTACGGCAGCATGGTGTGTGCCGAGGGGCTGGATAACTGAGACCGGGAGGAGGTGGGATTGGATATAACTTTGACCTAAAGAGACGCTGCAACGCTACAGGACAGGACTTCTATTATAAACTGGGATTGTATATTATCCGATCCTCTCCTCTTCCCACCCTGGTTTTTTTCCAGTCTTTACCTTTTAGCTTGATGCAGACATTGTGGCATTGATTGGAACTCTTCTGACCATCACTAACCCGTCGTCTCCGGTCCTTGTTACTGTCTCAACCACTGTGTTCCCCACTCTGTCCGATTCTGTGTCCCCTGACAAAGAGGTAATGTAAAGCCTCTCCTCTTGTTCCCACGTGTTACTGCGCAAGACACTGTTTCATTGAAATACATATCCATCCAAACACAAACAAACAAAACAGTACTGAAACTGGACCAGCAAGACTGTTGTTGCTGCTCGCTGCTTGACATTCGATCACTGGATCCGAATCTGTGACTGTGACAAACATGGGTAGATGGACAGAAAATAACCCTCTCCCTATAAACTGAGTAACAGACATCTACCCTTATACTGTATAACTCTCCTTCGTGATTGGTTCAAAGTTAGATATATCCCCATATCCTCCTTTTCCCTTTTTATGCCTCTCAATGGAAGAATACAAGAAAAACCTTCTATCAGCCATCCATTGACCTCTCAGTAGTGTTTAAAAGAAAATATGAAAGGTGATGAGAAGGAGGAATGTGTATATGTACACATCAAACTATAGGGATATCACAATTCATAAAGGAATCATGCATACTTTAACATACTAAATATGTGTGTTATCTGTGTATGTGGCTTGCAGATGACACGGAGGCAAGCAAGTTAACATAACAGCTCATGGTAAAATATTTTCACCGCAACCTGCAAAAAAAGGAAGGAAGAAACTCAATGTTGCCAATTTTTTTGTTAAGTTTTTTGGAATTATTTATATGTTGTAATTTATTTTGATATTTTAATTTTTTTATATATCTATTTGAAACTATAGGAGTGTAGAGATAAAGACAGAGGCCAAACTGCCTACACCGTCCTTTGTGCCAACTAGTCGTCTGTTACAGGTGTACTGCGACGTAGTGTTTCAGAAATGGAAATTGTGCTGCTATGATTTGGGATTTACATTGTTTTTTTCTTTGTTTTGTTTTCTTCTTAATGCAACCTCCTATTGACTCTGCCATTGATAAGGTTGACATCTACATTTTATTGTTCTGAAAAAAAAACACGCATTATCATTCAGTATCGTCTATATGTGAGTTAAAGGAATAGTTTGAAATTTGAGGGGCATTCATTTATGAAACTTTAAAACTGTAAAAAAAAAAGTTTAGTTTTCTCTTTCTAAACAAGGCATGGGTTATAAGTGAGTTTAAAGGTTTGTACAGGTTAGCTATGCTAAGCTAAGCTAAGCATCTGATGAGAATGGTATCAGTCCACTCATCTAAACGAATAATCGCATTTCCTAGAATGTCAAACTATTCCTTTAATTTTTCTAAGCATCCCATAAATGGCCAAAAGAAATCCTGGTAACAGTGCTGATCTGGAGTCACCAGTTTGTGTGCTCATATCACTTTTTTATGGCTTACACTGCTCATGTGGGCCAATGAAAGTAAATCTGCCGTCATGGCACATAGGAGAGTGTGTGTGAGTGGACAATATATTGCACATCAAACATTAATATATTCTGTCTACAGAAAAAAGGTTGTAAAATGTATGGAAGAATATGAAATATACAGAGTAAGAGGAACAAAAGTATATCGATTTAAAGCTGTATGAAGAGTGTATCATTTATCAAACAGGGTGTCATATGTAGAGCAGCGATCTATTTTTTTGCAGTACACAAAAAAGAGGAACTTTCTTCTTATGACATTAAGCAGCGAGAGATGCTCTGGATTATTGGATTCCCAGTGGGATCAATACTTATTGTATTTAGCTCTTCAGGGGGACCTTGAAGTTATTCAAGTACTTTTTTCCAAGTTATACTGTACATCCGTACCTTGTATGGTGCTTCATTAATCTTTGGATTGATGTTGAGGGCCTTCTTTCTGCTTCACAATGCAATGCAACTCACGTTTTGCACAACTCAACTGAAGGAATGGTTACGGAGATGATTATTGCCATCTTCTAAGAAATAAGAGGAAATTGGATTTCCCAGCAAAGGGCCATCAAAGAGTTAAAGAGGATGTTGGTTTGCCTGCCATACTGTTGCAAATAACAGCTTTTTAGTTGTAATGTGTTGGTGTAACAACTGAAATCACTGCAATGGAATCACTGTTTGGATATCGTCAGACCCAATGAGCATTGGCCAAATGGTTGCTGTTGAGTTTCTTTGTAGACTGCCATCAGCTCTGTTGAGGATGTCAGAACTGCTCTACGAATGGCCAGATACCATGGGAAACCTCTACCCACAACACCAACCCAACACAGTATTAGGTGAAGGCTGTGTCCAACCATTCCAGTCACGTTCCAATGAGTCCAACATTCACTGCCATCTCATTCCGGAATTGTCGAATGGTGCAAAAGTGACATAAAAAGCTGTGTTTTAAATTATTCTTGAAGCAAGAATTTCTGTCACTTTTGATAAATTAAACATCCCTGCCCTCAAGTGTGGCCATTCAGAGCAGCTTTAAACACTTTCGCCTTCCTGCGTGTCTGGACTACACATCGTGTATTCATAAAATGTGTGTGCCACCACATCACCACAACTGTTTTTTGCCAGATCTATTCAATAGAAATCTTAAGATTTTAAGAAAAAAATGAATGAAAAAAACAATTGAAGGAAGCTTTGACCAATGGCCGAGTTTCTGTTTCCTTTTCAAATCCCCCCTATTCTGGACCGATATCAGTACTGGGTGTCCCTCAACAAATTATAACACATCTGTACACTGCTGTTCAGTGATGGTGCTCTCACTGTCTAAATACAACTACTGTGACAAAACATTTTGAGAGGTTTGTAAATTACTTTTGAATATGGTATTAGCGCTCATTCTTTATATATTATTTTTATAATAACTGTAACTCCTTTCGATACACGGCAACACAGGAACGGTTCCTTTTTGTCAAACGGGCGTTTATTGATGCCTTTCTTCTTGCTGTACACACCATCCACGCCGTGAGAACTTAAACACAGTACAATACAGTACGTCAGATAATAGTTCGCATCAATAAACACTAATAAAGAAATGAAATCACAAAAATACAATACCTCGTTGGCTGCTTGTAACGAAAAGAGGTTCTAACAGAGATTTGTTTGAATTTACTTATAATACAATGCGTATAACTTGGAAATCATACGATGAGCTAAAAACAACGTGTTTACTGCTCCAACTTCCTTGTATGTTCTCTCATCTCATCAGTCCGTAGGGGGGGTAACGTTACAACAATTGTTCCGCCTTGCAACAAAATTGACAGAATACACATTCTCACCAGGGGGTTTAATCACACATTTGTAATAATATTGTATAACCTTGCTCATCATGAACTTATTTATTGATATTTATTTACCCTATTTAAAGTACCCTTTCAGCAACAGCTACACTCCCACCAAATCACTCATTGACCTGAAATGCGGGATTTCCCTTTTTTTTTTTTTTTTTTTTACTAGTTTCAAGTATCTGTATGCATGTGTGCATGACTGTGTGTATGTGTGCGTCTTAAACGGCTTCTACTAATGTTACTATTTTATGAATAGGTCTTTCTAAATGAATCAGTCTTGTGTGAGGTTTGCCCTTGTCGACAGAAGTCTCGCTAAGCACCAGCTTCAGCTTGCGCACTTTGCCATCTCTTCCAGGCTGAGCTTCGATTACTCTTGCGAGCTTCCATTCATTTCTTGGAGCGCACTCGTCCTTGAGGATAACAATGTCGTTCACTTGTGAGTTCCTTGATGGTCCGTGCCATTTCTGACGTTGTTGTTGGTTCAGCAGATATTCCCGTTTCCATCTTTGCCAGAATTCATTTGTCAAGAACTGCACCTTTCTCCATCTCTTGTGCAGATACAGATCCTCTTTACAGAACTGTCCAGGCGGTGGCAGTATGACTGCAGATTTCATGGTGAGAATATGGTTTGGCGTAAGAGGCTCTGGAGCCGTCGGGTCGTGAAGATGTTCAACACTCAAAGGTCGGCTGTTGATAATGGCCATTGTTTCGTACATGAGCGTCTTTAAGCTTGTGGTATCAAGTCTGTTTGCCCACTTGTCAAGCATGGTCGTCAGGATGCTTCTAATTGTTCGAATTTGGCGCTCCCAGACTCCACCCATATGACTTGCTGATGGGATGTTCACAATGAATTCACAACCGATTTCCCTTTGGCGCTCTTGATCCATGCTCTTGAGTAGCTCTGCAAACTCTCTTCTAGCACCCATAAAATTCGTCCCCCGATCACACCTCAGTTGTCGCACGGGGCCTCTGATGGCTATGAATGTTCTGAGAGCGTTAATGAACGCATCAGTGGTCATGTCGTCTAGGGTCTCTATATGCACTGCTCTAGAGCATAAGCAGGTAAAGATCAACCCATATCGTTTAAGTTCTTTTCTTCCTTCTTTCACAAGGAATGGACCGAAGCAGTCGAGTCCACAGTAGGTAAATGGAGGACTTGTCAGAGTTCTCTCTTCTGGGAGATCTGCCATTTGTTGAACTTCTGTGGTTCTCCTATACTTTCTGCATGGGACGCACTTGTAGATGTGAGAGGAGACGACACTTCCGCATCCAAGAATCCATATTCCATTTGCGCGTATCTCATTCATTGTCATCCCTCTTCCTTGGTGGTGTACACGTTCGTGGTGATACTTGACAATCAGGTCTGACACGTGTGCTTTCCGTGGCAGTATTGCTGGGTGCTTCACATCGTGATGCAGAGCTGACTGAGACAACCGTCCTCCCACCCTGAGGATATCATTCACATCGAGGTAAGCATTCAGTCGGTAGAGCTTGTTGCGCTTGCAGAGTTTTTCAGCTCCATTGCATTTGATTTTCTTTAGTTCATCAGCAAAGGCTTCCTCTTGTGTAAGCTTGATGATGAACAGCTCTGCTTCGCGTCTCTCTTCCAGGTTTGTAGTTTTGCCGGTCCCTACTTGACCTCCACTACGTTTCCTGACGTATTTCTTTAGTCTGGCGACAGCCTTCACAGCTCTTGACCAATCTGAGAATTTACTTAGACGGCTGAGCAATGGGTTTTTGATTTCGACTTTGACAGTATGAACACAGGCTTTCCGCAGTTCTGGGTCAGCGTCATCCATTTCTACTATTGGTTCTTTGATTGACAGATTTGGTTGCCAAAGGAAGTCTGGTCCCTTCAACCAACAAGAGTCCTTCAATTGGGCTGCACTGGCTCCTCTAGACGCCAGGTCTGCTGGGTTGTCTTCGGAGCGGACATGGTGCCATTGTGCAGAGTCGGTACTTGATTTGATTCGCTGTATGCGGTTCGCAACGAATGTATGGAATCTCTTGGCATCATTATTCACATAGCCTAGCACTACTTTTGAGTCGGTCCAGTAGTACTCTGGCAGAGCTTCTATTTCCAGCTCTCCTCTGATGAAGTCACCACTGCGCACAGAGGTTACTGCAGATGATAGTTCGAGTCTTGGGATTGTGGTCAGTTTCGTGGGGGCGACCCTCGACTTTCCCATGATGAGTGAACAGCTGACCTGCCCGGTTTCACTTGTGACTCGGAGGTACGAACAAGCACCGTAGCCTATGCAACTTGCGTCTGAAAAGTTGTGTAGTTCATATTTTGAAGTCTTCCCGGATTCATCAGGTGAGTAACTTCTTGGGATTTTCAAAGATGCCAGCTCAGGTAAGTCTCTCAGCCATAACTCCCACCGTGGGCGGACGTGTTCTGGAAGCGCTTCGTCCCAGGTTACCTTCTCGCTGCACAGTGTTTGAAGAATCTGCTTACCGAGCAGTATGAATGGCGCCACAAAGCCAAGTGGGTCGAAGACAGAGGCGACAGTTGAGAGCACTCCTCTTCTAGTAAGTGGTTTGTCCTTCACGAGGATCCTGAATTGAAACTCGTCTGCTTCAACACACCACTGGACACCAAGGGCTCGTTCGATGTGTTCTCCTAGTGCCATGTCTTGATCCTTGACTTGGGTACATTCTGTTGGTGGCACTGAGTTGATAACATCCTTACTGTTTGACACAAACTTGTGTAGTCTCAAGTTTCCCGTTCTGCATAGGGCTCTTGACTCTTTGATCAGGCTAATTGCCTCTGTGGTTGTAGAAACACTTGTTAAGCCATCGTCGACGTAAAAACTTCTTTGGATGAACCTTATTGTCTCTTCTTTGTAGTGTCCGCGGCCTTGTGCGGCAAGGTGCTTGAGGGCAAAGTTGGAGCAGCCGGGTGATGAAGCTGCCCCAAACAAGTGTACGCGCATCTTGTACACCGAGGGTTTAGAGTTCATATCACCTTTATCCCACCAGAGGAACCTCAAGTAGTCCTGGTGTTCCCTTGCCACGTGGAATTGGTGAAACATCTTCTCAATGTCACACATTATGGCGATTGGGCCCTTCCTGAATCGGATCAGCACACCAACCAAGGCGTTCGTCAGGTCTGGTCCAGTTAAGAGGTGATCATTGAGCGATGTATCTTGAAAACGTGCAGAACAGTCGAAGACTACTCGTATCTTCCCTGGTTTGTGAGGGTGGTAGACTCCGTGGTGCGGAATATACCATGCTGGTTGCTTGTGGAGTTCAGACTCTGGGACCTTGACAGCGTCTCCACGAGCAATGATGTCATTCATGAATAGAACATAGTCATTGTAGTACTGTTCGTTCTTTCTTAGTCGTCTCTCCAGTGCTGCTAATCTGTTAGCTGCACATCTTTCGTTATTTGGCAGACTGGGTTTCTCCTTCTTGAACGGAAGTGGTAGTTCATAGTGCCCATCGTCTTTCTGTCTTATCCCCTCTTTCACTCTTGACATGAAGAGAAGATCCTCTTGAGAGACTGGATTGTCGTCTGTTGAATGATCTGCAAAATCCATTTCAAGTGCTCTGATGATTTCCGACGGATTCAGCTCTTTGACCTGATTTCTGCAGACAAAGTGTACTTCTTCCTTGAGTCGACTTAGAGGTTGTGCGGCAGGAGTCACTTGTCGTACAATGACCCTATGGCTCACACCTATTGCATCTTCATACTCAGTAGCTGGCTTGGAACAGCCTACAATGCTCCATCCAAGGTCGGTCCGTTGACCATATGGATGGCCTTCTTCTCCGCAAAGGATTTCTCTGGGAAGAAGAGCTTGATGGCAGTTGTAACCTATCAGTAGGCCGACTTGGCAGTCCAATGGTGGAGGAATCTTGTCGACCAATGGTTCAAGATGAGGCCATTTTTGAGCTGTCTCTGAGGTGGGAATGTGCGACCTCTCAGCAGGAATGAACTCGCGTGAAAAGAGAGGTGGTAGTGAAATCACTTTGTCCATGTTGTAGCCTCTCACTTGAAGGTTGTACAGTTTTTGACAGGGTATGACTGTAGAAACTGAAGACATTGTGGAAAGTCGCAGACAGGCATTCTCTTTCTTCGTGTTGAGCTCTTGAGCAACTTGGTTAAGGACGAATGTCGTGTCACTCTGCGTATCCAGCAATGCATATGTTAAGATCTCATGGTCAGGCTGTTTTGTGGAGGAGACCCAGACTGGTACTATTGAGGATGTGTGTGAGCCTTGATTGCCTTGGGCAACTCTATTGGTGGTTGCAGTGGCAGTTGCAGGGGTTTGCTCTGTTCCTCTGGCCTTATTTGAGTCGCGCTCCACTTTCTTTGCTTGAGAACTCCTTTGGAAGTTGTCGTCATGCAAGCATGTTGGATGTCTTCGTCTGCATGTATCACACTTGCTCTTATCCTCACAATTTCTGGAGTGGTGACCGGTCTTTAGACAGCCGAAGCAGAGTTTTTCTTCTTGTACGAATTTGATGCGATCTGGGACTGGCTTTTCCACAAACTTAAAACACTTCTCCAGCCGATGTCCAGACTTCTTGCAGAAGACACAAGAGACAGTGTTCTGTGTTGTATTTGTTGACAATGTTTTTGCCTTTATGGTTTCAGTCCTTGTCTGCCTTGGTTTCTCATTCTGTGTATTCTTGAGTGCTTGGACAGAGGATATTGGGTCGCACGCCAGGTCTGCTTCCTTTGATAAGAAGTTCACCAACTCTTTGAAAGAAGGATATTCAGCCTTTGCTTGTCTTGCTTCCATGGCTTTACGATTCCATCTCGACACAAGCCAGTCTGGGAGCTTTGACAAGATCTTCTGACTTTCAGTGCAGTCGTTGAGAATCTCTAGCGTCTTAATATGAGGTATTGCAGCCTCACAGCTCTGGAGGAAATCTGCAAGTTCTCTGAGTTCGCATCCGTCTTTAGAGTTTACCTTTGGCCACGCATGGAGCTTGTCTCTGAAGGACTTCCCGATTACGAAAGGGTCTCCAAAGCGCTTCTCTAGCAGCTCCCATGCAGTGTCGTACGCTGCCTCTGTGCCGATCAGGAAGAGTCCTTCAACAGCTTTCTTCGCAGCACCGCTTAGATACTTTCTCAAGTAGTAGAGTTTCTCATTTTTTGGAATGCCTTTTCGGTCAATTAGTATTTGAAATGACAATTTCCAGTCGTTGTACTTTATGGGATCTCCCATGTATACTGTAGGTTCAGGTATTGGGAGACGATTAGCACTCATGGCTTCAGCGAGAGCAGTTGCTAAATCAGGACCATGTGCCTGCACCTTTGGTGGAACTTGTGCGACTGATTGAACGTCGGGGCGATAATGACTTTGTACTTGAGTTTGTTGAAGAATGAATGCAGGGCTTGATGCTTTGAGGGTTTGTGAATGATATGGTAGTTTGACATAATGTGGTAGGCTACCTACTTCGGACTTGTCACTGTGTCCATCGTACACCTTGACTCGGGCTGTGGCTGCGTTCAGCCTTTTTACTTCTTCTAGGCGTTCAAGCTTTCGGAGTTGATTTTTCATTGCCTGTTGTCTAGCTAGCAATTCAGCCTCAAATTGTGCAGTGCGTAGCTTCTCTTCAGCCTCAAACTGTGCAGCGCGTAGCTTTTCTTCAGCTTCTAATCTTTGAAGTTCAGCGACTTCCTTGTCCTGCTCCTCTAGCACTGACAAAACTTCTTTGGCAGCAGCTGCTTCAGCTACAGCCTCAACTCTCTTGACTGAATGATTACTCAACTGAGTGTTGTGTTCTGAGCGGAGGTATAGGGACTTTAATGATGGACTTGATGAATTGAAAATGGAGCCGACGTCTGGCCATTGCTCCTCATTCACTGCAGCATCGCCGTCAACAAGTTGTTGTGCTCTTTTAATCATGAACTCAGACATCGCTACACATGCATCCACTTTACGTCGCACGTCTGCATCAGGAGCTTGTATTTGACGGAGTTCTTCATATGTTGTCTTAACGTCAGTGCATGTGGCCTGCAGATTATCAATCAAGTTGTTTAATTCTTCCTCTGAGATTTCATCACTCATCAACTCTTTAGTTACCTTTGCGTTACACTTCCATTTCTCATAAGCAATCCTGTATCTGCGATGAATGCCTTTTGATTTTTCTTCTTGAAGCTCTTTCCCTTTTTCCGTCAAGGTTCGAGTTCTTTTGCTTCTTCGCACAGTGTCTTCTCCTTCTACAGCTTGGGCATCAACCTCGGGCTGAGCTAGTTTGTCTGTATGTTGTTCGGTAATGTGTGAACTTGTGTTTGAATCTGACATATTGAAATAATGAGGCTTGTCAATTGACAATGTGTTGAGAAGATTAATTAAACTAATTTGGTAGTAGTTTTAAATTATTTGAAATACCTAGTCCTTTAAGTTAGGCCTATTTAGCCTAGGCTATTTTTGACTTGAATAGCCTACTGTTTACTTGCTAATACTGCAAATGCTTCCTACAGGCTTGTGCAGAAAGTTGTTACTAAGAGGAAGTTACTTGGGCCTATTTTGATAATCACTTAATTTTGGATTTATATGTACATTGAATCTCCCATAGACTTATAAATTCAACTTAAAATGCCTTTTGCTTAATAAACAGAAAATGTACAAGTCTTGACCAAACTCAAAAATGCCTTATAAATCTGGCTTAATAAACAGAAATATGCAAATATTTCTTTAACTTAAGAATGCCTTTTACACCTGGCACAATAAATGGAAATTACACAATCTTCCTTTTGAATTATGCTGTTGCACCGTTTGAAACTAAAGCCTTCTTAGTCTGCAGTTGGACTAGTTTGCAGTTAAACACATACAGTTCGACAATATCAGCAAATGAACATAATACTAGTTTGAAACCTTCATACAAAGCACCGTTTGCAAAGCGATAACCTGAGTCCTTGTAAATTCCAGGAACTTCTTCTCCCACCACTCGGCTTTGGCGAGGCTTCTTTGTCCTGGAAATCGACTTGATTGACAGGCAGGCTAACCTACGTCTTCGAGATGCGCTAGCATGAATGGAAACTTAGCTATCAATGTTCGTTGATCTTGCTTCTGTCGTCTTCTTCCACCGTATGGTCCCGTGTCTCTCCTACCCGCGAAGGCAGTCGAGTTCTCACTGTAACTCCTTTCGATACACGGCAACACAGGAACGGTTCCTTTTTGTCAAACGGGCGTTTATTGATGCCTTTCTTCTTGCTGTACACACCATCCACGCCGTGAGAACTTAAACACAGTACAATACAGTACGTCAGATAATAGTTCGCATCAATAAACACTAATAAAGAAATGAAATCACAAAAATACAATACCTCGTTGGCTGCTTGTAACGAAAAGAGGTTCTAACAGAGATTTGTTTGAATTTACTTATAATACAATGCGTATAACTTGGAAATCATACGATGAGCTAAAAACAACGTGTTTACTGCTCCAACTTCCTTGTATGTTCTCTCATCTCATCAGTCCGTAGGGGGGGTAACGTTACAACAATTGTTCCGCCTTGCAACAAAATTGACAGAATACACATTCTCACCAGGGGGTTTAATCACACATTTGTAATAATATTGTATAACCTTGCTCATCATGAACTTATTTATTGATATTTATTTACCCTATTTAAAGTACCCTTTCAGCAACAGCTACAATAACCATCAGTACTTTGGTTTGTCCTGCTAACAGCGGTAAATGAGGTGATGATTAAACATCCTAACGTGCCATAAAGGTAGGGAGATTTACACATTATGACTTCATGTATGTTTAACGAGGGTTTCATCGACAAATCGACCATGTATTATGGAGTGAATTGTGTGTGCATTGAATTGAGATCACACTGTTTCTCCCGTTTTATCATCTTGAAACTGTAAAGCCCATACATGTTTTCCCTGATTTAAGGCGGGAGACGAGTCAATGCAGTGTGTCAGACGAAGGGAAAAACGGAACAATGTTCATCCTGGTTAGTCTGCTGTCGGATTTATGTGATGTATGTGACGGCTGTTTGATATCCACAGCATTGTACCCATGGGAACCATGTCCACCCTCTCTCTTTCTGTCTTGCAATTCAACCGATGTTATCAAATATATTAAATGACTGTAAAGAATATATGAACTCTAGTATGATGGGGAAAAATACATTTCAGTGTTCTGTATCCTATGAATGATACAAAATAAACTTTGACATTGCACCTTTGCAAAGGCCTGGTTATGTTATTGTTGTTGTCGTCGAGCAGCTAGTAGTTAGCTTTGTATTAATGTCAAACTGTGTGAGATTTACATGTCAGTCACAATAGCAAAACGGTCTGTTCCTCAAAGATGAGTTTTTAGAGATTACTTGTTGCCACATACAGTATTTGGTCCCAGTAACTGAAAGCGGTAGCCTAACTGTTGTGTAGCTAGCTGATGAAGCTAACATCAGCTTACTAATGCTAAATGAGTTTAAATAAAAAGGAAAACGGGTAACAAAAAAAATGGGTTGACATATCTAACTTGATAAAAAATATTGTTTAACAATGATATAGAAATAACAGAGTATGTCTCGAATTACAAAATACTATGCTGATGGGACCATTTATGATTTAGATCAGTAGCGTTGGTCAAATTAGCATAATTTTTTATTTCCCCCTTCACTCTAAACTGCTTGGATACTATTAATTTACAAAGGGTAAGCAGTTAGCTTAAGGGTTTACATACAAACTACCCAATAGGCCTACTGTTTCTTCTGACAGTTATGTCACAATCTGTGATAGAGGGGCTTCCTGTTCATAAATCATTGCAGTTAATAGTTTCTAAGAACTCAGGAAGGTCTTCACAAACAAAAGCAGGGATGGATTTACATGAAGCTGGTGCAACTCAGCGAGAGCATGGTATCATCATCATTGTAAAATCAAACTCAAAAAGATTTTGAGTATGATATACTATAGGTAAATGCAATTTTTTTCAGATTAACGTGTAACACCATCTCCCTGGACTTCTCCCTTTTTCAAGCATTACTTTTTGCTGACCATTGCAGCAAACGGTCATTCAAAAAGAAGTAAATAGTACATTTATTGGGGACTATTTTCAGCAGCGTATGAACACACATTTTGTGACCTGCAAAAGGATGCTGTGATCTTAATAATCTTGATTTACACAGCATGCCCTGTGATCACAAAATAATTTGTATTTTTTGTCTTTGGGTAGCAAAAAAAAGATCAATGTTTAATTACACATTTAAGACAATTTAAGATTTCCTCTCTCTGTGTCTCTTTCTTGTTAATGTAGCCTACCGTGTTGTTCATTAAATACTATGGAAGGGCATCTGCTGTTGCATCAGCCAGCTTCTTTTAAACTTGACCTCAGTGGTCTATTTGGCAACACAACTGTGTCAACAGAGTGTGTCAACACCTTCTGAAGAATTTTCAGCACAGACACCCACCTTCTTCCTCTCACATCAGCTTTATCTGTCTTCCCAAAATGAGTCTGATCCTGTGTATAGTTTGTAGATAAAAAGAAAAGAAAACGGAAAAAAAAGTGGGGCTGGACAGATCTAGTGCTGCTGCGAGTGTTCATTGCTTGGGCTTGTGTGTGAGGAAGCAGTGTGGTCACAGTGTTGGCTCAGAGGTGTCAGAGCTGAAGCACTTCCTCGTCCTCTTTTCTCTCTCATCAAGCCGACTAACAGAGAACATCTACAGCTGCAAATCCGCCTCAGAGCAGACTGACCTCACGTGTGTCAAGCTGACATCTCATCGTTCCATCTTTCTTAATATAAGATTTTCATCTTTTCTTTTCAATTATATGTGTGAAGTTTAAGTGTGGCTTCAAGAGGCACTGGTCGAATGTAAGAATCTGGTGAGTATTTGCATAAATATCTGAAAACCCTCCTTATATTAGTGGTGAAGTGAGTGTGACAGCTGTTACCTGTAACTTTATGAATTAATTTTTTTTAAATTATTATTTGTTCCCTTATGCTAGCTGTGTTTGATTTTTTTTTTAAAGATAAAAAAATAAAAATAAATACTTGGACCGTATTATACCTGTATCGATGACCTATATTTAGCATACATTTTTTATGAGTGGAAATGATAATAATTTGTTTGTTTAATCTCCATGTGGCCATGTGGAATTTTCTCTTAATTGTTTCGGTTAAAATATAAAGGAAAAAGAAAAATGCACAAATAGCCTGAAACAAAATGAGTGCATGTTGTCTTAGAGGTCACAAATATAACTGTCTATGCTTTGCTTTTTCTGTAAATACAGTCACACACTGAATGGGTGACTTAATTAAGCATAGATCTTTTTTTGCTACTTGTAGACTCAAAAATACAATGGATTCCACAGCAAACACTATCTTTAAAAGGTGTTAATAGCGTGTTCACAGGGCGCGCTTGAGCAAAAACAAAGTCAAATGAGTCACTGTAGTAATAGACCATTAACTTTTCTGAATATTCAAATTGAAAGACAGTATGGGCTGGCATACACGGTTGGAATATAAAGCAAATAATTTTTGACTGCTCACATAGTGTTGTTCAGTGTAGTCAGTATTTATAACCAATTTTAATTAAGCCGAACGGCAATAAAAATACTAAACATGCTCATGCAAAGAAGTATACAAATGAAATGGATCATTGAATCTGTGCCATCACGCAAACTATGGTCCTCACCGCTGGATTAATCTCATAAAATGTGGGTCATAGCAGCAGTAGTTTCTGTTCTTTAAACACATACGTATATTTGTTAAAAATATTTTGCTTATAGTAAATGGGCACACATTATGATATTAAAACCCTGCATTGTTAATGATTTAACTAGTGGTTTCCAACTTTTTTGCCTATTTAGTTCCGCATTTCCTCATTGTTTAATTATATTGAATAACAGCTTGATGATCATAAAAGGTAAAATTATGCACTTCACTGCAATGCACTGTGGTAGCAAAGATCAGAGAAAGGTCCATAATCTAGATAGAGATTTATGCATAACGACTTCTTTCCTATCCCTTTATTTATCTCACGACCCATCAGATTCATTCATCTTGTGACCCATTGGCGGGCCCTGAACCCAAGGTTTGGAACTACATGACTTAACTAAGTGTAAAAAGTTGTAAAAACATTTACAGTTTGCTCACACATTGTCGCAGCACTAACAATCTGATGGTATAATATATCATTATAAACCATTGACAGGTATATTTAGCTGATTTTTATTTATAATGGAGTATTTTTTTTACATTGTTTTATTGGTACGTTTACCTATGCAAAATATCTGAATACTTAATCCACTGCTGCAGAAAACCTTAAACATAATGTCTTAAACCTTTTATATGTGCAACGTGTCACATTTGCTTCTTGCCGTGTGGTGTAACAACTCAGCATCCTCCAATGAACCCCACTGCAGCTTCACCTTTGCTCAAATGTTAGCAGGGAGTCATGATAGGTGTTGCAGTTCAGTTATATAGTTGCAATACCAATATGACTGTCACATTATCACAAATTTAGGTCCAAATGTCAGTTGGAAATCTGAAACAGATCTGGGCTGCTGTCAAATGCAGTGTGAATGTAGCTTACCGGAGGCTCCAAAGACTCAAAAGAGGGAGAGAGAAAAAATGTCTCTAAGGTAATCAGACCTTTAGTGTTAAGAAAGCAACTGCTGACAAAAGAGATATCTGACAGCCAGGCCACCTGGAGTTTGACAAGCAGAATATAAAAGAGCAAACAAGAAGGAGGACGTTGGATGTAACAGAAAGTGACCTCTGAAACGGAGGAACCCCTGTCTAGAGCACACAATGTAACACAGGGCACAGATTCAACTTTTGGCTGGACAGATATGACAGAAATAACACAATGCTGGCTGAAGTGGATTCAAGATGAGTCAGAAGAAATGGGCCGGAACATGTAAAACACTTGTAGGGTATCTTCATCTAACTTTTTGCTTTAATTGTCCTTATATTTTTCATTTTATTTCATGTTTATTTGACAGAGAAATACATTTCCACATCGACATTTGAACAACAAAACTCAAATGTACAGCATTTATCTCATGTCATGAATGGATTGGTGGCACACAAATAAAAAGCTAGACAAAATTACTAAACTATGATTTAAATCATAGGTTACAACAAACTGTGAACCAGCACAAACTTATCAATACACTGTAATCTGCATTTTGTTTCGTCCAATCAAATGATCCCACTCTTTCTCTGCGTAACAGTAGCCTAAATGTTCAAAAGTAGCATTTACATAGAGTCAACCAGAGAAACTAAATACGAAAACGCAGTTTTGCTGCCGTCTTTTGGGCAAGAATTATTTGGTTCATCGGGTGTGTATTTGTCTTCAGCTATGGTTTATCAGTTGTTACCATTCATATAAACTACTGATGCATAGAAATACTGGATTCCACTGGTTTACTTTCCACAACTTTTACAAATTTGGAACTCTCAAGATTCAGATAAGGAAAATGGGATCTGTCTAGCCTGTGCCAAACTGTTTAATGTCAACATTCTCTTTTGAATCCTGACTTGATTTCTGTTTTAGAACAGGTCTTCCTCCCTCCTGAGTGATGCCGCGTTCTTTCCTGGTGAAGCGAGGAGGGCTGCACCACCTTCGGCCCGCAGTAAGAAGCCCAGGCCCTGGGTCCACCCTGATACCAGCTAGCAAGCTAGGAAAGAACATGGGGTTCTGGGATACAACCCCGGAAGACTCCCCTGTAGAAGCACCAAATAATAACACCGTGCCAATCGCATTGCAGCTGGATCTTCAAGCTGCCAGACCCTCAGATGGAAGTGGGCACCTGCGGCCATTCTGTCCCAAATCTTACAGTGGGTGACAGATGTATTTCATGTTTCTTTATGTACGGATAGGCCTTTATCAAAAGCATGTCAAAAGTGTAGCTATTCAAAGTTTCAGGAGGTTGCATAAAAAGCAGCCAGTTAGCTTACCTGAGTGTCTTTGTACTCAGACTGTAGATCTGTGGAACCCTGCAGTCTTGTCAACTCAGATACGTTTAGCCCCGTGGAGAAAGCAGGGAAGTCTCGCCTTTCCAGACCACGTGTGAGCTCAGGATATCCAGACCAACTGCCTGTGGAACGGGGAGATTTGACTCAGCACACTCAGATCCTGAGGGAGACCAGGGGTAGAGGCTGCTCCAAGATCAGTGCTCCGAAGCAAGATTGCCCCCTCTGTGACAAAGTATGGCATCTCACCATTACATTATAGAAACAGTATACTGTACAATTTTGCATATCAGCAAAGACTCTGAAGCAATAAGACTCAGCCTCACTTTACTTAGTGGAGATGAATTAACTTCATTGCCATTTGAAGTGAGCTTACATAAACAACAGCTCCCAGTCAAAGGATATGTTTCAGTCACAGCACCTCAAGCCACTCAACCCCCAATATAACATGTGAAGATGTGAACAGATGCTTTTCAGTCTGAAAAAGCATATTTTTATTATATTATGTTGCATAACAAGACAATTCGGCATTCAGCACAGTATAAAACATACTCAAATACACAAAATACTATGAATGTTATCAGCTTACCTAAAAGTCTATAATGTGTGAACCTATGAGGACCATGGCTTTCGACTTCAGTTTACCATAGCCTAGTAAAAGTGACTTATAAAAGTTAAAATGTGAAAACAGAACGACACCTGTAGTTTTTCACACTGTGAAAATATGTTCACCTTGTCTCTGCAGATTTTTTCAAGTCTGTCAAGTTTGAAGACTCACATATGCAAGCGTCATGGAAGCAGAGCACCAGCACACATCCAGTCCAGCAGGACAGATACTCCAGGATTATCATGCAGAGGCAAGGTCAGCATCCCAGCTCCTTTTTAACATCTTAGAACACACTTACACACACTGCTACTATACTTAAATAATCAATTTCATGCATGTGACATTCCTGGGTCCACGCGTTTTGTTTTAGGAAAGGACGTTTGGCTGCACAGTGTGCGGTAAAGTGTTCAAGCGCTCCTCCACCCTCTCCACTCACCTGCTCATTCATTCAGACACCAGGCCCTACCCCTGCCAATACTGTGGCAAGAGGTTCCACCAGAAGTCTGACATGAAGAAACACACCTTTACACACACCGGTGGGTTTTATGAATCACATTTGGTTGAATTTTAAGTCCCCAGCTGGCATCATTCTTGTGAAAGTATTGAAGTGAAAATCGGTTTTGCCCACACTTTATACCCCAACCTTGAGTGTCAGCAGAAGTTCCCAGTTAGCCTATTACCAGTGCCGCAAACCAATTCTGCAAGTACCGCATTTTGTCACGACAGCATTCCCTTATCTCATCTGCATGTAAAATCTATTTTATTCTGACAAATAACTTTCTATTTAATTTCTGTTTGAAAATTGATCATGGCTGCCAATTTGAACACAAGCAGACCACTGCTGCAAGCCTTTATGCACATCTGTCATATAAAATCTTATTTTACTGGAAAATAATTTTACTTATATACTTCGTTGTTTTTTTGTTCAACAAGTCAGAGTTGTGTCTGTAATATCTATTGCAGTTTGAACATCCAGTGACTTTAGCTGTGTTTGTGCACCAGGAGAGAAGCCCCACATGTGTCAGATATGTGGGAAGGCATTCAGCCAGAGCTCCAACCTCATCACCCACAGTCGTAAACACAGGGACGACCGGCCCTACCGCTGTCCCAGCTGCCTCTACAGCTTCCAGCACAAGGCAGACCTGCGGAAGCACCAGGAGAACCACTGCACCTACCGCTGACTGACAGAGCCCAGGCAATGTCCTCAGCCTTCACCCACAGCCAGGGGAAACACAGAGAGGACGGAAAGCTACTGACTGTGTTTATGTTGTGATTACCATAGATCAAATCTTACATCCAAAGATGTAATAGTTTATTTGTTGGACTGAATTATCATTTAGTACACTGAGGGAGAAACGATACTGCTCACAGGATTTTCAACACAGTACAAAACAAAAGTTGGAGGCCATAGTTAACTTGAATCTGCAGTGTATTTTTATCAAAATTACTACTAGTACTTTTTTAACTATTCTGAGTCACTCCTGTTAAACGCCACGTTTTATATTTATAAAAAAAATGTTTACCATTGTTTGTATGTTGTTTTTATTTATCAGGCCTGTGCCGAGTAAAGCAACATTACATGGTCCTTAACAAAATATTGAATGGCATTATTAAAGAAGATTAAAGGGGACACAGTTTTTTTCTCTGTAGATACAGATTTAGAAATGTAGCTTTGACTCAAACAATTCAATTCAAACTAACTGCCAATGTGAATGTGATGCAGCATCAGGATCAAGTGAGTGATCTACATCCAGAAGCTGCTGACTCCACAACAAGGCTACAGATATTCTCACCTTCCTTCGATTTTCTGCAAATGACCACACTGAGCCAAAGAAACAAATATTTCATGGGGTTTTTGTTTTCAGTTACGTTTATTTAAATGTGATCTTGACATAGGGCACACTACAGAGTGTTTCCTTTATAATTTGCAGGAGCTTTTTCAGAGGTTTTAGTTCTTCAGCTGTTAAAAGCCATTGTTTCTGTACCACTGAGCTCTGGCAACAACATCGTTGGAGTAGTCTCTGCCTGTTGTATTGGCATCCACCTGATCATAGGAATCGACCCTACTAGCGCCCATGTTGTAGGCTGCTATCCCTCCTGAAGAGACAGATAAAAAGGAGAGCAAAGCTTAGCAAAGTCTGAAGGGAGCTTGTGCTTGTGGAAGTCTACTGATTCAGTTAAACAAACCTTTCAGCTGCTGCTCTTTGGTCCAGTTCGGGAATTTTCCTCTGATCTCTCCAATACAGCCAACCAAGATCCCTGCGCCTTGGCGGAGATGCTCCTCACTGTCCCATGCACCCTGCGGAGTGTGCCATCTTTTATCAACCTACAGAGATGGGATTGAGATGGGATGAACACTGCTGTTGTTGTGTTGTAATGCCAGGCTCTACAAAGACAATGTGAGGAAAACAGTAGCATTTGTTTCAACCTGCATCAGCCCCCAGGCGTTTCCATTGTCTCCCCAGCCGTTCACAATGCCTGCATAAGGACTACCAGCCCTGGACTCTCTGGAGATGATGGCAGCGATGAGAGCGGCATCGATTCCGCTACTACGTGCCGCACCTTTGATTATAGACGTGTATTTTCCCATTCTGCCAGCATCCGTCTGGGCCATGGTGTGTGATGCGCCCACACCTTTAGAGAAAAATCAAGCAGAGAACGGGAACATAAATCGCTCTGTGGCCCTGTCAATATATACGATGGAGGCTACTTGATTACTTTGTCTACAATGTTTGATCAAATAAGTTCCTGTGTTTCTCTTCTGCAGTGTTTACCTGAGCCCGCCCCGTCCTGGCTTCCTGTAGCTGCTGAGGCGCCACTGGTTTGCACATTCATGATGTTTCCGTAACCTGCAAATGTTCAGTGTATAAGATTATTTTTTAAACACACCTGCACATCCAGGGCTCAAGAGTGCCTCTGTTTTGGGCGCACATGCATCTAAATATCTGTGGAGTGCGCCTAGATATTTCCACTGGCCGCACCAGTGCACCTGAAATGTATCACGTCATATTAAATGTAATATTGGGTGCACCCAAAATATATGCTGCACCTAAATAAAAAAAAAAAGTTAGGCGCACCGGTCAAATCAATGAAAAAGTGAGTCTGGAACCCTGACATCAACATCGAGACTTTACAGTTAGGCCTACATAACCTACACATCCTTGCAAACAAGCGCCACAGTGTGTGTACATAATACATTGAAGTTACAACAAAAAAGAACAGTGAAAACGGGGTTCACAACTTTGTTTTCAGGAATCGTTCGCCTCAATCAAATGAGAACTGTATTATATCTTTCAATAAGGAACAGGTCAAACAAGAAATTCAGTTTCACAAATACGAATCAGAAACCTGGTTAACCATAATCTTTTCCCTCTATGTGTAAAGTACTGCGGTCAAGCCAGCCGACCCATCGAAAGCGACGGTCAAGCCAGCCGACCCAAGTTTTTGCTGTACCTGTTTGTACTAGCCATTACGGTAATAGCGCCACAGAACTAGTTTCAAAATAAAAGCATAGTTTGTGCATTTGTCTGGTACATAACAGAAGACAGTAAATAAAAGCAAATAGTATCAAAGGAAATGTACAGACGTTGTGATATGTACTTTCAAAATAAAAGCCCAACTAATTGACAAATGTAAGCTTATGTCCATATTCAAAATAAATGCATTTGTCTGGTAGATAACAGAAGACAGTAAATAAAAGCAAATACTATCGAAGGAAATGTACGGACGTTGTGATATGTACTTTCAAAATAAAAGCCCAACTAATTGACAAATGTAAGCTTAAGTCCATATTTTTTTTTAATGTATATTTAAAAGGAAACGCCTTGTTATCGCAGACTAATTCCAAATCAGGTTTATAGTACACAACCCCAAAGTGTGACCCAGTAAGTTTCAAGACCTTCTCATGTGTAGTTTCAAAATAAAAGCCCACTAGAAATTGAAAATATGAGACAAATTAGATAGGATTTTGGATTCAATTTTAAAAAAAATGCCATGTTATGCCAGAGTCATTCCACTGCAGGGTCATAGTTCACAACCCCATGAGGTCACACAAGAAGTTTCAGGACATTCTGATGTGTAGTTTCAGAATAAAAGCCCACTAGATATTGAAAATATGAGACAAATTAGATATGATTTTGGATTCAATTAAAAAAAAAATGCCCTGTTATGCCAGAGTCATTCCACTGCAGGGTCATAGTTCCCAACCCCATGAGGTCACACAAGAAGTTTCAGGACATTCTGATGTGTAGTTTCAGAATAAAAGCCCACTAGATATTGAAAATATGAGACAAATTAGATATGATTTTGGATTCAATTTAAAAAAAAAAATGCCCTGTTATGCCAGAGTCATTCCACTGCAGGGTCATAGTTCACAACCCCATGAGGTCACACAAGAAGTTTCAGGACATTCTGATGTGTACTTTCAGAATAAAAGCCCACTAGATATTGAAAATATGAGAGAAATTACGATATGATTTTGGATTCAATTTTAAAAAAAATGCCCTGTTATGCCAGAGTCATTCCACTGCAGGGTCATAGTTCACGACCCCATGAGGCCACACAAGAAGTTTCAGGACATTCTGATGTGTACTTTCAGAATAAAAGCCCACTAGATATTGAAAATATGAGACAAATTAGATATGATTTTGGATTCAATTAAAAAAAATGCCCTGTTATGCCAGAGTCATTCCACTGCAGGGTCATAGTTCACAACCCCATGAGGTCACACAAGAAGTTTCAGGACATTCTGATGTGTACTTTCAGAATAAAAGCCCACTAGATATTGAAAATATGAGACAAATTAGATATGATTTTGGATTCAATTTTTAAAAAAATGCCCTGTTATTCCAGAGTCATTCCACTGCAGGGTCATAGTTCACAACCCCATGAGGTCACAGAAGAAGTTTCAGGACATTCTGATGTGTACTTTCAGAATAAAAGCCCACTAGATATTGAAAATATGAGACAAATTAGATATGATTTTGGATTCAATTTAAAAAAAAATGCCCTGTTATGCCAGAGTCATTCCACTGCAGGGTCATAGTTCACGACCCCATGAGGCCACACAAGAAGTTTCAGGACATTCTGATGTGTACTTTCAGAATAAAAGCCCACTAGATATTGAAAATATGAGAGAAATTAGATATGATTTTGGATTCAATTAAACAAAAAAAATGCCCTGTTATGCCAGAGTCATTCCACTGCAGGGTCATAGTTCACAACCCCATGAGGTCACACAAGAAGTTTCAGGACATTCTGATGTGTACTTTCAGAATAAAAGCCCACTAGATATTGAAAATATGAGACAAATTAGATATGATTTTGGATTCAATTTTTAAAAAAATGCCCTGTTATGCCAGAGTCATTCCACTGCAGGGTCATAGTTCACGACCCCATGAGGCCACACAAGAAGTTTCAGGACATGCTGATGTGTAGTTTCAAAATAAAAGCCCACTAGATATTGAAAATATGAGACAAATTAGATATGATTTTGGATTCAATTTAAAAAAAAATGCCCTGTTATGCCAGAGTCATTCCACTGCAGGGTCATAGTTCACGACCCCATGAGGCCACACAAGAAGTTTCAGGACATTCTGATGTGTACTTTCAGAATAAAAGCCCACTAGATATTGAAAATATGACAGAAATTAGATATGATTTTGGATTCAATTAAAAAAAAAAAGCCCTGTTATGCCAGAGTCATTCCACTGCAGGGTCATAGTTCACAACCCCATGAGGTCACACAAGAAGTTTCAGGACATTCTGATGTGTACTTTCAGAATAAAAGCCCACTAGATATTGAAAATATGAGACAAATTAGATATGATTTTGGATTCAATTTTTAAAAAAATGCCCTGTTATGCCAGAGTCATTCCACTGCAGGGTCATAGTTCACGACCCCATGAGGCCACACAAGAAGTTTCAGGACATGCTGATGTGTAGTATCAAAATAAAAGCCCACTAGATATTGAAAATATGAGACAAATTAGATATGATTTTGGATTCAATTTAAAAAAAAATGCCCTGTTATGCCAGAGTCATTCCACTGCAGGGTCATAGTTCACGACCCCATGAGGCCACACAAGAAGTTTCAGGACATTCTGATGTGTACTTTCAGAATAAAAGCCCACTAGATATTGAAAATATGACAGAAATTAGGTATGATTTTGGATTCAATTTAAAAGAAAATTCAGGACTAATTTGTCTCATATTTTCAATATCTAGTGGGCTTTTATTCTGAAAGTACACATCAGAATGTCCTGAAACTTCTTGTGTGGCCTCATGGGGTCGTGAACTATGACCCTGCAGTGGAATGACTCTGGCATAACAGGGCATTTTTTTTTAAATTGAATCCAAAATCCTATCTAATTTGTCTCATATTTTCAATATCTAGTGGGCTTTTAATCTGAAACTACACATCAGAATGTCCTGAAACTTCTTGTGTGACCTCATGGGGTTGTGAACTATGACCCTGCAGTGGAATGACTCTGGCATAACAGGGCATTTTTTTTTTAATTGAATCCAAAATCATATCTAATTTGTCTCATATTTTCAATATCTAGTGGGCTTTTATTTTGAAACTACACATCAGAATGTCCTGAAACTTCTTGTGTGGCCTCATGGGGTCGTGAACTATGACCCTGCAGTGGAATGACTCTGGCATAACAGGGCATTTTTTTTAAATTGAATCCAAAATCATATCTAATTTGTCTCATATTTTCAATATCTAGTGGGCTTTTATTCTGAAAGTACACATCAGAATGTCCTGAAACTTCTTGTGTGACCTCATGGGGTTGTGAACTATGACCCTGCAGTGGAATGACTCTGGCATAACAGGGCATTTTTTTTTAAATTGAATCCAAAATCATATCTAATTTGTCTCATATTTTCAATATCTAGTGGGCTTTTATTCTGAAAGTACACATCAGAATGTCCTGAAACTTCTTGTGTGGCCTCATGGGGTCGTGAACCATGACCCTGCAGTGGAATGACTCTGGCATAACAGGGCATTTTATTTTAAATTGAATCCAAAATCATATCTAATTTGTCTCATATTTTCAATATCTAGTGGGCTTTTATTCTGAAACTACAAATCAGAATGTCCTGACACTTCTTGTGTGACCTCATGGGGTTGTGAACTATGACCCTGCAGTGGAATGACTCTGGCATAACAGGGCTTTTTTTTTTTAAATTGAATCCAAAATCATATCTAATTTGTCTCATATTTTCAATATCTAGTGGGCTTTTATTCTGAAACTACACATTAGAATGTCCTGAAACTTCTTGTGTGACCTCATGGGGTTGTGAACTATGACCCTGCAGTGGAATGACTCTGGCATAACAGGGCATTTTTTTTTAAATTGAATCCAAAATCACATCTAATTTGTCTCATATTTTCAATATCTAGTGGGCTTTTATTCTGAAAGTACACATCAGAATGTCCTGAAACTTCTTGTGTGGCCTCATGGGGTCGTGAACTATGACCCTGCAGTGGAATGACTCTGGCATAACAGGGCATTTTTTTTTAAATTGAATCCAAAATCATATCTAATTTCTCTCATATTTTCAATATCTAGTGGGCTTTTATTCTGAAAGTACACATCAAAATGTCCTGAAACTTCTTGTGTGACCTCATGGGGTTGTGAACTATGACCCTGCAGTGGAATGACTCTGGAATAACAGGGCATTTTTTTTTAAATTGAAATTGAATCCAAAATCATATCTAATTTGTCTCATATTTTCAATATCTAGTGGGCTTTTATTCTGAAACTACACATCAGAATGTCCTGAAACTTCTTGTGTGACCTCATGGGGTTGTGAACTATGACCCTGCAGTGGAATGACTCTGGCATAACAGGGCATTTTTTTTTAAATTGAATCCAAAATCCTATCTAATTTGTCTCATATTTTCAATTTCTAGTGGGCTTTTATTTTGAAACTACACATGAGAAGGTCTTGAAACTTACTGGGTCACACTTTGGGGTTGTGTACTATAAACCTGATTTGGAATTAGTCTGCGATAACAAGGCGTTTCCTTTTAAATATACATTAAAAAAAAATATGGACATAAGCTTACATTTGTCAATTAGTTGGGCTTTTATTTTGAAAGTACATATCACAACGTCCGTACATTTCCTTTGATAGTATTTGCTTTTATTTACTGTCTTCTGTTATCTACCAGACAAATGCACAAACTATGCTTTTATTTTGAAACTAGTTCTGTGGCGCTATTACCGTAATGGCTAGTACAAACAGGTACAGCAAAAACTTGGGTCGGCTGGCTTGACTGTCGCTTTCGATGGGTCGGCTGGCTTGACCGCAGTGTAAAAAGTAGTGCATACTTGAGGAGTCTAGGTGTAGTGCTTTTTGGTCAGGACCTGGTCCAATGTGGTCGTCATGTGGGGAATTTTTATAATTTTTTTGCATTTTCATTAATACAATTAAAGGTTTCTGGAATCTGAAACTGTGTCACTAAGAATGTTTAGACTCTCTGAGATAATGTAGACAGTCCAAATAAAGCGGCTATACAGCGACTTGAGCATGCAAAAAACGGAGGATCAAAGGTTGCTGGGGTTGTAAGTACATTTTCTCTTCAAGGTCTAATCTGAAGAAGAATGGCTAAAAAGTTAAAAACAATTATGTTAAGAAAGGTAGAGTTTTAGGCTTGTGTCGCAATAAAAATTATAGGACATAAAAACTCCTATGAAAAACTCTCAAGATGCAAACTATTTTAAGTATTATTGATTCGTTTCTTCCTCAATGTTCAGATAGTAAAATAAAGTAATCACCCACTCATTTTTCCTGATTCTTCTTCCAATGGTCTTGAAACTGCAACGTGAGAATTGTAACTCAGTTTCCCTCTGTCCAATATTCGCTAACCATGGGTGCAAACATTCAGGGAAGGGCGATATTTATATTGTGGTATGTTTACTTTCTGTTTCGCTATTTCGCTCCGACTTCCTCATCTCATCTGAAATTCTCTTGCTCACCTGCAGAGGGAGCCTGACCATGGACCTATGACCCTGACAACCGGGTGAAATCAGCTGATTTACAAGAAATAGCCCTTCCTGACTATGACAGGTTTATTAATATGTTCTCTGGCAGATTGTGTGCAAATTGCATTCGGAAACTCCCTTTCATTACAGGAATGTTGAAGTATAGAAATAAATAACAGGGCACACCACATAGGCTACACTACAGCTGTTTCAATGTTATTCTTTACAGCTTTTTGACGTTGCTAACTCACATTTCTTTACACTTAGTTTTTACCTTTTTTTTACATGAACATGATTAATTGATTTGTTCTGTGGCAGGCTTTAAACCCCGCATTGTAATAAATGTTGCGTCAATTGGGCAAATTCCACTGGGAAACACCCGTTTCACTTTCTTGCTTTCATTTTTACAATTGGTAATGGTGAACTAAACTGTACATTGCCTTTACACAAAATGCTTTCAATGGATACGTTTACATACAACTGTAATACTGTTGAATGTAATAAAATGATCTAAAAGTACATATAAAATATACTGTATATATATAAATGCATAAAAATTGACTGCTAAAGACGAAGTAGGGAAAGATGGCAAGTGAGGCAGGATCCTTTTTGTATTTGAATGGGACGACGTGGCTTCTCACCAATCTGTTGCGGGATTTCCAACCTGTGAAAGAACAACAACAACAAAAACAGGAAGAAAAAGAAACCTGAAGACAAAAAGCAACATTGCTTGAAGGTGCTTAATGTGGATTGCCTAAACATCAGACAGTATTAAGGATAACATAAATCAGTCAATACAGAGTAAAATAAAATAAAAACAGCAGCAGAGCACATGAATCAAGCATTTAAGTATCTCCCAACAATTTCAAAAATGGTTTGAACATCTTACTAAAACTGTCTTGTGAATTCCGCAAATCTGTTCCATCCTAGCAAAGGAAATAATTTTGTCCAGCCACCTCCTGAAGCACAGGGCCCGGGAGACTTCCAGTTGAGCTCAATTTAAATATTAATTACTATTATTAAGTTATTATTATATGAAGACTTTATAGCTGGAAACTGACAACATGTTTGTAGTTTAAGCTATTTTTACAAAACAAAAGAGTATTGAAGTTGCTCTTAAAGCAAAATATGTGATTATGTATGGAAGTGCAAACTCTTAGCTTTAATTTGAGTGTATTTATATCGAGGAATTGCAAGTCTTTATTATAAAGCCCTTTCATAGAAAAGACATTCATTGTGCATATTAAAGAACATTTATATGGGGGCTAGGAACTTCACACTTTGTACTTTCCAGTTGTGCATCACTGCAGGTGCAAAGGGTAGAAATGAATGATCGTGCCATAGAACCATACTGAGCAATAATTTCATCTGTAATCAAAGGTCCGTAAGCTGTTCTGGGGTCGAATTTTACCATGTGGGGAATTCACTTTTTTTACACACTTATTTTATAAGCAGTATATAAACACTAGCAGTGTTATATATGATTATATTTTTTAAAACACTATAATGTAGATGTAAGAGAAAAAGGCCATATAAGCGTTTATTAACATATGTGTTAATATTACAATCTTATCGGCTATTTCTTTGTGTTCATAACACTAACACAATTGTAAATGCTAATGATACAATTGAATGATTACACACATCAAAATGTATTTCAGCACTATTTATACACACAACAGTTTGTCAACGTGTTCAAAACTCATTAAGTCACATGATCACATGTCAAGTACACTGATTTTTTATGTTATCAAAAACAGTAGATCACAACAGTCATGGAGGCTGCTGGGGAGTAACTGTTGTTAAAAAAATTCAATGAGTTCAAATTGAGGCCAATACAACAGAAGAAAAAAATGTATTTGTAGTCCTGCTTCATGTTCTATTTTCTTCTAAGTTAGTTATTGTAGTTTGGTCGAAAATCACAGTGACCAGTAAAAGCATCAGTTCACAGCTCACAGATTAAGGTGCTTTCATTGCCATAATTTGCATCAATATAGATTCCAGTGTGATTTACACGTTTCGTGATAATTATCTCTGATTTCACAATTCTCAATAATAATTAATCATAACTCATTTTATTCATTCATCAAAGCATAGAATATAAATGCTCATTATAACTCCAGGCTTCACCTGAGTGCAGTCATTACAGACATTGTTTCATACATGATTTTGAGATGGTTGAAGACAGCTTCAGCTGTTAAAATCCACCTTCGCTTTTGTACCACTGAGCTCTGGCAACAACATCGTTGGAGTAGTCCCCACACGCGGTTTTGGCATCCACCGCTTCATAGGAGTGGATGTTCCCATCGCCTGAGTGGTAGGCAGCTATCCCTCCTGTAGAGACAAATAAGAATGAGAACAAAACAAAAACAAAAGCGTGAAGGCAGTTTGTCATGAAAGTCTACTAACTGGGTGAAACAAACCTTTCAGCTGCTGCTCCTTGGTCCATTCAGGAAATGTATTCTTTATGCGTATGATGAAATACAGCAGGATGTCTAGGGCTTGGCAAAGGTGTTCCTCACTGTCCCATGTTCCTTTTGGTTTGTGTCCACCTCCGTTTGGATTGACATCAAGCTATTGAAATGTAAGTTAATAGGGTGAAGTCAAATAAACGCCTCTGTAACATGAGACGATACTAAGAGCAAGTGAGTGTATAAGTTGCATTGTACCTGCAGCAGCCCAAATGTATCATATGCTCCTCTCATTTCATTGTAGCACCCCTTGCCGTCCGTCAGGGTCCTTCCGGCCCTGCTTGATCTGGAGATGAGGGCAGCAACGAGAGCAGGATCAACTCCTTTCTGTTGTGCCGCCTTTATGATGTTGGATTTGTAGTTGTTCATGTCTGCCAGATCAGTCTCTGCCATAGCGTTTGATGCAGTCACACCTTTTTCAAAGTGATCAAGGAGAGAAGAGAAATGTGGCATCAGTGCAGCAATCACCACTTCAAACTGTTGATATGGTTAAACTGTAGATATATGTATAATAGATGGATATACTATCAGTGTTAATACCTGAGTATTTCAGCTGGTCCTGCTGAGCTGTTAGCTTTGAAGCACCAGTAGTTTCTACCTTCATGATGTCTCCATATCCTGTAAAATGAAATCATCCATTTGTTTGATTATATTTCAGAACATCAACATGAGCACAATACATGAATGTATGCGGCATCATCCATAACCACCACTCACTTATGGAAACAGAGTTTGGTGGTACTTCACTTGACACAGAGTTCAGGGATGCTTCTCTTAAGTCCTTGACTGAAAAGATACAAAGACACAATGTTGAAATGATACAGTACATTGAAAGACTTCTGTAATCAATATTACTTTTCATTTGGTAACCATTGAGCAGCAGGGGCAGAAAGGCCGGCTGGTAAAAGGGTAGACCATGCTCAAATTGAAAGTGAAAACAATTGGTCAAACAATAAAGTTAAGATAAGAAACTGTTTATGGTGCAACCCTATCACTGACTGACACCTTACAAGCCTGTAAAACTATTCTGAAAGAGCTTTGACAATGAAACGTTTCCATAGATAGGCATTGGAGAACAACTCTTAAATATTTAGGAGTGCAAAAGATGAAGATAATAACTTGTAACTATAACTAATTTTGTATTTCTGAAATGTCTCTTATTATGACTCAGAGAGCCAGAACTTTTCTACAGCGCTGGGTCACTTGAACACACCGGACAGCATTGAAGTGTGCCCACCCATCCGCTTAACCCGTACTCTTAATTTCTCTAGAAGAATGCAAGGAAACTGATGCACGCAGCTCTTTCAAGTTGGTAAAATGAGGTCGTTAATCAGACCAAGCCTACTTTTGCAAACGCAACCAAGTACATTCCAATTACCAATTAGTATGCTACCTACCCTAACCCTACCCCCCAACCCAAACCCTACAGTAGGCGAACACATGCAAGGTTGCAAGTCAAACTCACCGAGCCTCTCTTTTTGCGCGTTGCAGCGGATTATCTCTAATGTCTCCAGAGCCACTTCTATAGCTCCTGACTCTGTGAAAGTTGTAATCAGGACTGTTGCGATATCCTCACAATCTTTATCATCCAGCATCTGGCGTTTGACCTTCGGTTCTCCCTCACGGTCCAGGATCGCCCCGCAGAACTTTTTTAACTGCATTTTATCAAGGTCATCCAGCATGTCGACCAAAACATTTCTAACGGTCTTCTTGGGAGGCATGCCTGCAACTCACTTGAACAACAGAAACACACGGCTGCTGTGAGCTCCCCCTCGCTGTGTGTGCAGCAGGACTTGGAGTAGCAAATACAGTTCAGGGGATGGGGACTGGAATTTGTCCAGACATTTGGACGGGGCTGACCAGAGGGAGGAGTCCAATGAACAGGACTGATTCAGTCACTAGTGCAGCTGACTCTAAGGGAAACTAACTTTCCTTAATTTCTCCCACCAGCCACCAACAGAATCCTGGCTTAGCCCCCCTTTATTGAATATTTTAAAGAATTTAAATTCACAGCAGAGGCGGTCCCTGAGATTTCCTTTTGTTGGGGCTATGTAGTAGCTTGACTTTTCAGTGAGGGTGTTGAAGAATTCAGGGTGCCCCCTTAATGTACTGTGGTGGCGGATTTTGCATATGATGTATGTCTGGACTCAAATGTTAGAATGCTTATTAATGAAATAGGAAACATTTGCTACAGGCCTGTATAGGCATACATTGACTGTGTTTTAGTGTAAACTGATTAACTTAAATGTAGGTTCAACCATCCCCCTCAATCTCCCGTGTGGAGCCAGCCTGACTATACATTTGAAAGAGGACAATGTTCCTGCAGACAGCCTCCTGCTGTTCTGGGTCAGCCTGCCCCACCCACGATTATAATATGAATGTATATCTCAAAACCTGTCTGCCTCCCAACCTGCCTTCCCCTCCTTCCCCCCACCCAGCCTTACCTGTCTACCCGCCTCCCACCATGTCCTTAAATAGTCCATGATTTTGAGTGAACATTGTCACTTCTTGTAACATACTTACGTGTGTTGGAACCGGTGACCTCTCCGCGGAGAATTCTTGCTATCTTGATTGAAAATAAACCTGATGCTATACACTATATCACCGTTTGCTTGACTTTTCTCACGACAGTACCCATACACAGTTTAACTTCCACAGGGAAACTCCCTTTCATGTAATTCACACTGAATCCTTTTAACTATAATGCTAATTGTGGACTGCAATGACTAATGATATCTTGGTGTTGTTTTCAGTATCTTTGCATCACAGTATGGAAGCCCAAGATAGAAGTTAAAATAGAATGTGAAACAAACCGATTATTTGTTTCTGTTTATTGGCCTGGACAAGTTGTACCCACTCTGAATCTTTTTATTAATAGTATTACTGAAATAAAGAAATAACAGGGCAGACATCGAAAACACTACATCTGTTTCACTTTTATTCCTTACATTTTTTTGACAATGCTAACTCACATTTCTTTACACCAATTTTACTTTTATGTATTCTTCAGAGTCAACAAAGACAGAGGTCAATGTGGTCACTTTTTATTGCATTGACACAAAATGTTTTGTTCTGTCCAAATCTTTGGAAATGACATCAACCCCACCGAAAAATTCCATTTAATTTTGCACATACATACTACTGTTGCGTAATGTAAAACTTCAAGCCCTCAAACTTTGCTCTTCTTCAGTGGGCACAGTAGTGTAACACTTATCAGGTAACAAAACAAGCCACTGTAGATTAGATCAGTGCAAACTGATATGTGTGGTGGAAATTTGTGGTGGAGAGAAATAATAAGACTGTGAAACAAAATCTTTGAGACTTTTAATTTAATGTACAGAAAAGAGTAAAAGCAGATAAGAGACATGTTTGTGTGTGTGTGTGTGTGTGTGTGTGTGTGTGTGTGTGTGTGTGTGTGTGTGTGTGTGTGTGTGTGTGTGTGTGTGGTGCGTGCCTGCGTGTGTTTTGCTTTTAAAAGTGATGTGTTTTCTCAATGACAACAGGAGGTATCATTTTGGAAAGTAATGTCTAATTTAAGAAACAGTGTTTGGTGTGTCGCCGCATTACTGTACAAAGTGCAAAGCATGAAATGTTTTTGTACTTTTATTTTGGTGCTTTAAGGCATATATACATGATAAGGATATCATGCTGTTGTCTTTGCATTCACTTTTAGTATTAAAAAATTCCACACCAACTCTCAGAGTGTTTTTTTTCATACCACTGAGCTCTGGCAACAACATCGTTGGAGTAGTCTCTGCCTGTTGTATTGGCATCCACCTGATCATAGGAATGGACCCTGCTAGCGCCCATGTTGTAGGCTGCTAGACCTCCTGCAGAGACACATGGAAAGGAGAGCAAAGCTAAGTAAAGTCTGAAGGGAGCTTGTGCTTGTGGAAGTCTACTGATTCAGTTAAACAAACCTTTTAGCTGCTGCTCCTTGTTCCATTTCGGGAATTTTCTTCTGATATCTCCAATACAGCCAACCAAGATCCCTGAGGCGTAGCAGAGGTGCCTCAAGCTGTCCCATGCTTCGCTGTTTGGATGTGGGTTGTGACATATTTTATCAACCTACAGAGATGGGAATGAGATGGGATGAACACTGCTGTTGTGTTGTAATGTGATGCTGTATAAAGTTGATGTGAGATAAACATAGTATTTGTTTCAACCTGCATCAGGCCAAAGGCGTTTTTATCGTCTCCCCAGCCGTCATCATCCAGCCCATCTCCAGCCCTGGACTCTCTGGAGATGATGGCAGCAATGACAAAGGGGTCGATTCCACTATCATCTGCTGCACCTTTGATTTTACGCATGTATTCTTTCATTCTCTCAAAATCCTCTTCGGCCATTGTGTGTGATGCGCTCCTACCTTTAGAGATAAATCAAACAGAGAACTAGAATAAGGCTTTAGTGCAACAAATACATATTGCCCTGTCAATCCTATAGATATACAGTAGCAACACTGCCAATGCAGGCGTTAGAGGCTGCAGTTTTTACCCGAGTAGTTCAGCCCGTCGGCCTCTGCTGTGCTTGATGAAGCACCACTAGTTGTCACGTTCTTGATGTTTCCGTAACCTGCAAGTGTTCAGTGTGTACGATTACTTTTCAAGACATCTGCGTATCCACATCAATAGTTTACAGTTAAATAATCTACAAATCCTTGCAAATAAAAGCCAAAGTTAAGTGTAGCCTACATTTAACTACGCTATTACAATCGAACTATAGTGTACGTTTTATAAATGCACTGTGAAAAAACATTCTGTGAGAAGCAAGAGGTTTGTGAAGGCGAAGTGTTTTGAAAGTGCACTTAACATATTGAACATAAATTGGACTAATAATATATTTTTGCAGTAGTGTATTTATAAAAAGTTTAATTCAATTGTAAATTAAGTGTGGTAAGAATACCCCATGGATAGTAGTACAATAAATATACTTTCAATCCATTTTTTAAAAAGTACAAACTACAAAGTCATGAAAACTGACTTGAAACATAGCATGAAACATATTTTAAGTAGCTTATATTTATTTTTCACTTTGGACGACAGCCTACATCAACATATCAACATTACAGAGCCTATTGCCTAGTTTGGTCTGGCTGTTCGAGACTAATTGTCTAATAACTAACACTGGGTTTTTCCCCCATGCCTACGTAGCCTAAAGGTAGCTGGTCGTGAGGAGATATTCACTGATGACAAAAACTGTTTTTGCTAACAAACATTCTCCAGAATGGCTGACTCCACCTAACCCTCTCGGAGGCTGCGACGCTGGAGATAACGGTTGTGGACAACTAACTGGAGCTTTAAAAAAAATAATAATAATAATAATAATTTAAAACAATAATGTTAAAAGAAAGGGAGCTAAGGTTTATGTTTGTGTTGAAAAAAAAAGTAGCCTATAGGATTTTAAAACTCTAATTCTGCATGCACAATATTGTAGCCTATTTCTTTACTTTCTTCCATACGATGTCTATGTTAAGATCGTAAAATAGAGCAAGCACTCACTCATTTCTCCTGATTCTTCTTCCGATGGTCTTGAAACTGCAACGTGAGAATTTAAACACAGCCTCACACCTCTGTCCAATCTTTGGTGCAAACATGCAGGGAAGGGCGATATTTGTAGCCTATATTGTGTTTACTTTCTGTTTCGCTATTTCGCTCCGACGTCCTCATCTCATCTGAAATTCTCTTGATCACCTGCAGAGGGACCCTGACCTCCTGCATGGTTTGCCTTTGCAGAAAGGGGAGAGGCCCGGGTGAAAGCAGCTGATTTACAAGAAATAGCCCTCCCTCACTATAACCGGATGATCTATATGTTCTGTGGCAGGCTGTGTGCAAATTGCAACTGGGTTGACTACCTTTTTTTACTCTTCACACAAGCAACACAACAGAGGTCATTGTGGACTTCATTTTGGGTCACTTTTCATTGCATTCACACAAAATGCTACAAAAGGCCACATTTTTGAAATTGTATTAACTTACCCCTACACCAAAACTCTTCCACTTCATTTTTCACATTTACATACAGTACAATTGTAACTACTGTTCAAAAATATATCAATCAAAAAGCATTTAAATTCACCTGTATGAAAAGAGGTTAATTGAGGCAGAATCCAGGGAATTTTGTATAAGATGATTTGGCTTTTCACCGGTCTTTTGCAGAATGTACAGGTGGTGTCACATTTCTGTCCACATTATTCTACATTCCTCAACCCATTAGAGGAACTGTTTTTCTCATGAAGATGGAAAGTTAAATTTAGCTCACTGTGGACCTCAATACATTTCTGATGTACACTCCACACCCTCTCTGCCAGCTTTCTACCATCCAATTAATCCTGCTAGTGGAAAGCAAATGAACAAGACAGGTATTAGAAACAATGACCTTTCATTTCCATCTCATTATAATTTGGTCATATTCCAAACCCTAAAAGGGGATATATGAAGTGTTTCTATTTCTGTCCTGCTGACTTGGGACTTTAAACAAAATAATCTCACTTGATGGGGAAAACACAACAAGTATTTTGATATTCCAATTTACATGCCTGACAATCTCTGTCTTTAAATGAGCCCTTACTTGCCTGAGTCTCAGTGTGAAACCAGTGTGTAACCCATTGGTGCCTGACGTGAAGATGCCCACACAGATCCATTTAGTTGGCCGTTAATCAAAGAAATGTAAATGAATCCTGCACCGCATAAGGGGAATGTAAAGTAATTTACATAAAAAGAGTGTGGAGGATTAACTCGAACATTAAGACAGTGAAAGTAATTATACTGTGGGGACTCATTTACAATGTTGTTTATGTATCCTAAAATGTCAGTGCAAGGGGGGGTTCTATAATTCCCTGAAGTGTTCCCAGCTTCTTATTTCTGCAAAGAAGGCGTCTCCAGGGCAGGTGGTGTAGGTCACCACCTGTCTGTGGCCGTGGATGGTAAAGTTTGCAACTAGTTCTCCTCCATTTACTGCACACCGGGCTAGGCGATGGCGCAGCATGTCCATGGCATGGCGAGAAGGCAGGGTGGCAGTGTAGTTACCAATGATTGACACACCATAGCCGACCTCATTGTGACCCCTGGTGTGCCTGCCGAGGTGCTTCCAGCCACTGCCTTCATAGACGTAACCGTCAGAGCCGACCACAAAGCTGAAGGCCGCAAAGATAGACTACATCAGATCAATATTGAATGCAGCATTGGGTAACTGGTCCAAAGTAAATTTAACATTAATGCAAAAAGGTAATATTGAGACTCAAATAATGCAGTTTTTTTATAAGTCATGCCCAATTCATAAAGTGTGATACATGTGAATAAGACAATCAGCAGAATTCTCCCAGTAACATTAACAGAATTTGAATGATCTCTACTCATAGGAATAGTTCGATGTTTCGGTGAACATGCTGATTCGCTTATCTTGCCGGCATTAGAAGAGAAAATTGCAAATTACACTATCTTATGGGGAGAAAGGAATTGTTTAGCCTAGCTTAGCATCAAGCCTCAGCTCCTCAAAAGCTCACTAATTAAGTTCATACTCATTTGGTTCATCAAGACAAAAATAGAAGGTCAAAAACAAAACATTTTGGTTTAAGTAAAATAAGTCTTTCATCTTCATGTTTTTACCACCAGCTAAACCCCAAACTCTCATCTTGCATTTGTATTTGTGCATAGATTAAACAACAGGTTTTGCACAATGTGCTAAATAGTGGCCTTTAGAGAAGGTGGTAGTTAGACTAGCGAGCTATTGTAGGCTAGCTGTTTCACCTTCCATTCAGCTCTCTAAATGCATTAAAGACATCAAAGTTGTCTCATATAGCTCTCATGAAGAAAGTGAATAAGCTAATTTCCCACGATGGGAAATTATTCCTTTAAAGGTTGGTTACCTGTATCCTATGTCACTCCAACCACGTTCCTCCTGGTGGAAACGCTGCATGGATCTCATGTTGCGAGAGCACATTGGAAAGGACAAACAGGGTGAGGATGGCTCATAGGTGTGATGAACATAGAGGAACTGGAGGGGCAGAGACAGTGGGATCGGTGTACCCCGATGGGCTTTTGCCCCCCACTGACAACGAGAGATGATTTGAGGGCAGTCTGAGGAGAAGAGAGAGGATGAGGGTTACAATACTAAAACCACTTTTATCATTCGACAAGGGTATCTTTTCAACGCTCAAAACAGACAAGAGTCTAGAGCCTGACTGATATGATCTCCTTCTAGTGTAAAGACTTTGGTGGTGCATTAAAGCCAATGAACTAAAATTGATTTTTATAAAGTGGATGTGTTCAATGTGTTGCTAATTCACCATATCACATATTCCCAGCTAAAATACGCTAAAAGGGCCTAAACTTCTAGGGAGTCTGGTGATAATTCTCTGTGGGTTTATTTCTGGAATCAAGGAATAAACAATAAGATATATTCAACAAGAACATTAATTAAGGCAGATATTAGAGCAAAGTATCACCCCATTTATAGAGCAACTTATCACCTCCATCCAGTCTCGCTCAGCAAGACCAAACAGTGTTGGCTGGTCAAAAGAACACAATAAATATTAAAATGCTACTACGATGGGTCTTAGGAACTTGTGACGAATTGCTTTGCAGATTTGCTCAAACTTTACAGACGAAATAATGAAGCGCAAGTGCTTTTCTTGATCATTTCATAGCTTACCCCAGTACTTGTGCACAAATGTCTGCAATCCGTCCTTTACTGCCTTCCTCACACCAGTGTCCATAGCAAACCATTCTGTCTTCTCCAACTTCCAGACTAATGCTAATGTCTCCATCACCTGACTGTGAAGATCGAGTGGCTCCAGAATTGATCTAGAGATTTCCCTGCGCCTCGGACTGACGTGGCCCCTCACAGCATCAAGACCCTGCCCCTCATTCAGAGTGAAACTGTAGTATCCTTTCAAAATCTCACTGAGGGCCTGTGGCCTTTCATATGCAGGTAGGTTGCTGATGTCCATGCCCAGTATAAGTCCATCCATGCCCCCATTGATAACAGCATCAGTGGCCAGAGTGGCAGGCCGAGACAACTTGAACACTTTAGGGTGGTCCACGTCGTCCCAGCACCCGTTAGGTCCAAGGCGATAGGACGGCGGTATGTCCTGGAGGCTGAGGAAGGACAGGCCCAGCGTCCTGCCTAAGGTGAGAGGGAAGATCGCAATGGCTAGAGTCCCCTCCATTTTGGCTTTCAGTCCCGATTCGATTCCTAGCAGTAAGGGTGCAAGTGCTACCGTGGTGCCATCTGGAGAGAGGACCACCCCTCGTTCCTCTCCGAAATCCGTCACAATGTGGTGGATGGCCTTGTCAAAAAAGCTGAAGGATGTGGCATTCAGAATGGCTGTCTCCAGGACTTCACCATCACTGAGATTTTGTGACGAACCCAAGAAATGGATGGTCATCTCATCATCGTGGCCAGCGGTCCTCTGCATGGCCCTGACCATAGCCAGTGGTGATAGGCCAGGGTTAGAGTCTTCAACCTGCTGCACAGCTTGGATGAAGCTCTCCATGTTACGCAGGTGGACACCTGACAACGACAAAAATTAGGAAAAAACGGAAGCAAAGAATATCATAGTTCTATATTGACCTAGTGAGATAACATTTTAACTTTCAATGACAGGCCATTCATGTTCATGTCAATGCCCTTCATGACAATTGATAAATTAGTTTTCTGATCTGACGCTACTATCAACAATATGACATTGCAAATCGTATTATGATTTTATTTTTATTTTTAGTAACAATCAGGGTCATGTTCAAATCTGAGGCCTGTTTCAGGTAGCTGGTTTTGAGGCAACCCAGAGTTTGTTTGCTCTGAGTTAGTGGAAACTCTGGGTTTTCCGTTTCAGGTAGCAGGTTCAGCGCAACCGAGAGTCAGTTACTGCGGCAACATACGCCGTGGGTCTAACCTGCTCGGGAGGTGGTTAGACATACCCTGAGTTCGTTTTCACTTTACGCTGCAGCTCCGACTGAAGAAAGAGTGTCACTGCCACAACGCGACCCTGTACAGTTTAAAGCAAAATCACTCCATAGAAATCTCCATCGGGATGTTTTTATCATGTACTGATGATTTTACGTTTGATCGATCATTTATCTGATCAGTAGCGTAGTTATCAGCCCTCGTGCCGTTCATATGCAGCCACTTACACATCGTGAACATGCTTTACATTCAGATTGATAAACCTATTGTATTGTATGTATCTCATTATTTATTTGTATTATTATCAGGAGTTTTTTTAACATCTGTGCCACTGAACATAGGCTATTTATGTCAGGTTGAAATGTAATTCTGCGGCTGCACGCGATCGTTACTGTTCACTTGCGTGATGACAAAGTCACAGACGACCCTCGTTAAATAGCCTAATATGAATATATAATTATATAATAATTTAAACTGTGATCACTAGAGGACAAGGGATCTGGTAATAAATCAATCAGGATCTACAATGGAAACTGTCACCTTATGTGTCAAACGTTAATATCTTTCACTCCCCATTTAAAAGAAGCGACAGTCTGTTTACTGCACAGTAGGCTATTATAGCTTGCCTACATAATACAGCAAATATAAAACACTGTCAGCAATGCTGTGCAGCGGCAGCTTAATAATTTTGTTGCTGCTGATATGCGTAACTTAATTCTTAAAATAGATTGCTTCTCATACGGAAGCAATGATGCTCTTGACAAAAAATGTTTGCACCGTTTTTTTCTGAATTGCCGAGGTGATTAGATCAGAGGGTAACACTTTACAATAAGGTACACAAAATTGTAGTAGCTACTACATACCTACTACATAGATATGTGTTACCTACTACATAGGTTTTTTTTTGTTACCTACTACATAGGGGTTTTTTTTTGTGCTACCTAACACATAGGTTTTTTTTTGTGCTACCTAACACATAGGGTTTTTTTTTGTGCTACCTAACACATAGGGTTTTTTTTGTGTGTTACCTACTATATAGGTTTTTTTTTTGTGTTACCTACTGCATAGGTTTTTTTATGTGCTACCTAACACATAGGTAGCACAAAAAAAAAACGTATGTGTTAGGTAGCACAAAAAAAACCCTTATGTGTTAGGTAGCACAAAAAAAAACCTAACACATAGGGGTTTTTTTTTATGTGCTACCTAACACATAGGGGTTTTTTTTGTGCTACCTAACACATAGGGGTTTTTTTGTGCTACCTATGTGTTAGGTAGCACAAAAAAAAACCTATGTAGTAGGTAACACAAAAAAAACCTATGTGTTAGGTAGCACAAAAAAAACCTATGTACTAGGTAACACAAAAAAAACCTATGTAGTAGGTAACACAAAAAAAACCCTATGTGTTAGGTTTTTTTTTGTGCTACCTAACACATAGGTTTTTTTTTGTGCTACCTATATGTTAGGTAGCACAAAAGAAAAACCTATGTAGTAGGTAACACAAAAAAAACCCTATATAGTAGGTAACACAAAAAAACCCTATGTGTTAGGTTTTTTTTTATGTGCTACCTAACACATAGGGGTTTTTTTTGTGCTACCTAACACATAGGTTTTTTTTTGTGCTACCTATGTGTTAGGTAGCACAAAAAAACCTATGTAGTAGGTAACACAAAAAAAACCTATGTGTTAGGTAGCACAAAAAAAACCTATGTAGTAGGTAACACAAAAAAAACCCTATATAGTATGTAACACAAAAAAAACCCTATGTGTTAGGTTTTTTTTTGTGCTACCTAACACATAGGTTTTTTTTGTGCTACCTATGTGTTAGGTAGCACAAAAGAAAAACCTAAGTAGTAAGTAACACAAAAAAAACCCTATATAGTAGGTAACACAAAAAAAACCTATGCGTTAGGTTTTTTTTATGTGCTACCTATGTGTTAGGTAGCACAAAAGAAAAACCTATGTAGTAAGTAACACAAAAAAAACCCTATATAGTAGGTAACACAAAAAAACCCTATGTGTTAGGTTTTTTTTATGTGCTACCTAACACAGGGTTTTTTTGTGCTACCTAACACATAGGGTTTTTTTGTGCTACCTATGTGTTAGGTAGCACAAAAAAAACCTATGTAGTAGGTAACACAAAAAAAACCTATGTAGTAGGTAACACAAAAAAAACCCTATGTGTTAGGTTTTTTTTTGTGCTACCTAACACATAGGTTTTTTTTTTGTGCTACCTATATGTTAGGTAGCACAAAAGAAAAACCTATGTAGTAGGTAACACAAAAAAAACCCTATATAGTAGGTAACACAAAAAAACCCTATGTGTTAGGTTTTTTTTTATGTGCTACCTAACACATAGGGGTTTTTTTTGTGCTACCTAACACATAGGTTTTTTTTTGTGCTACCTATGTGTTAGGTAGCACAAAAAAACCTATGTAGTAGGTAACACAAAAAAAACCTATGTGTTAGGTAGCACAAAAAAAACCTATGTAGTAGGTAACACAAAAAAAACCCTATATAGTATGTAACACAAAAAAACCCCTATGTGTTAGGTTTTTTTTTTGTGCTACCTAACACATAGGTTTTTTTTGTGCTACCTATGTGTTAGGTAGCACAAAAGAAAAACCTATGTAGTAAGTAACACAAAAAAAACCCTATATAGTAGGTAACACAAAAAAACCCTATGTGTTAGGTTTTTTTTATGTGCTACCTAACACAGGGTTTTTTTTGTGCTACCTAACACATAGGGTTTTTTTGTGCTACCTATGTGTTAGGTAGCACAAAAAAAACCTATGTAGTAGGTAACACAAAAAAAAACCTATATAGTAGGTAACACAAAAAAAAACCTATGTGTTAGGTTTTTTTTTTGTGCTACCAAACACATAGGTTTTTTTTTTGTGCTACCTATGTGTTAGGTAGCACAAAAAAAAAACCTATGTAGTAGGTAACACAAAAAAAAACCTATGTGTTAGGTAGCACAAAAAAAACCTATGTAGTAGGTAACACAAAAAAAACCCTATATAGTAGGTAACACAAAAAAAACCCTGTTGGTGCTACCTAACACATAGGTTTTTTTTGTGCTACCTATGTGTTAGGTAGCACAAAAAAAACCTATGTAGTAGGTAACACAAAAAAAACCCTATATAGTAGGTAACACAAAAAAACCCTATGTGTTAGGTTTTTTTTATGTGCTACCTAACACATAGGGTTTTTTTTTGTGCTACCTAACACATACAGTCCCCTCCATAAGTATCGGAACAGTGAGGCCAATTCCCTTATTTTTGCTGTAGACTGGAAACATTTGGGTAACACTTTACAATAAGGTACACAAAATTGTAGTAGCTACTACATACCTACTACATAGATATGTGTTACCTACTACATAGGTTTTTTTTTGTTACCTACTACATAGGGTTTTTTTTTGTGCTACCTAACACATAGGGTTTTTTTTGTGCTACCTAACACATAGGGTTTTTTTGTGCTACCTAACACATAGGGTTTTTTTGTGCTACCTAACACATAGGTAGCACAAAAAAAAAAATTATGTGTTAGGTAGCACAAAAAAAACCCTTATGTGTTAGGTAGCACAAAAAAAAACCTAACACATAGGGGTTTTTTTTGTGCTACCTAACACATAGGTAGCACAAAAAAAAAACTTATGTGTTAGGTAGCACAAAAAAAACCCTTATGTGTTAGGTAGCACAAAAAAAAACCTAACACATAGGGTTTTTTTTGTGCTACCTATGTGTTAGGTAGCACACAAAAAAACCTATGTAGTAGGTAACACAAAAAAAACCTATGTGTTAGGTAGCACAAAAAAACCTATGTAGTAGGTAACACAAAAAAAACCTATGTAGTAGGTAACACAAAAAAAACCCTGTGTTAGGTTTTTTTTGTGCTACCTAACACATAGGTTTTTTTTTGTGCTACCTATGTGTTAGGTAGCACAAAAGAAAAACCTATGTAGTAGGTAACACAAATAAAACCCTATATAGTAGGTCACACAAAAAAACCCTATGTGTTAGGTTTTTTTTATGTGCTACCTAACACATAGGGTTTTTTTTTGTGCTACCTAACACATAGGGTTTTTTTTGTGCTACCTATGTGTTAGGTAGCACAAAAAAAACCTATGTAGTAGGTAACACAAAAAAAACCTATGTGTTAGGTAGCACAAAAAAAACCTATGTAGTAGGTAACACAAAAAAAAACCTATATAGTAGGTAACACAAAAAAACCCTATGTGTTAGGTTTTTTTTGTGCTACCTAGCACATAGGTTTTTTTTTTGTGCTACCTATGTGTTAGGTAGCACAAAAGAAAAACCTATGTAGTAAGTAACACAAAAAAAAACCTATATAGTAGGTAACACAAAAAAACCCTATGTGTTAGGTTTTTTTATGTGCTACCTAACACATAGGGTTTTTTTTTGTGCTACCTAACACATAGGGTTTTTTTGTGCTACCTATGTGTTAGGTAGCACAAAAAAACCTATGTAGTAGGTAACACAAAAAAAAACCTATATAGTAGGTAACACAAAAAAAAAACCTATGTGTTAGGTTTTTTTTTTGTGCTACCAAACACATAGGTTTTTTTTTGTGCTACCTATGTGTTAGGTAGCACAAAAAAAAACCTATGTAGTAGGTAACACAAAAAAAACCTATGTGTTAGGTAGCACAAAAAAACCTATGTAGTAGGTAACACAAAAAAAACCCTATATAGTAGGTAACACAAAAAAAAACCCTGTGTTAGGTTTTTTTTTGTGCTACCTAACACATAGGTTTTTTTTGTGCTACCTATGTGTTAGGTAGCACAAAAAAAACCTATGTAGTAGGTAACACAAAAAAAACCTATGTGTTAGGTAGCACAAAAAAAACCTATGTAGTAGGTAACACAAAAAAAACCCTATATAGTAGGTAACACAAAAAAAACCCTGTGTTAGGTTTTTTTTTTTTGTGCTACCTAACACATTGTTTTTTTTGTGCTACCTATGTGTTAGGTAGCACAAAAAAAAACCTATGTAGTAGGTAATACAAAAAAAACCCTATATAGTAGGTAACACAAAAAAACCCTATGTGTTAGGTTTTTTTTATGTGCTACCTAACACATAGGGGTTTTTTTTTTGTGCTACCTAACACATACAGTCCCCTCCATAAGTATCGGAACAGTGAGGCCAATTCCCTTATTTTTGCTGTAGACTGGAAACATTTGGGTTTGACACCAAAAGATGAATATGAGACAATAGCTCAACATTTCAGCTTTCATTTCCAGGTATTCACATCTGGATCCGATACACAACTGAGAAGATATCATTATTTGTAAAGGAACACCACATTTTTAGGCGAGCAGAAGTATTGGAACAGATAGACTTTAAATAAATTAAAGTGAATAAAACTTACTATTTTGTCGCAAATCCTTTGCTTGCAATAACTGCATCAAGCCTGTGACCCATTGACATCACCAAACTTTTGCATTCTTCTTTTGTGATGCTTTTACAGGCTTTCCCCGCAGCCTCATTCAGTTGCTGTTTGTGTTAGGGGGTTACTCTCTTAAGTCTCCTCTTTGGCAGGTAAAATGCATGCTCTATAGGGTTTAAGTCTGGAGATTGACTTGGCCAGTCTATAACCTTCCACTTCTTGCCCCTGATTAACTCCTTTGTTGTGTTTTGGGTCATTATCTTGCTGCATGATGGAGGATCTTCCAATCAGTTTGGTTGCATCTTTCCTTAAATTGTCAGACAAAATGTTTCTGTAAACGTCTGAGTTCATTTTGCTGTTGCCATCATGTGTTACATCATCAATGAAGAATAATGAGCCCGTCCCAGAAGAAGCCATGCAAGCCCAAGCCATGACATTGCCTCCACCGTGTTTCACAGATGAGCTTGTATGCTTGGGGTCATGAGTAGATCCTTTCTTTCTCCAAACTTTAGCCTTTCCATCACTTTGGTAAAGGTTCATCTTGACAACAACACAGTAACACATGATGGCAACAGCAACATGAACTTAGAAGTCTACAGAAACATTCGGTCTGCCAATTTAAAGAAAGATGCAACCAAACTGATTGGAAGATGCTCCATCATGCAGCAAGATAATGATCCAAAAAAACTGCAAAAACAACAAAGGAGTTCATCGGGGGCAAGAAATGGAAGGTTTTAGACTGGCCAAGTCAATCTCCAGACTTAAACGCTATAGAGCATGCATTTTACCTGCTAAAGAGGAAACCGAAGGGAGTAACCCCCCAAAACAAACAGCAACTGAATGAGGCTGCGGTGAAAGCCTGGAAAAGCACCACAAAAGAAGAATGCAAACGTTTTGTGATGTCAATGGGTCACAGGCTTGATGCAGTTATTGCAAGCAAAGTATTTACGACAAAATATTACGGTTTATTCACTTTAATTTATTTAAAGTCTATCTGTTCCAATACTTTTGCTTGCCTAAAAATGTTGTGTTCCGTTTCAAAAAATTATATCTTCTCAGTTCTGTATCAGATCCAGATGTGAATACCTGGAAATGAAAGCTGAAATGTTGAGCTATTGTCACATATTCATCTTTTGGTGTCAAACCCAAATGTTTCCAGTCTGCAGCAAAAATAAAGGAATTGGCCTCACTGTTCCGATACTTATGGAGGGGACTGTGGGTTTTTTTTTGTGCTACCTATGTGTTAGGTAGCACAAAAAAAACCTATGTAGTAGGTAACTCAAAAAAAACCCTATATAGTAGGTAACACAAAAAAAAACCCATGTGTTAGGTTTTTTTTGTGCTACCTAACACAGGTTTTTTTTGTGTTACCTACTACATAGGTTTTTTTTGTGCTACCTAACACATAGGTAGCACAAAAAAAAACTATGTGTTAAGTAGCACACAAAAAAACCCTATGTAGTAGGTAACACAAAAAAAACCTATGTAGTAGGTAACACATATCTATGTAGTAGGTATGTAGTAGCAACTACAATTTTGTGTACCTTATTGTAAAATGTTACTGATCAGAGTTATGAGACAATATCCCCGTTAATTGACAATGAACAATTTTTGTTTTTCAGATCTTTTGGGAGCTGTTTTGATGATCCCATTCTGTCTCACTTCAGCAGAGAGTCAAAGAGAAGTGCAACTTGCATTTAGGCACCTAAAATACATTTTCTCATGATTAAACAGACAATTATATGAGGTTCAAGGCTTAACAACATAATCCAACCAACTTTGTGTTTAAAGTCATCAGTTTTACATGCTGTTACAGGCATTAAAATCAACAAAACCACAAGGGTACCCATATTTTTGCACAGCCAGTTTTTCACATTTTATTTAATTTCATACAACCAAATACTGCTTTTCAAAAAATCTTTGTTTGGAAAACATCCCAGTACTTAACTGTTCCTGGTAAATTAAAGACATACCACTTTTATATTTTTTTTGTGAAAGCAGAGTCAATTATAATGCCGGCTGAGAAGGGTTCCCAAACTTTTTCATATGACTGTATGTAGAATGCAATGAGTATCTTTACTATCCTGTGTGTATCTATTTATTTGATTTACGATTTTATGAGCATGGGTGTAAGCATATGTTTATCATCTGTATGATTGACTCTCAAAAATTTTTTTTGTTTTTTATTTAAATTCAGAAAACTCAGAGGTTAAAGAGTCTAAGAATCTTACTTCAAAGAATAAATATTTTAGTGAACTAGTGAACCATAACCTGACATTGAAGAATTTAAGTGAAGATATCAAAACTGTTTAGATACTTTGAATCAATGAACTTACCTGCTGGTCTGCTATAAACCGCACAGAAGTAGGATAAAGCCAGAACAAAATATGATAGTCCAAATAAAGTCATGTTTTACCTCCTGCTTGTTGCCTTTAAAAGAGCAAAATTTCTCACCTAAAAAAATAGAATTAGGTTCTCCAGGCTGAATGACAAAAGACAACATAAACAGTGAGATTTGAAGGAAATGTAACCTTCAACATGAAGGCTTCCCAACTGAATATCACCCTTGAGCTCCCCACAACTTCTGGGACCAGCAGTGTAAGTGTATTTGTGTAGGTGTACACGCACTACTGCAGTGTTGCGTCCAAATAGGGAAAAGTACTATTTGTACACTGACGGTTCCAAATATTGATCAGCCTTAGGTACATTTGAATGAGTCATGAGCAAAACAGTCTGGCTCCTCTAGGGAGTTTTATTGACAACAATTACAAATTTGTGATTATTTGACTAATAAAATTGGGTTGTCTCACGCTACCCCATGTGTTATACAGCCCATTAACAAATCCTTTGTAGATAGTATTTAATTCGATAAAGACAGCTGAAGTGAAAGATAAAGCATTTATTTTATAGTTAATGTTTACCAATGGATGTGATGTACGCGGCTGTTGTGTACTCAGCAGTGTCACATGTTTCCTGAGTCAGGAAACATGTTTCCGTCAATTGTGAACACATAAACAGTCAAGCACAGGATCTTTGAGTGGAGAGAAATGAAGGAAAACAAAGCTTGTCCCGGATTTGAGGAGGATTGTGTTATTGTTAAAGCACAAAGCTGGCATAACCATTTGTCCTTTGTATGTGATAGGTTGACGAAAGTAACGGTCAGTACAGTTTTAAGTCACGTGAATCATCAAATCTGATTCTGTGTAACTTAGATTTTATGAAACCATTGAGATGAATTGATAAACAAATAAAATATCAAAGCGTGCAAGCCAAATGTAGGGAAGCCTATTTCTGCCAGTATAGAAAAATTGATAATAAATATGAGGAATTAGTTCTCATAGTAAGTCAAAATTGTCAGAATGAGAAAGTTATTTTGATGTATTCACATTTAAAGTGATGATACAGTTCTGTATGTTATGTGCGTTTGTTTTCACTGTTTGTTCTTTAAACTGATAACTACAATAAAAAAAAAATGTAAAGAAAAAAAAAAGAATTATGATACAGTATGGGAATTATGTCAGAATTGTATAGATGCAGAGTTAAAGTTTTGTGTCTCATACTTGACTTACTGTCATAATGTCCCATAATTTTTATTTACTACTTTATAAATTGACTTCCAATTTGGTCAGCAGATTGATATAGGAACATCATTTTGACTGGCTTAGCTTTTCTTACTTTTTCAATCGTTCTTTGATGTGTGTTTGGAGCATTGCGGTATAATTGTTATTACAGAAGAATAAGAGCTAAGGCAAGAAAGACAGATTTAGTAATATAGTTCTATATGTAACATAGTTATGGAGTGATTCCACTTGCCATGGTCAAATCAACCAAAACCAAAAGGTTTTATTTTGATTGTGTATTTCGATTGGTCAGTGGGCGTCTCCTCCGTAGATAAATGCCGTTGTTCGGGAATGAGCCTAAGAAAAAGGCAGTAGCCAGACTGAGAATAGGAAGGAAGAAATATTAACTTGAACGAGACTCCTCATTCTTGGAAAACATCCAACAGGACTATGTAGCTATACATTGTCAAGGGACAGAAATAGAAGAACAGATACTCAGAAAATATATCTCATAGAGAGAGGACATGGTGGAGGCAATGCAAAGATCAGGGCAAGCAGGAGTGAGGTTAAACAAAACACTGGATTGTGCTGAAAGAGGAAAGGGCAGGAAGTGTCTTGTCATTTTTATCAAGTGCACTGGGCTAATAAGGAATGTCAACAAAAAATACATTGTAGGAGTTAACTAGGACCAGAAGGTGGCAGTAATGCAACACCACTGACGCAAGGGGGGGTGGAAAGAAAGAAGAAATGCAATCTGAACAGGTCCGTGGTGATATCTGAAAAAGTGACGTTTACACTTAAGGAAGTAGCAGAAACAACAACAAAAGCAGGTGAAGAGATAGTAGTTATAGCTTATTTTTGTGAACGCTGAAATGAAAGATATATTCCTGGCATAGGTTCAGGGGCTCCTCTTTGCAGATGTTTACAGCAGATGGGGGTGCAAGTAGAGCAAATTCTCCTGCCCGTTTGTTTGGAGTGCATAAGTGTCCTTTTTGAAATCTTTATTCAGACCACTTGTTGGCTAATGGGACTTCCACACTTGCCCTGAGGTCACTTAGAGGGGCATCTCTGGCGCGACCATAGGGCAAAAATTAAGCTTTATTCCTACCATTGAGCACTTTACATGAGCCACTTTTTATATATTTTTTCTCATCTGAACGGGGCACCCTAATGGCACATTGCCATGCTTCTGCCTTAAGGTCATATCAGAGGGGCAGGTGTGTGTGTGTGTGTGTGTGTGTGTGTGTGTGTGTGTGTGTGTGTGTGTGTGTGTGTGTGTGTGTGTGTGTGTGTGTGTGTGTGTGTGTGTGTGCGTGCGTGCGTGTGCGTGTGCACGTGTTGCGAATGTGACATTTATGAACATCCATAACTTTGCTAATAGGTTATTAAACTCAGCATGTTTGTCCTCCATTAAAAGGCAAAGTTTGACAATAGCTACTTCGGCCTAATACAATTGTAATTTGCTACCCAAGTTTGGAAAGCATTCCAAAAGGCACGCGTGATTTTAATATTTTTTTTTACTGACTCGGGATCACCCCAGGGAGTCTTCACTCTGCAGCAATACAGCATCACACTGGAGATGGTTGTTCTGTTCTGTGGCTCTGTAACTACACTAACGGGGTCACGTGGTAATGGTCACATGACTCGAGAGCGAGGAAGCGAGTCGGAGCAAACCCGGAGTAGCTCGGCCCCGGCAAACGGCTGAGACAGTTACTAGTAGGCTTACAGTAAAAAATAATAACAGCTGGCTACACTGACTTAGCTTTATGATTTAACTGCTTATTATCTTTTTAAACTGTTAACTACATGGCTTCGACGGGACACCAGGACTCCTCAGGTAGGCCAATGGAGCTGGTGCCGACATTTAACTTGCACGACGTATTGTTGTTTGTTTCTACATTTACAGAGTGTTCTGCGTATTGATACAGTATTCGTTGGTTACCCCGGATCTTATTTTAGAGATGCTTTTTATCTTATACAAGGTAGCCTATGCCTAATTGTAGTTCATGTTGTTGAGACATCCAAAACATTAGCCTACTGTATTTCTGCTCTGTCATGTCTTGGGCAGCTGTGTTACAGTAGGCAAGTCATCTTCATCAGAAAACAGATATGTCAACATCTAGTTTCTTCTGCGATGACCAGGGCCGGCGGTAGCCAGGGGCCAGGATGGGCCGTGCCCACCCAATCAAAAAAAAAAAAAAAAAAAAAAAAAAAAAATATATATATATATATATATATATATATATATATATATATATATATATATAATTATTATTTTTGTAGGTGGAAGTCCAGACCCACTATCGGACGGACCTGTTCATTCGCTGTCCAAGAAAATGTCAAATAAAATTCAGACAATTAATTAATACTAAAGAATATACCATTACCATGCATTGGTTCTAATTGTATTATTGGGTGGGCAGGACAGCCTGCCTCCAAGTTACCCACCCGCTTATAGTGGTCACTGGTCAGCAGAGCCGGCCCGAGGCAGAAGCAAAATGAGCGGTTGCTTAGGGTCACAACTGCCAGGGGCCCCCTGGCAGTTTGTGTGTTTGATATCAACATCATATTATGTAAATGTAAAGTATGTAGTATGTAATCACTGCATTTAAATTAATTCATTATATTACAGAAAAATATGTCCCGTAAAAGAAAAAGAGCACCAAGCCCATCCCAGAGGACCCTGCATAATATTTTATTTCAAATATATATTTCTATGGAAAATCCATGTGTCTTTCTTCAATAGCTTCTAATTCATCCGACCCAGTGTCCCCAAATTATTTGTTCACACAAAATTCCTCAGATTTAGCCTCTTAATTTTCCTCTCAAAGTGCACCAGATTCATGCATTTCACTTTAAAAAGGTAAAAAAAATCTCCCGGGGGGGCATACCCCCAGACCCCCCTAGCAGGGTCGTGACCTAGACTATTTTCACCCAGCTGGACATCAGGGACAATAGTGGAAAGACTATATATACAGGTATATATAGTGTGTATAGTATATAGCTCTGGACTACCACCATCCAGGTTGCCCAGTCCCAAAGCTTTCTCTTCCATCATCTCAGGCTGCCTACAGTTAATACTGCGATAAAAAAAAAAGATACATTATGTTGTATATAATGTATATTATATGTTATTCATAAACATTTTGGAAAAGAAACATGCAAGAATCAAATCTCCCACACAGCAACACTCAAAGTTTATTTGCATATTGTGTTCTACACAATGCACAGTACATGTGCCGAAAAGCAGACGCAGAGATCTTACAAGGGCAAAAAATTTGAAGATATAAATTGAATTGAAGATGCTCGCAGAGCGCTCGAGCATCTTCGGTCTCTCTGCCCAGTGTGCCCACCTAAAATTTCTACAGGCCCACCCTAATCTAACTGTCTAGAACTGGGCCTGGCGATGACTGTTTGTTTTAACCATGATTAACAAAGTGGAATTCCCCCCCCCCTCCACTCCTCCACAAGTCATGAGTTAATAACATAAACTCTGGTAGCAGCATTCAGGCAGAGATGAGAATGTAGCCTAAACTCATTACAGAGTTTTTTTTAGACACAACCTTTCTTTGATTATCATATAGTAAACAAACAATAAAAACGATTAAAGCCGACCAGTTAGAGATGGGTAGGCTATCAATTCCTTATCTTCTCCTGAAAGTCTTGGCACTTGATCTTCAAAGCTCAACCTGTCGAGTTACTAGGCTAAATAACAAATTATCTATAGCCTATAGGCTATGGTACACATTACTAACTTAAGGGTGTTGTATTTTCACTAGTTGTTTTTTGGAATATAGAGCCGAAATTAACTAGGCCTACATTAGAGGTAAAATGAATTGTCGCATCAACAAATGTAGCTTATTATTATTAATATTATATATTATTATTTTGACAATCAGTTAATCATTTGATTAATTTTCAAGCAAAAAACGCCAAAGATTCATTGTCACCAGCTTATTTAATGTCAAGATTTGCATTTGATTGGAAATGGATAGCCGAATTTTGGGTTCTGGGCTGTTGGTCGACATGACCTTATGTTCTTTGAAAATTGTGATGTAGTGGCATATATTATTTTTTTACTATTTAATGACCTTTTTAGAATGGTTGGTTGTTTAATTTTGGAAAATGACAGGTTATTCTAAAAGGAAAAGTATTATAAGTTGCATCCCAAGATGTGTATTATGGGCATTTCGCTTCAACGGGGCTAAACGTATTGAAATGAATAGAAAGTGCCTTGAAGTTGAATCAGCTGACTTAACATTAGCACTGTTGGGAAAATTTTGCATCTTGCGGTTCCAGTGGTTGGTGTGGTTGGTTTAAAAGAGATTGCTGATACTGTCCCCCATTAAGACCCAGACTCGGCATCCACCAGAAAATCAACTTAATCAGGCACATCTAAACAGCCTGACTTTGTCATGCATAAAGATAATTTCAACAACCTTCCTAAGCGGCTCTCATGCATGAATCTGCAGGGGTTTTCCTTTTTTTTCCTCTTTTTGACAGGTTGTTTACATGGGTTGGCTTGGGTGAATTAAGGTTTCACTGATTTTAGTCACTCTGCACTGTGATGGTTTTTTTTAATTGAGATTCTTAACATTTGAAATGTTAGTTAGGCGGGAAAGCTCTTGATTCAAGAAGCTTTTGCAAGACTTCTAAGAGTGTAGGATGTGGTGGAAAGGAAAAACACTAAAAAAAGGCCATTAGAAGACCTTGAGTTAACATATTTTTGAGATTTAAGATTTTTGAAATAATTTAATACCAGTTTGTGTTTTCCTGTTCTGCTTTAAGGAGCATCACATATAGATTAAGGGTTTATGGAGCATCATCCTACACAGTATTTGTTCAGTAGGCTTCAAGTTAAAGGGTAAATTCACCAGAATTACACATGGATTAATCGCTTATTAAGGTTTTTGAGCTGCTTTTTTGCTTACCTCCACTAACTATTACTGTTAGGGGGAAGTAAGAAAATGCTGTGTTTGGTCATTTGGGTTAACTGGATATGTCATAACCCATTATCAGGAATTATTTTCTTCCCCTGATAACGTAAACTGATCCAAATACTCATGGTAAAGTGAAGTTAAACACATTCCTGCAAGTGAAACATTTCAGCTGATAAATAGTATCACCTCCTACCCACAAACAGCCCAGAACATGGCTATCGTATCATCTTTTTTCATTCAATCCGTGTCCTTTATCTCAGGTGTAAGTGGAAGTTTGTGACTCTCACCATGTGGGTGGCCTCTTGCTGTGGACCGCCAGACTAGATGCAAGCACATATACCACGTTGTGGACAGATTTCCAGTTACAGACCAAGGGTTTTGATTGCGATAGTGTTTTTTGTGCCAGCACGCTGATGACATCCGTGAAGCCAGATATTTTCACGGATTTACTCAGCTTGTGTCAAATGTGGTGGCACGTTCAGTGGCCTTCACCTACTTCTGTTTGTCCGATTGCTATCTTCCGTGACGGTCGATATACTCATCTGATCAAAGATATGTGTGCACTCCGTCTACCGCCTATTGTCTGCTTGAAATGTAAAGTGGTTGGATTCTTTCAGCTGTCTTTCATTCTTCTCACGGAGGCACGCAACCCCTGTCAAAGCCGGGTCAGCTCGTCTGCCTCGCTTGTAGCAAGTTAAATTAGGATGCTGTCACACTCTGCAAAATGTTGTTGAAGCCGAAGTTCTCATCTTATTCATATCACAGTCACAGCTATACATTTTCACAGGTCAAACCACAGGTGTTGGATAAAGTAGGAACCGATCCCTGTGAAAATGGTTTTTGGTTTACTGCAGGAAACCACATGCAGTTAACATAAACCCTCAGGTTACCGATTGTTTCCTAAGGTGATTCATGCTGGGTAAACATTGCAGTCAGACAGCAGACGTTAAGCAAGAAAACAACAAAGTCTTAAAAACTTGAGACTTAATTTAAGACTTAAACCATATATGGGTGTTACCTTAGCTGGTAACACCCATATAAACAAATCAATTTCCGCATTGTTGCGCAAAAGATCTTTAAAACCCTAGGCTGGGCGGTTAATGTGACGCTTCATCAAACTGTGTTATTTATTTTTGCTAGAAGAATTTGACCATGTTGCAAAACCATAAAACTTGACAAAGAACATTTGTTTTTTTCTGTTTGTTTGCATTGCAACAAAAAAATGTGTGACAAGAATTTTGGGTCACGCCCGTCCCTAACTTTTCTCTGCAATGTTATTCCGCTGAACTTGTTTACAGTTATTGCTGGCTAATACACATTCTTTCTGTCCTGTTTCACTTCTCATTTACAATCGACAACTCTGCTAAAGCTGGTGGATTTCTCTGCTGACTTACTGTGTCAGTTTTGTCTGGATTCATCCTGACTCAGCAGTTTATTCGGCCTTGCATGTGTTTTCTTTGACTACATTATAATACTTTAGTTCCTCATGTGACTCTGTCGTCGACTAAACGATAACAATCAAAAGGACAACTTTAACCACCATGACTAGTTTGAGAGTTTATGCCAAGTTGCCAACCCAGCGAGTCCTTTCCTGAATTTTAACTGAGTGGGACAAGCTGAGGGACCCCATTATTGGTTGTTTCTTTAAGACAGCCAGGTCCAGCCAGCTAAAAGCATGTGACAAATATTAAGCGTGATTAGCCAACTTCGTGATGTGGCTTTTCTATGATGGAGGCCACTTCCAACACAGACACTTGGAGCAACATTGTTTCAGACCATACATTTTCTGCTCTGTTTTTTAATACAATATCTATTGTTTTTTTGTTTTTTTTGGTGCAGCCAGTCGCTCTGGTATTATGATGTTATATTGTAAAATAGGTGGTGAATCAGTTTTGTGTGGACTGTGCAGAAATTCTACACAAAAATAACACAATGACACACTATACTAAAGCATTTAAAGTCATAACCAGTTAAAGGTTGAAGATATTTCAGTTGAAACCAGGGCATATTACCATTTAACTACGGAGGATGAGTACATTCAAATCTTTTTAAAAAAGAAAGAAGAATACAGTCAGATAGTGTTAACCTTTGGATTTAGGAAAGATATCGCAGTATTTCATTTTGCCTTTATTTTCTTTTTCAGCCTGTCGGAATGAGTGTGTTAACACAGTGTTTATTACCTAAAAGGATAACCTTGTCATTATGCTCAGCAGAACATATTGGTTAAGTGGTAGGTGTGTTTATTGAACCCTAAATGTACTTTCATAAATTACCCTTGTCAAACCCAGTCAGGCCTGACTTCTAGGATTTGTCAGGTATTATTTTAAGTATCTTAGGAATCTGCCTCACTTCTCCCACCACTAGTCATGTACTACGCTGATGTCAGCAGTAACTAGCAGACACTGACTGAAATACAATTCTGCACTTACAAGACTAGACCTATAGTTACCCCTTATCATCAGTTTCTTTTTAGGTATTCAAAGTGAAATGGAGAAAGTGTTTCAGAAGTCATTAAGGGTGTATTCACACATGCTGTGTTTAGTTCGGTTGAAACGAACTCAGGTGCACTTCCACCTTCGGTGCGCATCTTTCAGACAGGTGTGAATACAGCAATCGCACTCGGGGGCGGACCAAACAAACGCTCCGAGACCCAGCTGAAGAGGTAGTCTCGATGCGCTTCAAAACGCACTCTGCTGCAGTTCGTTTGTGGTGTGAATTTGGCCGGACTCGATCCGACTCAATTGCAGGAAGCACTGCGCCTTTTCTTTCTTTTCTTTTTTAATAAATCGCCATCAGCTTCACATTATGGGAAAGTGTTGTTGTCGCCATTGTTAGGAAGATTAGTTGTGGTTTGACCGGGAGCCCCGAGCGAAAATATTACATTTGATAATGATGCGTGCGGATCAGCGATCAGATGGAGAGGAGCGTCTCCCGTAGCCTACAGTGCCAACAGGTTCACGCTGCGCTTTGCATGAAGTGTGTGTTTTTATTGTTCTTCCCAACGGGACCGTCAATACTGTCCCCGTGTCAGTTTGGTGCTGAACTGCGCCGAACTGACACCCAGCTGATACACAGCTTAATCAGCTGTGTTTCAGTTTGAGCCTATTCTTCACGCGAGTCGCGCGTCCAGCAGCAAAAATACAGTAAAAATGATGTTTCACATCGTAGGCTAGAAGCCACATAACGTGGCATTGTCATAGGGCTACATATTATAAACATATGAAACAACAATAATTAGATTTTTTTCTTCTTTATTTATAGGCTAGATGTAGGCATTTGTATTATTTTTAACTCCATATTATATCAATGATAAATTCGCAGTTTTTACTTCGTTCTTCCTGCTTCTCTCCACCCCAGAATGTCTGTCCAATGAATGAATGACCTTAGATCACGTGTGGTTTTGCTTCGTAATGCTGGTTCACTTGCAAAAGGGGCAATATGAAAGTGGACCACACCAAACAAAAAAATCCAAATTCTATTTGGTCTGGACCAAAGCAAGTGAACTAACGGACTTTCCATGTGTGAATACACCCTAACACTCTAATATAACCATATAAACGAATAATTCCCTTTTGATGTACACTGTACATTAGAGAACAACACTTCTTTGTTTCCCCTCATCCATGTAGCCTTAGCGTTTGAAGGGTTACATCACATGTGTAGCTGAGTTGAGTGCAAAGTGCCTGAGGGGACAGAGAGAAGTAAATCCATACACTGAGAGACAAAGAGAAAGTGTCAGACTGAGATGAAAGCAGTAAAAGCTGAAGCAGGTACCCGTCTGGTGCTGAGTGCTGACAGGATGCTGTCGCTGGAAGAAGTAGGTGTCAGTTAGTCCAAAGTGGAATCAAGTTTAGCAAGAAATTAATAGAGATCAGCCCAACATTTAGGAAGACCAGCCCCTGTGTGACTGGTGGCAGTTGTTACAGTTACAACTGTTGGACTGCACAATAGGATCTCCTGTCCTTGTGCTCAGCTCCTAGTTTTCTTCAATGTGCTACTATGGATGTTTGGTTTATCATTGCCTTGGCATTCTTTAGTGTGACACCCATATGACCTAGCCATGTTCACTGTTGTAGTTTTGCATGTTAGCATGCTAACATTTGCTAATTAGCGAACAAACAAAACAAATCAAAGCTGAGGCTGTTGCGTATTTTATTACTTTTTAAGGTCAGACTGAATTCCACCTTATAGTGGCGCTAGATGTGAAGATTTAGGAATCACCAAAGTCTGTAGAATACATCGTCTGTAATACAACTAAATAGGCCTACAATACACCTCTATCAAATAAAACATTACATTTTATCAGTCCTAATCCAGAGAAATTATGAGGGAAGACACTAATTCAGAAGAATAATGTGTTTTTAATATACTGCACATTGGAGTTTTGCTAATATTAAAGGGCTTTTTAGTGGGCTAACGCGTTACATGGACACATATAAAGGACTGCAACTAAGGATGCGCCAGAAGATTTCTTGACCAAGCACTAGTATCGACAAGAGTCTTACTGATGGCTTGTAAACCCGTGGGATATTTTTTTGTTTCTCAGTCTGTTAAGCCATTACATCAGTTGTCTTTGAAGCGGAGTCCTGAGCAAAGATTAATTACATACAGTTTATCGCTCTGACTCAGATGAAGTTCTTAGGGAAAAAGAAAGAAAAGTTTCTTATTTATTTACTTTTCTTTCAGAGCGAGGAGGCCTGTCCAGCTCAGTGTCTCACTACGGCTCCACAGACAGCAGCGGGGAGCATGACCATCCGAGTCACAGTCATGGCAACAAGCATAGCAACCATCAGTTTCCAACAGCGACGGCAGGTCATTGGGTCGGGGCTGATCAGGAAGAGGAAGCCATTCGTAGGAAGCTGAAGTACTTTTTCATGAGCCCTTGTGATAAATATCACGCCAAGGGCCGCAAGCCTTATAAGCTGTTCTTGCAGGTGCTCAAGATCGTTATTGTCACGGCTCAGGTACGAAACATGTAGCATCTAAATCCTGTGATGCTCTTTGGTTTCTCAACACAACAATGTTTTTCTTTCCTTATCAGACCTACGTACTTACAGTATGTACTTGTTCACTTTTATTTATTTATTTAGCACATTTTAAATTGTAACTGCACATGCATGGTTTCTTCTTTCTATTTAGTCAATTGAATTTTGTGAAAGTGTAAAGCTGAAAGGAATCTAAAATACAGTACAAGACACAGGCACCTATAAATGTAAAATAATGTTTCACTTTGCAGAAAACTTTTATTCCGACCCATTTTTGTAGCCTTTTCATTGTAATTGTATGTAGGGGAGAACGGGGTAAATTGTCACACGGGTTGGTTGTCACAATCGTTATATCTCGGAACCAGAAGGCGCTGTCTGTGAAATTTTGGTTTGTAAATATCCACAATTGGGGTCAGAGGTCACCTACATAGTCTTCCTTGGAGTTAGACTGCTGAATTTGAGGTGAGAGGACTGTTTGTGTTTTTCATGTCAAATTGAAAATATTTAGCTCCTCAGTATTTTTCTTCTAGGCTTTTACACAATGGGTTTATAACAAAACACTTGTTACCCATAAAAAGTGTGAAGGGTAAACTATAGTTTAGATTGTGGTTAGCAAGCTAATTAGTTGTCAGATGGTTGTAGGCCTTGATGCTAGCAAGAAATTCAAGTTGGGGTTGGTCGTCACATTTTTTGGGGGGTTGGTTGTCACATGTTATCCAAAGGCTGCAGCCAGAAAAGGAACACAATAACGAAAGAAATTGTCAAGCTGTGTCCTCACTGACACCCCAGAGAAGGAGAGAATAGAGCAGGAAAAGGCAGCTAGCATGCAAAAGAAAAAAAATCAAAACAACCCAGTGCATCCCAAACTAGACCAGCTGCCAAGGCTACAGTAAGTTATGTAAGCCTATTTGTCAACTTGACAATGCAATTACACGTTAAAATTTTGTTCTGCTTTCTCGTCTTCTTTTTAAGATTATTCCCATTAAGATAACATTGTGACAAACAACCCCATAGTGTGTGACAACCGACCCCTTGATGGGGTTGGTTGTCACAATGTGTAAGGGTGTCTTTGACGATTAATTTCTTCTTTATTACAATAAGATAGAAAAAGTGAGGGGTACACATTTCAAGCCAACACCTTAAGCTTCAATTTAATGTAGGAATGACTATTGAAAGATGTTTAGGTGATGAGCAATTCTCACTAGAGTAAAAAGTGTGCCTACTTACCCCGTTCTCCCCTATGCCATTTTAAATTACAAGTTATATAAATAATTTACGGTTTTGATGAAAAATTGTGATCTGTAGGTATAAAAACAACACTACGTGAAAGTACCACATAAGTGATTTCAATCTGTTTCCTTTACTGATTATATAAAAACAGTTATGTTCCTGTAAATAATGCTGACCTGTGTCAATTCAAAGCTTTGATGAATTGCGTATTGTCTAAATGGGAGAGTCTAAATGTTCTCATCTCAATCCAAATACATTTTGTTGTCAGAAGTTCATACAGTCACTTACTTTTTTTGAAAATCAGCCAATCATTAACACAGAGCCTGCAGTCTTGGAGATGCGTCTGGAACCTATTTTCTCAGTGCTTTTCTCCATCTACACTCCAATAACACGTCGTGCTCTCCTCTCTCTGCTGCAGTTGGTGCTGTTTGGCCTCAGTAACCAGGTGGTGGTGAACTTCAAAGAGGAGAACACCATGACCTTCAAGCACCTCTTCCTCAAAGACTACGATGAGTCCTCAGACGACTCCTTTGCTGTTTACACACAGAAAGAGGTCTACGACCAAATCTTTTACGCCGTAGAGCAGGTACCCCCCTGAGAACATTTGGAAACGTTGCGCTTAAATATATGAACCCACCAATTATAGTAGTGCTCCAATTTTTGATTCTCATTTATCAAGTATTGTTAGGTAAGATGCTGCATTACGCGCCCCACACACATCCTACCTCTACTGCGCGTCTACCTCGCGTCTGCGTCTGACTTTTGGTCACAGACTGTGAAATCAACGTAGAGCGAGCACACATCCAACCTCAGACGCACTGCTGAGGCGCGTCGGAGGCACGTCTGCAGCGCCGCTCCCCTTCACCTCAGGAGGCTCGCCTATTTTTTTCTGAGAGCAGCGCGTCTCTCTCGCGTCTCTGTGCTTTAACTGATAGAGAAATACTCTGCTGACAGTCATACCAGCAGCATTCACTCTAGTTACACGTTTACCCGGTGTGTTTATTTCAAAATAAAACATCCCTCAGTCGTATACGCAAATAATCCCTTTATTTCACGATGTAATTGTGCAATCAAAATCCGAGGGATTCAAAACCTAATTTTCAATTAGTTCTGGCATTTCATTTTTGGATAAATGACACATATAGAGATCCAATATAGTGAAGAAATAAAAAAGATCATGATGAGCGCAACAGTTTTCCGTTGCTCTATCTGTGTCTACGGCCTTCTTCTTCCCCGACCACACCCCCCTCTCTCTCTCCCGTATAAATCAGTAAAGTGATTTTTGAAATACTCTGCTGAGAGTCATATTGACTTCATACTGGCAGCTTTCGCTGTAGTTTCACCATTTCCTGGTGTGTCCCCTTCAAAATAAAACTTCCAACAAGCAGCAGCAGCTGCTGAGACGTTGCATGTGTGTCCGAGAAAAGTCCGAGAGAGGCAGCAGTAAGGTAAGGCGACGCGCTCCAGAGGTAGACGCAGGATGTGTGTGGGGCGCGTTAGAAAGCTGATTCACTTTTCTATTTCATAAGTTAGAGAACAACTTCTATTAGTTCAGTGATAATAAATAAAAAATACATTATGCTAAATACAAACAAAAAGTGAAAGTGTGTCAGAGACAAATTGTCTGCCATAGAAAATCATGAAACATTGTCCACTCGGTTGTTCTACCCCTCATCTTCTCCCCAGTATCTAACCTTACCAGAGACCACGGTGGGACGCTATGCATACGTCTACGGTGTGGGTGTGAATGGCAGTGCACTCTCCCTTTGCCAACAGTACTACAAGAAAGGGCGCATCGACCCAGCCAATGACACCTTCACTATAGACCCACGCATCATCACAGGTAAATGAACTACACTGTACAGTGAGAAGATATTGCTTAACCATTGTGGTGCATTCCATACAAGTGAGCATTTCTGTACGTTAAACAAACAAGAAAGAGTGGCGATAGTGCCGCAGAGGCAGACCATGTATGATTCTAAAATTATTTTCTAGGCATATAATTAAGTTAGATATAGTCAGAGAAGTCAAGCAGAGTACAGTTAGCTGCAGGCCATCCAGGGTGACAGATTTTGCCCTAAGGGAGCAAGTCAAGATTTTTTTTTATCCCTTCAAGCAAGTGTGTTTGAGGATGCACCCTGGCTTTGACGCAAGTAACTACCAGAGTTGGAGTGTATTCTCAACCAGGCTTATTCTAAACAAAAATTTGATAAATTGATGTTTTTATGATTCAGCACAATTTATTTTCACAGGTTATTTTTTCCTGCGATAGTATTTTATGTCACTTCATCCTTGGTCAGAAATCAAAAGAAGAACAAAATGGCTGATGTAAAAACGAATAATTAATGAAAATAAAGTTGACAAATACTGTATATCAATAAACATGTCAAATGTCCTTATAGGAGCTTCCAGCTACATTATATTGTTATAAACCATTTTTTAAATGTTTACGTACCGCTCCTACATGTTAAATAGCAATTTTGTTAATCTTAACATACATCATACATACACACAGGCCTAATGAGAGAGGGTGATTTCTACCCTCAGTATCTTACTTCCTTATATCAACTTGCTTTTGATTCCGATTTGACCAGGTTAAGAGGAAGTAAGAAAAGTGGAAACAGCCACATGTTAAAAATTCTTTCTTACCTCATTTCAGAAGTATGTCAAATGCTTCTATGTGAGCTGCTTCTTATAATTTTGATAAATTGCATCGTGTTTGTTTCATGATGTATTCACTGCTAATAGAGAGGAACTAGAAATGAGAAATTCTTCCCTTGTATGCATGTATTTACCCTTACACTTTTTGTCTGTTTATTCACTATTATTTCAGACTGTGTCGGTGTGGACCCGCTGTCAATCCCTCCAGCTCCACTCACCAGCAGCTACAAGAACTTTACACTCAAGTTTCACAAGTATGGCTTCATTTCTTAAATGGCTCCTGCTCCACCTCGTTTAATGTCCTCGCGGTGGTGAGATTTATCTCTATAGTGTCTGATGACGCCATTCAGCAAGTCACTTAGTGAAGCATGCACAGTACAACAGCACTGGTTTCTGTATAAAAACACATATAGAGAGAGGTGTGCAAAAATCGTCACCCTTCGTGTGTTTCTGGTTATTTTCAGTCATTCTGGTGACATAAAATGTCTGCTTCTGCCTCTCAGTCTGTGCCGGTCCCCCACTCATCTGTCTGTTTGTCTTTGCTCTTTCCAAGGCTCATTAACGTGACCATAGAGTTCCAGTTGAAGGCGATCAATATACAGACTATCATCAACAGTGAAATCCCGGACTGCTACACTTTTTACATAATGGTAAGCAATGAAAGGCCTAAAAGTTATCTATCCTGTCCCTTCCCACCTTCAGGCTAAAACCCCTTCCATTAAAAAGCACTGATTTTTGTCTGGAATTAAATGTTTAAAAACAAAACAGATTAAATTCTTATTAACATATGCACACCCCTGCAGAAAATCTTTGTGGGTAAAAATGTTTAAGATGTCTGGTTGAAAAAAAAATCACATGAGCATTTTCCACATTGCCACACTGGATTTTTGCATCGCACTGGTGTGAAACGGCTTTAACTCAGAACTAAGACATGTTCCCATCATAACTATAAATGACACCTACTGACCAGGGTTTCAACGGTTACAATTCATTACATGCTGACCATTAGGACCAAATGACAAATTAATCAAAAACATGGCTAATTATTTTATTAACAAATCCAGAGTTAGTGGGATTATTACCATTTACTGTGATTTCCTTCCAAATCATCACTTGATTTTGTATTGTAATTTCTGTCACCAAACTTACTCAGTAAAACATTTTGTAACTGTACATTAACTTGTATTTTTCAGAATTAACAAAGCAGATCAGTTAAGAACAAACTTTTTGCGAATTTTGTGAAAGCGTGGAAAAAGTCTTTGCCCCGAATGTATTGCTAATTGGTTCTACTAAGAAAAAACAAGGACTAGAAAGGATTTGATCAAATTTAAGTTTATTTGAATAAATTATTTTATTTTCAAGTTATTGTATTTAGTCATTTAAACATTATCAAATTGAATTATAGTTATTTAGTAAAAAACATGTTATACCTTAAATCAAAAATAATTTTTGTTTTAAACAAACTCCTGTTCAGGACATGAACCCCCTCACTCAAAAACACAACCCCTGTGCTCTCAATTGCAGCTGTGAATGTTTTATTTTTTTTATTTTATTATTATTATAATTTTTTTTTCAGACATATCAAAAACAATACAAAACAAATGAAAAGCATAAAAATACAATAAACAAAATGTATGTTTAAATGACTTCACAAAAAGAAAAAAAAGAAAACATTATCTGTATTGATGTGATATGCCTGAAAAGGAGCAGGAAGAAGTATACACTTATTTAATCCTACCCCTTTTCCATAGTAAAAAAAATTTAAATATTTATTATATTCGCTTCTTGTCTTCCATATAATCTCTATACAATCTATCTATACAATTGGCGATACTATATTTGACATTTACGATCTATACATACATACAACTTAATATACTATGATTTTTTATATTTTATATATTTATACAATGCATATATCTATATTTATATACAATCAATATATCCATATCTACATACATATCTATACAATCAGTATATATATCCATATCTATCAATACAACCCATATATATATATGTATATACATATATATATGGGTATATACATGCATATACCCATATATATATATATATATATATATATATATATATATATATATATATATATATATATATATATATATATATATATATATATATATATATATATATATATATATATATGTGGGTTGTATTGATATATATGGATATATATACTATTTCATTCTGCAAACTCATTTTTCTAATACGGTAAAGTTTTCAAAGAATATGAATTATTCTGTGGTTGCCTTTCTCCTCTCCAGATAGTCCTGGACAACAAGGCTCACAGTGGAAAGGTGAAGATCCGGCTAGAAAACCAAGCTTCCATAAAGGAGTGTAAAGACCCCAGCATCTCCGGACAGGGTGAGAGACCACATGAGTGGATGGATGGGAAAAAAAAGAGAGAGCGGCAAGTAGCAGAAGACCCAAAGCAGTCCGTCAGAAACACTGCAACAGTATAGTAGTCTTCAATTGAACTATGACACTGAACTAGTGGCTAGGTTTACAAAGGTGTTACAGATCATGATGAAATCTTCTAAAAAGTTTCTTTAGTTTACCAATACTGAAGCAACAGGCAGATTGTTTTTATTCCTCACCAGTACACTACATCTACCGCATCTGACTGAAACACTGCTAACAGCTCTACTTTCTCACCTTAAACCCACCAGCTGAGAACTACACACGTCTAGCGTTTGATGTGGCTGTGGCTCTGGTATGCACACTGTCACTGCTGCTGTGTGGACGCTCCATACTGCGCGGAATCATGCTACAACAGGTACAGAAAAAGGACGGGGGAACACTCGAATGAGGGCTTTGAATGACAGCATTACAATCACCAGCTGAATCGGGGTTTAGATTGTATATTAAGGGATAATATGAGTAAGCAGCTAGGCTATAATAATTGTATACGTACCTGTATAATGTACTGTCCATTCAATAAGCCTTTTACTTAATGTGTTCTTCAAACTTCAGGGTTGGCTAATTCCTCCCCTACTGTCTGTGTTTATCAGGAGTATGTGCAGTTCTTTAAGGAGACTCTGGATCGTAAAGTGGTCTGGGCCGACCGTATGGAGTTCATTAACGGCTGGTATATCCTCCTCGTCATCAGCGACCTCCTCACCATCACGGGCAGTATCATGAAAATTGGTATCGAGTCTAAGGTGTGTCTTCTCACCACCACACACTTTTCAGTGACAATATCTGCTGTAGTCCCCCCCTCCCCCCCCCCCTGCACCGTCAAGTCAATAATTAACTATTTCATTCTGCCCTCTTTTGCCCTGACAGACTATGTCCTCGTATGACCTGTGTGGCATCCTGTTGGGAACCTCCACACTCTTGGTGTGGGTTGGAGTTATTCGCTACCTCACATTCTTCCAGAAGTACAATGTAAGTTGGAGATGCGCTGACGTGCATCAACTGATAATGTCCCTGTTGATTTCATCATAAGTGAGAAAAGGCTCCTCTTGATGGCTTGATGTAATGTAATGTAATAAACCTTATTAATTTAGTCTCCCTGCTCTCTCTCTTTCTCACGCTGTAATTTCATCTGTCTAATGCTTCCGTGCCTCACACAGATCCTGATCGTGACACTTCGGGCAGCGTTCCCCAATGTGATCCGGTTCTGCTGCTGCGTGGCCGTTATATATCTGGGCTACTGCTTCTGTGGCTGGATCGTCCTGGGACCATACCACGTCAAGGTCAACTTAAGTGAAGCTCTGGCAGAAAGATATTTGATTGTTTAGTGTTGTAAAAAAAAAAAACACTTAACCCTTAGCAATAATAATTTTGGCCACTTGGGGGCAGAGGGACACAAATTGACATTATTATAATAATGAAATTAATTTAGATCACTTTTTTAGGGAAGCGTTGCTTATTTACAAATACAGAAGTTATTGTTTACTACCAATATGGGTTATTTTGACTAATGTTTCTGGCTATAATATTTGCTAAGTCTGGTAGTCTGTTTTTTTTTAAATGACCTGTTTCTTTTACTTGCAGAACATTTCTTAACGTTTGTACATTACTGTTTTCACTACCTCAGTTCCGCTCTCTGTCCATGGTGTCCGAGTGCCTCTTCTCCCTCATTAACGGGGACGACATGTTTGTGACGTTCTCGGAGCTGCAGGACAGTAGCACTCTGGTGTGGCTCTTCAGCCAGGTGTACCTGTACACCTTCATCTCCCTCTTCATCTACATGGTGCTGTCGCTGTTCATCGCTCTCATCACAGGAGCCTACGAGACCATCAAGGTAGATAAATGGGTTTGACTTATAGCAGGGTTTTTTTTTTCCCGGGACTGCCAGGGTGTTGTCGGAGCTGAAGTACACTAGAAAAATAGAAAATAATTAACAATAAATCATTGATTTCCACAGCACCAAACCCAAGAACCCTTCCACATCACAGACCTGCACGCCTTTATTGCAGAGTGTACGGACGCACCGAACTCTGGGAAGTTCAGGGGTGTGGAGACTTCACCGTGCTCCATCTTCTGCTGCTGCGACAGGTGAGGAGGACAGGATCATTCTTTTGAAAAGATTACTTCACAGCAGTATAGTATAACAGAACGACAGCAGGGTTAATTAATAACAGACCGTAGTAGCAAAGGAAAGAAGGGTAAATAATTCATATGGAATCCGAATATGTGTATTAGTGATAAAAATGTATTTGAAGATATTGAATCTTGCATAACAGTAAGCATACATACAGTACATACCATATAAAATATTTCTCAATGACCATAGAAAAACCGTTACATGAGCCATGTTGCTTTTGATTTCCACCAGAACGACGACCTATGAGGACGTCCTGCTGGTGAACTGAAGTTGACTTACGTGACCTCAGAAGCATCGCCATCCTCCGCTGCTGAGATGCACTGCACACTCTCCTGACGCCCAGTGTCTGTCTCTGTACTGACACACCTATCTGAAGGAGTAGTCCCCCTCAGCTGGACCAGAACTCTGCAGAAGGAACGTGTACAAGCAGTCTTCTTCTTGGACATCTTATTTTTCCTGTCCTCAATTCCGTGAAGAAGAAGAAACCCAGACTGATGCGGAACTGGACCTTTCCCTTTGTATGAGCAGGACTCTGCAGCATCATGGATGACTATTAATGCACAGACTTTTTGTTCCTTGTCGTTTATAAAAGTATTTTTTTCTTATGTATTTAATGATGCACAATGCTGAACCAGTAACAGGACGGATTGTCAAGGTACGCTCGGCTGCCATTTTGATGACTGCACTAGTGCAACCATGGTGCTTACTAGTTTGTTTTTGTTGTTTTTTGTGCGTTTTTCCTTTTAAGGAATATGTTACCTCCTGAGTGCTGGGCTCTTAAATTGAGGCATTTATACATCTCACAAAACATATCCAGCCACTTCTCTTATGCCCATCTACCAATACTAAATATTTAGGAGTACCAAAAAAGACCCTAACACTCTAAACACATTCTTTGCTCCTAAAACTACTTTGCAAAAAACACTAGGATCATATCAATTCATAATGGGATGTGTGACGTCATACAGAACGAGGGAAGTCAGTCAACCTTATAGCAGACAATCAGGAAGAGAAATACTGGGAAACAGGACCACAAACAAACAGTGTGGGGTTTCAGGTGTAGAATCGATTTGTTTTTCTTTCCTGTGTGTAGAACCTCCAGTATGAAGTTTCAAACGCCAACGTTAGCTGCGGCCTGACTGCACATGCACCACATTGCCTCCAAATGTGGATACTGTAGTGGGGTTTATTTGCAGCACTTGGTCACTGGGCTGGTAGATTGTGTGATGTATTGCATTTATCTGAGCTTTATATTGTAGATATAATTGGATCCAATCAGTTGCTTCAAGAGCATTCTACATTGCCAGTTTTGCTACGGCCCGGAGAGCCATTCTCCAGAGGCCCTAGGCATGTTACTTTAATGATGTCAAAGTATGTTGAAAAAACACAGAGTTCATACATTGTTCAGGAGTTAGACATGTAAGCCCCTTGCTTTATTTATGTGCCACACTGATGGCAGTCTACAAACTGTACAGTATGTCTGCCTTGTTTGAGGAGAAAAATTACTTGAATTGCCTTACAGAGCGGAGCAGGGTTCAGGGTAGAAAACAAGAAGACGACTTCATGATGGCGGGCACATATTTGTAGTTTGGTAATGGTGTCCTGTCAAAGTGAATTATCGTGCTTTTAAGTCTGTTTGTTGTCTGCATTGTGATGTCTTGCTAAAAACTGTTGCAAAGTGACTGGATCTTTAGTAGACGCTTGAATCTATTCTTTGTACCAAATAAAACAATAGCTAAAAGAAGGCTCCCAGCCTGGACTCCAGAAGGTATATTCTGGAAAATGGTTTGGTTTGTAAAGGAGAGTTGATCTCTGGTCCAATGTAGCAGATTAATGAAGTGCAAGATGACAGTATTTTTCAAGTCATCTCAAGTTTGGCAAACACGTGCCAAATTTGTGCATGGCCTTAACTTTAAATAATATGACAAGCATGTATATACTATGTAGTAATGCCTAGATGTACCTTTTACCTACAATTTCATATTTTTTATTCAAATTATCTGCACAAAGACATGTGGGTTCCTAAAGTGATTGTCAAACCACTGATCAAAGTTTCCAGGAGTGTCTGCTCTATTAAAACATTGTTTTACTTTATTTTGTATCTCAACCTTATTTGATCCACAGTAACTTTGGGTGCAGTTCGTCTGGGTTATCAGGAGAGGGGGCAAGTTCATGCGACAATATACAGAGTCATGCAACACTGCACCAAAGGACTATAAGTCCATTTTTCTAGACAGAGGATGTAATATAAACTATCATTCCTCTAATTGAATTATTCAATCTTACACATATTCAAAGAGCTGTGAGCTAAATACTTTGCATGTTTTAGTTGAGAGGCTGCAGCACAAAGTGCTCACATAGGCCAGGCAAAGTAAGGCATTTTGGGGCCAAAAATAGAATAAATTGTAAAAGAATTTTTTTCAGCTCAGATAATTTCTATGAGGTGTCCAGAACAACATACTAAAAGTCCTAAGAAATCCTAGTTGGGGAAATATGTTTAATTCTCATCAATCCGAGATGTGTGCCAATAAGGCGAGACACCAATAAATCCCAATGGGGCAATTTTTTTCCTTTACTCCTATCAAAATGAAACTTTACACAATGAAAGTATCCATGAAAATTTAAATGTTTTGTATTACAAGTTTCTTTGGAAATTTATTTTAATATGCAAATGAGCTATACACTAATCGTACACGCCCAAAATAAACCCAAATAGGCTTAATTTTTTCCTTTACTCCTACCACAATAAAACTTTACATAGTAAAAGTATACTTGAAAAGTAAAACATTTTGTATTACAAGTTTCTTTTTAAATGAATTTGAATATGCACATGAGCTCCACACTTATTGAATATCCAATCATCGTACTGCCAATGGGTGATGGCAATGCTGCTTTTAGACTGGCCTCTAACCTGAAAAACTGCCTGGCTTACCTGCCAGGGGTATAACAGGTGCCTCTCATGAATTAGATTTGTCTCTTCAAATACCACTGCACGCAATTTGATGGCACTACATCCAATCAGAGCAATGAACAATGTGACGTATTAAGCCCTGTTCGTTTAGTGAACAGCGGGGTTAACTGTTAAATCAAACTTTTGCCGCGGTCGGTCAGCAAAACAGAACATTCCTCTTACTTGCTAATGAAAGATTTGCGTGCCGTCTTCCAAATTGTAAAGGGTCGAGGCCCCAGAGCACCATACATAGGGCTCTGGCCCGCCCATATCAGATAGAACCAATTAAAACGCAGCTCAGGATTTCTTGACATATTTAATGAGCTTCAATGGAGAGTGCCCAGACCAACAGGCGCAGCACATTTAATTTGCCAGCGCCTAGTGGCAGGTCTGGAGTTCCAGGCTAGTGCCATTCCCTTTCCTATGCCAAATAGACGAGATGTAGAATCACAGCCTGAAATGGCGAAAAGAAGGAGAAAGAGGAGATTGTCACACACCTTGGGACCAAGTAACTCCTTTGTCTACTTTATGCACCATATCCGTCTTGTTTTTGTTGCTTTCTTTGGTTCTGGTGCCAGAAACAGCTCGTGTGCATTCAGATCAGCATGATGCAACAAGAGTACTAACAAGTCTGTGTCATCACCTACTGAGACTGTGTCTTTTGTTCTGGCAGAGGCAATGGCAGTTTGGACAATGAGCACATCTGCATCGTGCTTTGCATGGTTTGTTATACACCATTTTTATCTTACAAGTTTCTTTGAAAATGAATTTTAATATGCAAATGAGCTATACTCTAATCAAATATAGGCTACCCAAAATATATCCGCATAGGCTTCATTTTTTCCTTTAAAGATCCAAGTGACTGCTGCAGATATTGCTACGGTTGGTTGCATACACATTCAGTACTTTATGATTCCTCCTATACGTGAACCTATTGTGTATCAGCCACTGGCTCTGTTGCCAGCAGATAACAAAACATCACAGCTGGATGTTTTGTGGAAGACATCCCTACTCCTTCACTCTCAAAGGCCATCATGGTCTGGTATGATGCAGATCCTGCATCTTCTAGATGAACACCCTGGGAGAGCTTCAGTAACATTACTTCCAATGATTGATCTTGATCCCAGTGATGAATCCTGCATATACTCAACATTGAGGTTTGTGGCAACTCAAGCTCTGCAGTATGATGTGACCCCTGTTCTGACGTTCGACCAACCCCTTCTGGAAAGCCTTGACCAATATAAGTTAACTTCTAATACAAATGTTTTACTTTTCATGTAGACTTTCATTGTGTAAAGTTTTAATGTGGTAGGAGTAAAGGTAAAAATGAAGCCTATGCAGATATATTTTGGGTAGCCTATATTTGATTAGTGCATAGCTCATTTGCATATTAAAATTCATTTTCAAAGAAACTTGTAAGACAAAAAATGGTGTATCACAAACCATGCAAAGCACGATGCAGATGTGCTCATTGTCCAAACTGCCATTGCCTGTGCCAGAACAAAAGACACAGTCTCAGTAGGTGATGACACAGACTTGTTAGTACTCTTGTTGCATCATACTGATCTGAATGCACACAAGCTGTTTATGGCACAAGAACCAAATAAATTAATGTATAGCTGTCCCCAGACAAATGTGCAACATCACATCTCTCTTCCTGAGATCCTCTGAGATTGTCTTTCCCTTTTGGTATGTCTAATCTGTATGGGTTCACTTTCGTGGGCCTACACTGACCTGGTTTAATCTCTGTTTTATCTGGTGCCGCCCAATTACTTCCCTAAAGATCTCTCATTACATTGGTCCATTTCATCACTCAATTTGGCCCACCTGATTGTGTTTACCTGCTCCATTTAAGCAATGCAGCTCAGGGTTCACAAACTTTTGCACATACAAAAGTTGTCAAATAATTAATTTTTTATCAGTTTTAACAATTGATTTCCGGTAAAGAAAAATGTGGAATTGATAAACAAAAATCTGTTATTTCATATAAAAAATACTGGTATTGATAAAAATTAATTAATGATAGTCAAAATAAATACAATTCCAAAAGGCGAGTTAATTGGTCCCAAGGTGTGTGACAATCTCCTCTTTCTCCATGCCATTTCAGGCTGTGATTCTACGTCTCGTCTATTTGGCATTGGAAAGGGAATGGCACTGAAAAAAGTTAAAAATGACACTAGCTGGGGGGGTGGGGGGGGTGGGGGGGGGGAATCTAATTCATGAGAGGCACCTGTTATAAGTAAGCCAGGCAGTTTTTCAGGTTAGAGGCCAGTCTAAAAGCAGCATCGCCATCACCCATTGGCAGTACGATGATTGGATATTCAATAAGTGTGGAGCTCATGTGCATATTCCAATTCATTTAAAAAGAAACTTGTAATACAAAATGTTTTACTTTTCATGTATACTTTTACTATGTAAAGTTTTATTGTGGTAGGAGTAAAGGAAAAAATTAAGCCTATTTGGGTTTATTTTGGGCGTGTACGATTAGTGTATAGCTCATTTGCATATTAAAATACATTTTCAAAGAAACTTGTAATACAAAACATTTAAATTTTCATTGATACTTTCATTGTGTAAAGTTTCATTTTGATAGGACTAAAGGAAAAAAATAGCCCCATTGGGATTTATTGGTGTTTCGCCTTATTGGCACACATCTCGGATTGATGAGAATTAAACATATTTCCCCAACTAGGATTTCTTAGGACTTTTAGTATGTTGTTCTGGACACCTCATAGAAATGATCTGAGCTGAAAAAAATTCTTTTACAATTTATTCTATGAAAAACGCTATTTTGCCTGGACTAACAGAGGGGAAATTACCATTCTGCATCTTTTTTCCTTTTCTTTCTCTCTGAACAGTCCGATATGATGAGCTCATTTCCTGGTTATTGAGCTTCCCAAGCGAGGTTTGGCAGCTGAAGTAGCACATCTTTGCCTTCCACCCACTTAACCTAATACCATCATATATTATGTACTGCGCCGACAACGCCTTGACGTTTTTATCATGTCAGACTGTGCGAGAGCAGAGGGAAGGATAGGAAGGCTTCATAGTTGAATGTCCCTCATAAAAAAATTTTCATTCATTTTCCTACAAAACAAAAACTCATTATTTTCACGTGATGTGTATGTGTATGTGTGTATGCAGCACAGCTTTTATTCACTGCAAATGTTGCACAAAGAATGTAATGTCTTGCTCCAGAGGCCACCAAATGGTGCATCAGTTGTAGTTTCAGTGTGCTGCTGTTGGGTGTGGTCCTTTGTTGATGCCAGTGTGGTCTCGGCTTGAATTTAAATGCTCTCCAGGTACTCTCTTGTTGTACGTGCAGGGCCTTTTCTATTAACAAAGCATATCGGATCAAAACAGCAGGCCTGCAGCAGCCACAGTTTCCTGTTCCTGTCTTATATCTTGTATAATGAGTCATTGAATCTGTGGTCGCATGAGTTTCTGTGTGTTGTGTGTGCATGTGTTTTTTTTCATATATATGTGTGTGTTTGTAACCCCAGGCAGCGTGTGCACAGCTGTCTCTTCTCTACGAGGTGTTTTGGCAGATGGGTGATTGAACCACATTAAGAAAACAGATTTTTAAAGGAGCCAAGTCTGTGAATGAAAGTCTTGTGGATTATCGGTCCATTCTTATTCTGTTAAGGACTTTCACCAGAGCCCAGTGCTGAACCACGAACCAGCCATGCCATTGTGTAACTACATTACGAAGCAATCTCAAATGGATGGGCAGGATGTGGGGGGGATTTAGTAGGTTTTTCAGCTCTGCAATATAATGATGGATGCCATTAGTGTGTGTAGCTTAGTCAAATGAAAGATGGAAGCCTTAATGTTTTAACCATATATAACCAGTATACTGCTGGTGGATTAGCACTCCAAAGGCAACTTCCTTTGGCAAGAATATGATTTCTGTGTTGAGATTTGCATCAACAATACAATTGTTTTAACATTCATACTGCAAACTAACAAAGAATTAGTGAAACTTTAGGGTGAGCGTTGGCTTTTCCCCCTCGCTCTGGCACTGGGCCCCTTAGCTGACTGGAAAGACTGACAGGCCGCTGATGAAATAGCTGCCGGAAGGGTTGGTAAGGAGCAGGGATGGAGAGGCAGAGACATGACTCACCATTATTCTTCATTGAGGCCCATTGAATTGTGTGCACTGGTGAGGCTGTGGTTGGTGCTTTCTGGTAAGCCTGCAATCCTCCCCTCACACAGAGCTAGGTGTCCCTCTGCCCATGCTTCTCCTTTTGAATGTCTCCAAATCTCTCCATTCTCTCTCCTTTTATCTGAGTTTTATCAGAGAAAACAACAGTTGATGTCTGATGCATTGACACTGTTCAACTCGCTTTCTTTCTCTTTCTCTCTCTCTCTTTCTCTCTCTCTCTGAGTTGCAATAGTCTTTGTATGTCCTCTTCCCTTTTCTTCAATTTCTATTGTGGAGCCTGCAGCTGCAGCTCATCATTTTTAAAAAAAGAAAAGAAAAAAGCATTGAACTTGCAGCTATTGTGGGCTTGTACCATAGGGAAGTTGATGCTGTGCTAAACTACAACTAGGCCTACAAGAAAATACCAAGTGAAGTTTTAGAGAAACTGAAAGAATCAGGATCAGAATTAGGCATACTCCCAACTAGACAAGTCTCTGGATACAGAAAGCCCTTTGTGTGTGTGTGTGTGTGTGTGTGTGTGTGTGTGTATATAAGCGAGAACAACTCATGCAATTTGGTGTCACATTTCATTGTAAGCACAGATACTAAACATTAGGGCTTTATTGGGGATACAGCTTGTGAACTTTTCATGGTTCAAGCATTTTTTTTCTTTGCCTCTTTTTCAGTCAATTTCAGTCAAATAGAGTGAATAGCCTATATAAGATCATGTGTTACAAATTGGAGGCTGATGTTTTTGAGACATAGGCATTTACCATACAGGGAAATTCAAAAGAAAAAACTATTAGTTGCATTGTGATAAATTAATCTTGTCTTTTTTGAGTTTGAAAATGTCCTTGTAAATCCCCAGCTTTACAGAAGTGCAATAGGCAAGCAAACTTCATTGTTGGAATACCCCTCTCACCAAATTTTACTGGATTCCTGTTTTGCTCTATCTTGAGGATAGAGCCTACATTATTCAAAGATAGGCTATAATGAAAACAAATCACTATTAGCCTACATCTACAATAAGAGCCCTCTACCCTCAGTTTTTACACATTCAAAGTAAATTCAACAGTCTTTCTTACACCCTGACAATCTTCAGGACTCCGGAGCATGGACGCAAGAAATAGGAGCCTGACCCCGATTGGTAACCACCCCTCCCGCGCCAAAAGACACAAGAGAGCTCGCGCTTGGTTAAACTTCAACGTCATCCCTGTTTTGCATAACCACCAGTCTCGCGCTTTTGATTGGACCGCTCGCGGGATTTTAATCTGCATTTTCTTTTATGACCACCACCACCCATGCCACCACCACCACGCTTCTCCTTTCAATCTGCTGCCGGACTGCTCTGTCACTAACTCCCCCCGCCTGGGTCCATCCTTCATGAAGGGAAGCAGCCTGCCGACGCTCAAACGTGGAGGGAAGGACAAGGAAAGAGACGCTACGCCGCTGACTGCGCGGCTCCATTGTTAGTCCCGTGTAATTTACGTCTCTACCGACATATTTAGTGCATAAATGCATGTAAGCCCATAGCTGGATCCGAAAGGAAGGGACTGTTTGTTTCTCCAGGAGTCTCCAAGAACAGAGTCGGCGGTCGATAGGTAAGGAGAAATAACGTTGTAGCGTTTCAAGCGCGAGCGCAATTATTTAAGTTAACGCTGCATCACCTCCTCGTTTCTTTGTATTATTTGAACAGTTTAGCAACTCAAATATGAATGTGTTGCCTAAGGAAGCCCCTCGCCCCCTTTGGTGTGTCTTTTTAATGGACCAAATGTTACTTGTTTTGAAGCCAGAATGTGACGTGGAATGCAGTTCGCGGCTGTATATTATCGTGATGGATGTGTAACGTTCACGTTAGCATGGGTCGGAACGGTCGGTGCTTTTGATACGAGATTTTCTCCCAAAAAGCCATTTACTTAGGTGTACTTTGGAATGAGACAGAGCTGGCACTGTCATGGTTGTACCATGATGGATTTTATTGACTGGCTTTCTTGTGCTTCTCTGCCCTAGAAGCTCACGCCGCTATTGTTCTGTGAGGCTAAATTGGGCCTTTTGCTAAACCTGGAATTCAGCGTGTTTGTTCCCATCAAATGGTATTATTAAAGCTTCACTTGAGGCTTGGGGGTTAACGAAAACAACAACAACAACACACACCCAGAAAGAAGGGCTCCAAAAGTGAGGTCATGGGACCACCTACAGCTCGATAACATAGGCACAGTTTAAACATCTTAGAACATATTAGACACTGGTGGAGATGGGGAATAAAATGTCTATAAAAAGTAGCTTACCACATTTTGAGATTTCAATAAAACCCTGCAACCAAAAATGAAATCTCCTTTGTGCTTTCTGTTAGGCTCATGTCTGATAAGAAAGTCATTTTGAACCTTTTTGATTTCCTGCCTGCTGACACCCAGGTCTTTCAATACACTCTCAGTTGTGTCTTACCATAGCCATCATCATCTCTGTTGTCATATTTGCATCGTGCACATGGAGTGATCTCATTCTTGGCTTGGCACAGTGACATGAGGAAGAAGGAGGAGTACAGAGCGCCCAGAGGCAGGCTATCAGACGGCATCGTCTGCAGGTCTCTGCGATAGAGGGATGCTGCGTTTTTTTGGCTCAGAGTCCAACATTACATAATCGTTGTGTTTTTTTTTTGCTGTGTGGTGGGCAGGATGAGGGCGTGGGAGCAGTGACTCTCTTCCCTGGCTTTAAAGAGGTATTTGACATCCAGATACTCACTTACTGGGGAGAGTGCGCCGTCTTCTGAAAACGCTGGTCTGACTGCTTTGAGGTTGCAGGAGTCGACACCTGAGTGTGAAACCAAGTGTGAATTACACGTGCATGGTCTTTATCTCTCCCCTTCACGCCTTTCCTGTCTTTCTGGTGAACTCCCAAGAGCTCACTGCAGGGTCACTGTCGATACTGGTGTCAATTTTTGACCCCACTATCCTACACTCCAGTGGAAATTGGTCAATAGCTTAATGGTGCATTGAGTTGAGCTTTGTTCAATAAAACACTATATTTATCAGTTATTTATTTTGCACTTTGGTGCTCATCAGTTACTGGTGCCAGTCAGGTTCCACATCTACTACTGTTGAAATTAGCTTTACTTATTGTTTGGAACCCCACAGGCAACATTTTAAGAACAACCAAATCCTTTTCTTTCTCTTCTGAAGTTGTTTTTAAACCCATTATGTGGAATATGGCATGGACAAATCTTACTTTTGGCCCCCCCAAAAAAGCAATTAACAAAGTATGCAGTATGTTATTCTGCATTTGACTACATATGTTTGGTGTCAGTTGGATCCCACAGAGGTCTAACTTCCTGTCAGACCTCTTGTGGTCCAACAGGAAGTGAATCCACAGCTTCTAAACAGAGTATTTAAGTTTAGGGAAGCATCTTAGTCCATCTTAAAGGAACAGTTAGTTTTGGTGTCTTTATGGCTATTATTGTTATTATTATTATTATTATTATTATTATTATTATTATTATTATTATTATTATTATTATTATTATTATTTCCCGATGAGGTCCTGCCTCTGTGATAGACCCACATCCTTTGCCATATCCACCTTGGGACATCTGGGTTTTTCTATCCTGCAAAGCCACTTCCACTGTCCACACCTCTGTTTCCCTTTCCTCTTCCTAGAGGCCAATACAGACCAGAAGAGGAGCTCAAATTAGTACACTTCACTGCATCCTATGACCATGAGCAGGCCAATAGGATTCATAAGGTAGTAAAAATGTGGAAACTGCAAGCCAAGTGTAAAAAGAGTTTTCATAATCTAAAATCTCCACAAATGTATAACTACTGCTCCCCCCTCCCCCCTTTGCGGACACAGACTATTTTGTAATTCACTGTTGATGTTTAAAATAAAATGACCAATGTTATTGAAAGCAGAGTCATATTGGTCTTGTTATATGATCCAATCCGTGTCTCAAAAAATCCAAACCGTGAGTTTTTTGTTCCGTTGCACCCCTACTAATGGAGTGAACGCAGTTCATTATCAATACATTTCAAGATTTTTAACGGTTTGCTCTATAAAATCTCAGAAAATCATGAAAAATTTGTTTTACATTCAGTTTCTGAAAACTCAAGTTGAGAGATTTTGTTTGTCAACTGAATCTGGTTGGGTTTTGGTCATAGGATTAAGAGGACCGTTAAATATTCCTACTTGGGACGGGTAAATGTTCAGCAGTTTTGTTATTGGAAAAACTTCAGTGACGATCGCCTAACTGATTCAGCTGTAGGTTGGCTTAGTAGTGCTGAATTAAAAAAAATCTGTAAAGGGCTTTCATTTGTACCACCCACAACATTGGCCCTTTTCAACCTGTCTCTTGTCTGAAAACTGACTCCAAAATCTGCTTGGACGTCAGCTGCACTTACCGTCTGCTACCAGGATCGGTCTCTGTCCCACACCCATGGAAATTCAATCCCAACTCACCACTGCTTGACTGAATCTGTTTCGGATGACATTCAGGGTTAATAAACTATATTATTTGATCATTCAGCCTTCAGATTTGTTTATCTCCCGTGTTGATCTTGGCTGTTCAGCTGTGGGGCATGGGACGGTGTGGTGCTGTAACTCTCCTAACTGTGGTTTGGAGCCTGGCACTCTCCTGCCCATTGGGATAGAGTGGTGAACGCTGGCGCTGCATTTTGAGGCACTCAGTCTGTCTGGAACTGTGGACCTAGGCTCAGTGCACTGTAATTATTGAAAGAGTAATTCAGCACTTTCGTCTGTTTGTTAGTTCACTTTGGGAGCCTTGAATGCCATCCGATAGACATATGTTTTCTGTCTCCTGTGTTTTTACACTGATGCATCTTGCAGCATTGTAAAGTGCCCCTATATTTGCATGTGATAAGAGAAGGTACAATAGATAAAGTTGCACATGTCTGGTGGCGCTTGTGATGTAGTGGTTAGACCATCCCCCTACAGGCTCAGTCCTCAGTGCAGCAAACGCGGTTGGTTCTCTGCATGTCCTCCCCTCTTTGCCTCTTTTCAACTCTCTCTCAAAATATGTCTAATAAAAGCGAAAAACGCCAAAATATAATCTTTTTTTGTGCAATTACTCGAGCTCTTCGACCCCAAAAATCTTCTTATCTTATTTTTTATACAAGCTCCTGGTGAGGTTCAAGGCTTGGTCTATGCATGAACACATTTATATACTCCCTAAGGGAAGGGATGAGTGTGGGCAAAATATAGGCAGATGAGGTTGTACACTTTACGTTGCTGCCCTGCTAATTGCTACTGGGTCGACAACCTAGCAAGTGAGTCCTTAGGTTTGTTGTTATAGTGCATGGCAGTTGTTTAAATAAATATTATTTGGGGGAATTCTCAATGCAGCTGCTTTCTACAAAGTCAGTAATCATCCTTATCTTTTTTTGGTGACCTTGTCATCTAGATGTTGAATCAAAAGTACTACTGGTGTCATGGTTATCCAATCAGAACAGCTTTGCTCACAGTCGCCAATGTCCTTTTTTTTTATTTTATTTTTGCTTGGTTTACTGCTACGTCAATAGTGCATGCAAGTTGATAGTGAACTTTTAGAACGTCCTCTGCTGGACCCATAGTCAAACTTCTTAACAGTCTGTTGAGTTTTTAAAAACTGAAGATTGAAATTATACAAATTGTACAAGGGCCAACCCAGTAGATAATGGGAACATGTGTGTGACTCAACTAGATTAGATTTCAGATTTGATGATGATGAATAGGCCCCAAACCGCTTGTGTCGACAACTCAACACTGTCTGTAGACTGTCTGTTACTCTCACTCTACTGTAGCAATACTGAATAGTTTAATCTATTTTGTTTATGGATCCAAGGCTATCTGAGATTAATCAAGGTGCACAGTATATATTTGTGTTGAGCACGCTGGGTAGGCCTATATCCTGTTATCCTTTGCTGGGGATGCGCAAGTCAATTAGGGGCTCAGTAATTGGTTTGTGTGTATTTCACAGCATTTAGGGGTGTAACTGTGGGTATGGGTGACTGTCAGTGAGGCAGGCAGGCAGGCGAGATGTGGGATCACGGTCCATCTGGCCTCAGCTCACCCTGCCCAGTGAGAGGCATGGTAACTGATCTGGCCCTCAGGCTCTCCAGCATTGTACTGTATTGACTATATGCCTGACTGTCTATAGCCAGTTTGCTGGTGATACTGTTGGCTGGCTTTTAATATTGCAGCTCTGGATTCTCTACAGCCTATCAACCTTGACAGAATTGTGTACGGTAGTTAGATTTTTATTTTTTGTCTTTAATGTGTTGAATTCATATAACTGAACATTTTACACTTGACACCAAAATGATAAAGTGATGTGAATAAGAGGTACTGTCGCAGTTTTTCTCATGCCTGGCTGCACACAGTCTTCTCCAGCCCCCTCCTTCTACTTTTATTAGTTAGTTGCCTGTGGAAAGCAACAGGAAATATAAAAATAGGGAAGAAGATAATAACGTACAAAGGTCCTTGGCTGGAAGCAAGTATGAATTTTATACTGCACTATGCCTGGTCTAAATCTATTTTATAGCCTTGGTACTGCCACTGACACAACAGGACTACAGCAGCAAACAAGTTATCTAATATAAAAGTGATGCTTAACGTGTGACTTCCAGTCCCTTGAGCAAGTTCATTAAGGTTATCTCTGCATTCAGTGTGTCCATGTGATATGCATGATGTTCTGCATGAAAGAGGCGCCATCCATCCTTCCCTCTTTCACCCTGAAGCCTATTCGATATCCCTGGGTTCTTTTTTTGGGTGAAGTTACCCGCGCCAGCTGCTCCTCCTCCATCCCGTTGCACAAGTTAATCCACTCCAAACCCACCCCCACTCCCCGCAGCACCACGCCTGAGGGGGTTACTTTATGCACAGTGCAGACAATAGGGCTTGTTTGCCCACCCTCCCCCTGTTGTACCCTAATGTTATATCACTTATGTGCAGAAACACTTAAGACTATCATGGTTGTTGTATTGGTGCCAGATCTGATTACATGCACACGGATACATGCCCTCACTCATCCCTCCCTGCTTGATGATACCACCCTCCTCCTGACTTTAATCACTCCACTGTTGGCCTGTCCTGGTTGGCAGCAGAGCTTGGCCGCTTCTTTTTGAAATCCTTGCCAGGTTCTGAACAGACTGATACCCATGTCCCTGCAGCCTTTTAGACCATTCCCGCTGCCAGTAGCCGCTAGTCCACCTCATTTAGTTTGCCACTCCTTTAAAGGCAAACAGGCTTAGTCCGTTTCACTTGTAGTCACATTTAACCACCTGCTTCTAATGGCCCTTTCATTGAGTGGTTTACAGTCACTTAGCACATGTTAGTGTCCCGTATGGAATTGATGAGAATAAGCTGCATGCGTAATGGAAAGCCCAACCCCCCCCCCCTCCTAATAAGGTGGATGGATTGCCATTCATCTTCTTGATAGTTTTCTGCAAGGAGCCTCTGTCCTTCTCAACCACACACCCACACACATGCATGAATGTGAAAATAGCAAAATACTGATATTGCTGTGAAATGTATTTTACTGTCTGACAAATGGGTTTCCTGTTGCAAAGTACCCCAGCATGTATAAAAAGCAGTCCCACCCAGCCATAACCCTTCCCTTCCCACATGGGAATTCTTTAAGGGGGAGGGGAAATGTTAAGCAGTGCTGTGTCTTTGGGTGATGTTTTCATGTTCTCAGATCGCATAAATGTTTCATCCACCATACAGGATGTTGATTATAAAAGTGGGAAAGCGATAATTCATTTTGGGGTGCTTCCTTTTCTTTGGCATAATGCGGCCTTAACATACCACTACAAATTCACTTCCAGCAACGGAAAACATATTATATAGTTGTGAGATTTGCTGGTTTGATTTTAATTTCTTTATATTGTGACTCATGTTGTGTCCAGTCAGTGGTTATTCATAAACGGACATTATACTTTTTTCATTTTCATTCCTTTTAGTTGGACAGATCTGTGCTTAAGATCCACCTGTGATATTGCTTTTAGATTTTGCCTATTTACTGTCACTATGGATCATGCACATAAGCAAGATAAATGTTTTAAAGTGATTTGTTTTAAAATACAAAGTTCTATTGATATCCTAACAAAGAAGCACTGCCTGTAGTAGCACACAAGCATGTGTTCCTGTTGTTTTGCTTCAGGGAGACATTTGGTGAGAAAGAATGCTTGTTTTTACTTCCTCCATCCTCACAATGTCCCACAAGGAATGGGGCAGTTTTGCTTTCGGTGTGTTTTTTTCTTCTTGCCTGAGGAATAAATATAGTGATTAATGGGTTGTGTTCATCTACAAGTTACTCCATGTCTCATTGATATCCAGTCTAAACTGCTGAATATTCTTTGAGTAATTACACCTCTGTCAAACAGCATGTTCTATTGCCTATGGTTTAAAAGTTTCCATGACCTATACAGTAGAGTCTAGACAACACCAGAACATTTCTATAGATACAAGGAAGGAATTCACATTTTGACTTTGTCTGTGCTCGGAACAGCCAGCAGTACACTACACTGTGTGTTAAGTCAATAAACCAATTGCTGTGTTGTATGGTAACTTCTAGTAGATGGCAGGCTATATTGAACTTCATTGACTTGATGTTTATTGGTTGTTCCTAACCTGGTGCAAGCTGTCACTATCATTTTAAGATCAGATCATGTAAGACCACTTTGCTGTGGAGAAGACCGTTAATTTACACACAGTGGCAGGGCCAGAGTGCTGTCTGAGTAAAATCAGTTCAACAAGATCATTGTTGGTCTAACTCTGGTGGAGAAGCCTGTTAAACGTGATGGCCAAGCTGCATCTCTGGCTTTATTAATATGTGACAATGTTGTTGCTGCCTTATTTGGTTATCATGGCAGTGCATTCTTGTTCATGTTTTCTGCTTTTAATAATGCATTCCTGTCTGTAGCCTGCCTTCTTTAACGTTCATAAGCTTGCACCACATTGTACAACACAAGCCTGGCTTCATTATTAATCGGAACTCAAGAAGTGAGTTTAAGCCACATCACAAAGTCATCCTTTGTCAAAGGAGAAATACGATAGAAATGTTGATATGTCCCCCTATCTTGGTTTTGTTCGTGAAATACCCTCTGTGTGTGTGTGTGTGTGTGTGTCATAGTGAGATATAGCTGGTTTACCCTTGTAGTAGTGGTGATGATAGCAGTAGACAGGGTTGGAAGTGTATGTGTGCAGTTTCAGGACTGAGGCTTGAGCTTCAGCTTGGGAAAACACCTTAATTTCCCAAACGTATAAAAATATTATAACAAACCACTAACCATGAGGGTCAAGTTCACCAGGCAAGCTTTAGTTTATTTTTATTGTTTAAAGGTGCGGTTCGAGTCAGAATGTAGAGATGTATTGAATGTGCCTGTGGAATTGAAAGAATGCAGGAAGTGGAGACCCACTAAATCCCAGTTTCCCTTCTTTTCTGTCTGCATGTCCTAAATTTGTGAGACATTTTTACATCATACACACTTTCATCCTACACACTCTTTGTTCATTGGCAATCTCCTTAAACACTGCTCCATTTGATGAATGTACAAACAGAGCACACACATTCATCGGACCTCCCTATGACCCTTTCGGTCCTCCGCGGTCACACACTTGCATACTAACACACACACACACCCGCACATAAACACAGCCAGCTGTCATTGTGTAGACTGAGGAGTCTTGAGGAAGACAGCAGAGCTGGAATGTGGATGGGTCGGATGTGCTCTTGATACCGCTGCTGATTTAGGCATGCATTTCTACCATTAATCATCGAAGAGCAGATGCAGCATTGACATGAGTCTTAAAGTAGAAACTCATCATCAGTAAATGGACTCAATGTAACCAACAAGGGGCCGCAATCTGAAATCTGCCCTTTTCTAATGAATCGGACATGATATTGTTCAAGAACCAGTATCAAAGCCAATGTAAGTGTATTGATAATAAAATAGAAATAACGATACCCAGCCCTACTTATGTAAAAAAATTGTGAAATCAAATCAAATCAAATCCAAAAGTGATGTCTTTATATAGCTGGTTTTGTCTGACCAACACCTGAAATCCCAAAGATATTCAGTTTACTACTTTCTTCTGAAAAATAAAAGCTGTAAGGTTCTTAAAGCTCACCCGGAGTTTAGATGCCCAATCAATGTGTAACACACCTAATGTGCATTGCCTCTTTACTGTTTTTACAATTTCAGCCTTGTGACAGCAGCAGTCTAGGGCAAACCTACGGATGACAATAAGCCCTAGCATCAGTATTAACTGCCTCTTCCATCCCCCTCCACCAGCACCTCCAGCAGTCTACACTATGCATTACATTCCAAACCCCTGCCATGCTCACTGCTAATTCCCTCTCTACTTGTATTAGACACGGTATTAAAAGTGACCCATTTTGTCAGACACCACTTCCAATGTCTGGGCGTGTATAGTTGGAGACTTAGACATGGGCCGTGACAGATGTAATTAAACTGCCTCAAGACAGAGGTCAAGAGTAAGATTTAATGACACACAAGGCCATATTTCTTTATTAGAATTGGAATGTAAATACCACTGAGGCCACTGAGTTCTTTCTCCGTCTAGACTCTAGACAGACTCCCTCTAAACATCTTAAAGTGAAAAGGCTGAATATATATACCAGTGTTTCCCCCAGCGCTTTATAGCTAAGGCGGCCGCCTTAGCAACGCCAGCCTCCCGCCTTGACTACCAACCGACCCCAAAAAAAAATAATTTTTTTTTTAATTATTTATTTATTTATTTATTTTGTGCTGCACAATCAATGTACTAGCAAGCGCGATGTGCGTGTTGTGCATGGTCATAACTGCGCGAAAGGCCGCGATTTGCGGTAAAAAGCATGTTTCTCCAAGCGTTTCTCTATCAGCTGCTCTGTGTCTGCGGCGCGACCACGGCATGCACGCGGGAGAGTTAAACGAGCAGAAGCAAACCGAGATTTAACTGGTGGCGATAATAAACGCAGTGCAGTTCTATGGGGATATTTAGCTGAACAGAAAGAAGTGCTCTGCAAAGCTAGAATAGTGAGACTCCACATCACTGTGGCAACACAACCTATCAGCGCAGAGAAAAGTTTGAAGAAGGCATGAGAGTGATGGCCCAGGCAAGTTTCAGTAATGCCTCATTTCCACCGAGTAGAGCGGGTCGGATCGGAGCGGCTCAGAGCGGGACAGCTCACTTTTAAGAATCTCAGTGTTGTTTCCACCGCCGACCCTACCCTTACTGGTAGGGCGGGGTTTAGGCTGGACTGCGATAGCCGCCGCCAGATTGTGGGTCAAACTATCGGGCTGTGGAACAACTGTGGTCAAGCCAGCAGTCTCTTGTTTTTGCTTGGTCAAACCAGCCGCTTCTTTATTTATTCCCCCGTGTTGTGAGCACAGAGACGGCTCGATGCAACTGATAAGAGACGGTGAGCGAACAGCGCTGGCTGCGGCAGCTACGTGACATCGTAGCAGTGGGACACAGTGTAGCCAACTGATTCATTTAATGACGAGGAAAAACACCACACAATAAACAGTGCCGCGCTCACATTGTCACCAAAACTCCCTTCACTCTAGCCGAGGTGACTACAAACGGCGGAAATGATTCAAACCAGCCGCTTCTTTATTTATTCCCCCCGTGTTGTTGTGAGCGTGTATTTACTACTATCTATGGCGTAAACACACAGAGACGGCTCGGCGCAACTCACAGAGACAGTGAGCGAACAGTGCTGGCTGCGGCAGCTACGTGACTATGGGACACAGTGTAACCAACTGATTAATTTATTGACGAGGAAAAACACCACACAATAAACAGAGCTGTGCTCACATTTTCGCCAAAACACAAGACTATCTTCACTCTTGCCGAGATGACTACACATGGCGGAAATTATTCTTTCGACCAATCAAATGACGGCTCCGCCGTTTCGGCACCCTTTCAGGCGGCTAGTACCCCTACGGAGGAGTACTGAGATCGGGAGCGGCTCAGAGCGGTTAGGTGCGCTTAAACCGTACCCTACCCAACTTTTGGCAAGTGAAAAGCCAAACTACCCGGACCGAACCGCTCCGACCCGCTCTACTCGGTGGAAATGAGGCATAAGTGTTTACAGAAGTGCCAAACTAGGCCTACTGTCTTTGAAATGCATTAAGTCATTTTAAGGGGAAAACACATTGTATTTATTATTTAAAGTTATTTTTAAAACAGCATGCTAGTGTAGGCCAAGAAGATTTATTTTCTGAATTTTCAATGCTGCTTTATTTTTATGTTTTAAATTGGGAAATACATGTTCCAAAACGACCTCTGTATTTAAAAATAAATCAAGCAAGTAGGCTTAAAATAACCATTAATCGCACAACAGCCCCCATCCAAAAAGGAACTTTAAAAAGTTGTATTTGCACTTTGATGTGCATACAGATGTTAAATGTATGGTCCATTATTTATATTTAGTGTGTCTGTATAGTATTGCACCAAAACAGTAGAAGTTTTCTTTAATTGTGCTTTGTACTGTCTGTACGTTTACACATAATTTGTACCTGCACATAGCAAACAAAATTGCCAACTGTAAGGTCAGTGTCTGTTTTATTTTTGTATTCAAATAAACAGTTGTTTATTTCTTTACGGCGCATTGGCATCTTTGAGCAAAATACCCCTAAAATGTTTGCCGCGGCGCTTTGCACCGCGCCTCCCCCAACACGGGGCAGTGACCACCTTGACTAAGACATTTTCTGGGGGAAACACTGTCACTCTTCTTCCACTTGGACTAAACATGTATTTCAGCCTTTGGGCCTTTGTTTTGATCATCACAATACTTTGAACAAATTTGTATTTGTCACCAGGGGTATAGAGTGAACCAAGAGGCATGCTGCGTCCTGAATATGGTTTAAAATCTTCAGTGAAATAGCAATTGTTGTGCAAATTTGAGTGACAATAGAAAACAATAGAGGTTTTCTTGTATTTCATCAAAATGCATGAGGCTGTTGGTCTTGACCAGGCAGTCTATTTACAAATTGCTGCCAGTACTGTCGTGCAGGTATTTCTCTAAACAATCTAAAGCTCTGACTCAATATGTTTCAGTTACGTGTCAACAGCTTGAGGAATTACAAAAAGGATGTCTAGTATTGGTGTCAAGTGTGTTTAAATGTTTAAACAAGCGCTATAGCTGCAGAGCAGCTCACTGTAATTTAGTAAAACATCACTTATCTTAACGTGCGTGCGTGTGTGGATGGGATTTTAATAATCCATTCACTTACCCTGTGCTGCGTCACATAGTGACTGTGCTGGTTAGAAATTATGCATTTACCTGCCCAGAAGGGTGTCACTCACCACACGAGGAATTTGATTCATTCTGCTAAATCCTAGACTAGTGAAACTGTGCTATACTCGTCTCAGAGCCAGTCAAGCTCCCTGTCTTTCTGTTTTTGATACCGCCCTTTCCCGTCTGAACAAACTAGGTCGATCAAGATTCAAATTTAGACTACTGGTTAGAAGCCAACTTTAACTCATTCTCAAGATGTTGAACATCAGTGGTGTGAAATCTTGATTTATTTTTATTTTAGATTTTGCTTTTATAGTTCCCAATTTGCTATGACATCCAATCGTTCCCATTAACACGAATAGGCCGATGGCAATGGATTTGATTTGTGCAACACTGTCCCAAAGGCTTTGCACATTAGCTAATTGATGCTCATTTAAGCCTTGATATTTATTAAAGGAGAATCCAGGTTACTGCTCGTCTTTCTTTCTGTGTGAAATTTGTTACCAGAGAGCCCAGAGTAGAACCAGAAAAACAAGAGAAGACGGGAGGTGTGAACACTCTTTAAAGGCAACCACTGAGTCAATCTGTGTGACTTTTCCAAGGCTGAACCAAAGGGTAGTAGGACTTTATTATGCCATACAAGAGATCAGGTGGTTTCAGTGGGTTTGTTCAGGCATGGGTGTTTTTGTGAAATATGCATTTGTCTTTAGATTGTGATACACAACAAGTAAGGCATAGAGGGACCTTTTTTTAACCTTAACATGTTCGGATCTATTCACAACAATATCATCATTTTATCTAAGATATTGACGAGCACAAGCTCTAACAAGAACAAGCTGTTGCTGCTGCTTCTCCAAAAGAGTTGATTCAAAAATGTATTTTGGACATTAGTCAGTTGGAGATAGATGCTTTATCCTCCCTGAAGGCAAACATTTGTAGTCCATGATTATTATTTTACACTTTAGTTTAGTCTGTGGAAAATCTTGCTCATTGGAACGTTTTTCCAAGATGTTATATTATCCGTCTTAATGGCTTGCATTTCATACACTATCTATGCCTTTGACCTTCTTATTAGTTTGCACTGGAGGGCTGAGTCTGCTCTCTTTCTGAACTGCTGTCATGGTTTGTTCATTCTTCTGACTGAACCAGCCTTTCTTTTGTAGTAATTTGGACGTGTCAACATCTGTTTCTCTACTACTCATTTTGTTCCTTCAACTCTTTATAAATCTATTTTCATAGGTCTTCTTTGCTATTGTATATCAATTATTATTTTTTCAATCGTTGTCTTTGTTTCATTTCTTGCACTGCTCGTTATATACAGATATTCTGCTGGCTACACCATCTGAGGAGCAGTTTACTGGAAGGACATCTACAACGTATTTGCAGTGGGAGGAGGGAAGGGTGTGACCAAGGAGTGAACAAGTGGCAAAGTAGGAAAAAGGAGAGGCATTATCGGGAGGGGTTGGGGAGAAGCTACTGTGCTCGGAGGGGCAAACAAGTAGGGAGAGTGGGAAAGGGATGATGGGGGGGGGGGGGGGGGGGTAAACCCATAACGGATCCGGGAAGAGAGAGAATTTGAATGATGTTAATGAGTTCTAAGGCCTATATGTGACTACTCGCACACAATCCTCCACATCTCACCCCTCCACTTCCTTTTCTCCAGTTCTTCACCAGAGTGTATTACACTCCACAATCGTTTCAAGTTTTTCCAGTAGTGCGGTCAATTAAGGAATATATTCCAGCACACAAATTTTATTAAGAATGACATGACGATTACCATATGCATCTGCTCGATAAAGAGGAAGACAGTGGCCCACAAATGGGGCTGTTTGGTGCTGGTTTTCCACCTCCTCCCTCCTTCTCCTTGTCCTCTGTGAGCTGTGTGTCATGTCAGGAGATTGTGAATACTCTTGGCTGTCACAGTTCCAAACCACAGCTTTTTTTCCCCTTTCAGCTTCATGATTCTGGAACCATGTGGAGCCCAGTCCCCATTTCTGCCCCATAAAAGCTGCAGTTAAAATATCCCTGGTTTCTTTTATTGTGGTATTTTAATGGTGATCCCTAAGTTTTATTTTGGTGCCACAAGCATTGTGATGCATTATCATGGTAATTCTGTTAAATGTAACAATACACTGTGGGTGAGAGTGACTGGTTTAGAGAAGATGTTTTTGCATCTCCCATGTCTCACTTCCTCTTTTCCAGATTCCCCCTAGATTCTTTGGAGGGCCCCTTACCATACATGGCATTTCCTTTGGCAGACAGGGATATGTTTACCATGTGATCTCCAGAGTTCAATATGGTTAAATTCTGCATTTTGTTTAAGAGGTGTGCAGTAAAAATACATTCTATAACATCCCTGTGATCTTTGTTTTGTTGTTCTTCTACAGATCATTGAAGTGTGAGACGAACTGGCCATTAAAGACGAGAGCGACTGGACCTTGTAAACAACAGCAGCAACGTCGGCGTCTACACTATTAGGAGGAGGGAATGAAACCGGATGGGGTTACCATGGAACCCACGGAACCTACTGAGACCGCAGCAGTACCTGAGGCCTCCCCATCGCAGGACAACATAGCAGAGCAAGCCCCGTCGCAACCAGAGGAAGCTGCGAACGATGCAGCTCCGGCGGCTGCTCCAAAGGCCAAGGGCAAGCCAGTGACGGCAGACCCTAAAGTCAATCCAAAAGCTGCTGCAAGTAAAACACAGCCCGCAGCTAAATCAGCGGGGGCTTCTGGAGCCAACTCACGGCCAGGTGCTGCCTCTCACCGCACAATGAATGACGTAAAATCAACTCATAATGTGTCTGTAGCTCCAGTCAGGAAAACAGCAACAACTACAGCCAAAGCATCAGCTGCGGGAGCTGTACCTAAAAGACCATTGGGTGTAGCAGCAGGTTCCTACACGGTCAAGAACCAAACAAGAGTACCTGATAGGAAGCCAGTTGGAACGGCCAGGACTACCTCTGTTGCTGCTGCCACAGTAACAAATGGTACCAAACCGACAACAGCAAACTGCAATCCTAAGAGACCCGTGGCTGAGACTGTTAGAACCAAAACCTCATGTAAGTCTGAATGAGAAGTATTATTCAGTTGTATTAGTGTCACTCATTATGTGTTGTGCCTGACAATATTTCATTTCTGCCGTCTTAAACAGCCTGAATTCTATGCAGTCTCATTTTCATGTTCTTTCATTTGTCTTGTAGCCACTGCCAGTAGACCACCGGCACCCACTGCCCCCAAAGCCAGCACTTCAACCACAGCAAAAGCTGCTGTTGGTTCCGTTTTAAGGACCGCCAGGTATGCATGGCTATCATAATCAGAAAGCGAGTTATTGAGTAATATCAAATTCATTTGTTTGCAGTTGAAAAACCCCTTTTTTATTTTACTAACAACACTGTATCATCCCTTTCTCCCTGTCCTTTGTTGTTCCTGTTCGTCTTTCACAAACATCTTCCCCATCTCTGAGATCTTAACTACAGTACCCTCCATAAGTATCGGAACAGTGAGGCCAATTCCTTTATTTTTGCTGTAGACTGGAAACATTTGGGTTTGACACCAAAATATGAATATGAGACAATAGATCAACATTTCAGCTTTCATTTCCAGGTATTCACATCTGGATCTGATACACAACTGAGAAGATAGCATTATTTGTAAAGGAACACCACATTTTTAGTTGAGCAAAAGTATTGGAACAGATAGACTTAAAGTGAATAAGACTTAATATTTTGTTGCAAATCCTTCGCTTGCAACAACTGCATCAAGCCTGTGACCCATTGACATCACACAACTTTTGAATCCTCCTTTTTGATGCTTTTCCAGGCTTTCGCCGCAGCCTTATTCAGTTGCTGTTTGTTTACTCTCTTCAGTCTCCTCTTTAGCAGGTAAAATGCATGCTCTATAGGGTTTAAGTCTAGAGACTGACTTGCCCAGTCTAAAACCTTCCATTTCTTGACGCTGATTAACTCGTTTGTTGTTTTTGCAGTGTGTTTTGGGTCATTATCTTGCTGCATTATGAAGGATCTTCCAATCAGTTTGGTTGCATCTTTCTTTAAATTGTCGGACAAAATGTTTGTGTAAACTTCTGAGTTCATTTAGCTGTTGCCATCATGTGTTACATCATCAATGAAGATTAATGAGCCCAGAAGAAGCCATGCAAGCCCAAGCCATGACATTGCCTCCACCGTGTTTCACAGATGAGCTCGTATGCTTGGGGTCATGAGCAGATCCTTTCTTTCTCCAAACTTTAGCCTTTCCATCACTTTGGTAAAGGTTCATCTTGACAACAACACAGTAACACATGATGGCAGCAGCAAAATGAACTTAGAAGTCTACAGAAACATTCGGTCTGCCAATTTAAAGAAAGATGCAACCAAACTGATTGGAAGATCCTTCATCATGCAGCAAGGTAATGACCCAAAAAAACTGCAAAAACAACAAAGGAGTTCATCAGGGGCAAGAAATGGAAAGTTTTAGACTGGCCAAGTCAATCTCCAGACTTAAACCCTTTAGAGCATGCATTTTACCTGCTAAAGAGGAGACCGAAGGGAGTAACCCCCCAAAACAAACAGCAACTGAATGAGGACTGGAAAAGCATCACAAAAGAAGAATGCAAAAGTTTTGTTATGTCAATGGGTCACAGGCTTGATGCAGTTATTGCAAGCGAAGGATTTGCAACAAAATATTAAGTCTTATTCACTTTAATTTACTTTAAGTCTATCTGTCCAATACTTCTGCTCACCTAAAAATGTGGTGTTCCTTTACAAAAAATGCTATCTTCTCAGTTGTGTATCAGATCCAGATGTGAATACCTGGAAATGAAAGCTTAAATGTTGATCTATTGTATCATATTCATATTTTGGTGTCAAACCCAAATGTGTCTAGCCTGGTCCAACCAGACCATCGTACTTCATTTCATTTGTACAGAAGGTCTGGAAGTGCTGTAATTGGCAAACGTTCACTCACTTGGAGGCGGGTGTCTGTCGAAGTTTAAAACTATTAGATCTGCCCAGTGCCACTCTGGATTAGCCAACCAATCGCATCACGTTTGGTCGTCACGTGTGTCATGAGCCGGCTTCTGGCGGTGCGTTCCAGTTGTACTGGGAACTCGGACATTTCCGACTTCACTACATATTGTAGTCTATGAATCTACCGGTACCTGGCAACAGTAACTTGTTAGAGCCTAACGTTTAGTTATTTGGACGAGAAAGGTTTTAGGCGTCCATACTTTCGCGAGCAGATGCACTGGAACACAGACAGGTCGGAACTCGGAACTACCAAGTCGGAAATCTCCTTCTTCCGAGTATAAAGGAACGCAGCATTCAACTGAAACTGGAGCGCGACTTCGACGTCATCGTTCTCAGCCACTCGCTCTGTTCGCTGATTGGACGACTGTAGATTCTCCGGCTAAAGCTGGGAAATGCACTGTACACCCAGACTGACTACTGAAGGGAAAATGAAATTTGGCCCGAAGTAGGCGAGCGGGCGGAGCCAGGCTAAAATGTTTCCAGTCTACAGCAAAAATAAAGGAATTGGCCTCACTGTTCCGATACTTATGGAGGGGACTGTATGTAGTTCCCCATTTAAAAACTGTGAAGAGAGAATGTGACTTTGTTTATCTTGATGCCCTGAAAGAGAGCAGTGCAGAACAATGTCCATTGTGGGCTTTGGGCCGTTATTGAGTCAGATTTTGCTTGACTGCGAGTCATGTTAGCAGAAATAACCTGAGACAGAGAGCCTTAACAGAGGCAACGATACTGAAGAACTGCCGCTTTGTCCCAAACAGACCCCCTGGCAGAAACCAGCCCCACCTCCCCAGGGCACAGAGCTATTGACTAGGATCATAATCCCTCTCATACTGAGCTGGTGGTTTGGATAGAGAGTGCTCTAGTTGGACTAAGCTTGCCCAAAAGGCTTTTTCCAAATGATCATTTTATTTTATTTTATTTTATTTTATTTTTATTTATTATTCTTTCGGACAATTCCACACAATACACAATTTTCTCTTGCAAATATTCATACATCATACTTTGTGTTGTCCGAAGGGAGACGGAAGAAGCCAAAGGCTTATCAGGTCCCGCCCCCATTTCATCCATTGTAGAATTCCAAAGTTGACCAGGTCATTAAAGGCCTACTTCACCGGTTTGAATATGAAGGTGTATTGAATTCTGAGATCCTATGTAGTATAAATGTGCAAAAAAAATTTAAATCGGTTCATCCTAGTCTGAGAAAAGGCAGAAACACAGTGGTTGACACTAACGGTTGCCCGCTTGCCCGGGGCAACTGAAAATAATGTTTGGGCAAGTTGAGATTGCTTCTTGGTTGCCCAGACGGGCAAGTGGATTTTAGAGGGTTTGTCTGTAGTCTAGGCTATGTATTCATGTGTTTTACAGTCTGCAAAACATTTTTTTTCCCGCTAACTAACACAAAATAGATCGGCTATATTCGCAATTGAGCAGCTGCGCGCGGCAGCCAGCAGCATCACGGTCGCTCTTTCGCACTCGATCTCTCTATCTCTCTCTCTCTCACACACACACACACACACACTACACACACAGCCTGTGTGCGCGCAGTTTCGCTGTCTACGTTCCGAAGGCCGGCTCTATCCTACGGACCTGGTTCCGCTATATTCAAAACCCAGAAATCAATAACGTTTGAGCTTATCGATACGGCTATGGAGTCCAGTAGGCTAGGTCACATTATATCATTTTAAATATCGAGTCGGGTCATCTTCATCTAATTAGGCCTACTTCAGCGTATTATTCCATCACTGGACCGCATCACGGACTGTAAAAGTGTTTTACCTTCGACTGTCTTGAAGAAACTCCTTCAACCCGCTCCGTCTCCAAAAAAAAAAAAAACTTGTCTGCTGAGCCGCTGCCGCTGCAGACGGGCTCCGCACCGTCTCATCATTCATTCAATGCAGCGGTGATCAACAAACGAGAGACTGTAGCAAGTCCCGCAGTTAAAAAATCGGATAGTTTTTAAATCCATATTCAAATCTGCAGGATAAGACCTAGTTAGCTAAAAAAAATCGCAAACGGTTCAAATGTGATGTGTTCAGGTCGGCTCAGTAAAATGATTATTAGGCACAGGTCAATAAAATGACATCATGATGTGTTCAAATGTAACATCAAGAAAATAAGAAATTTTAGTTTTTTGCGGGAAGCTTGAATAATAGCCTACAGTTTGGGTAAAAAATTGTTTTCCCAGCAATATAAACTAAATAGTAGGCCTAAATATGGAATTATGACCTGCTTAAAGTCCTATCCTGAGCTCTGCTCATCATATAAGCAATTAAAGCAATAATACCAGTTCTCTTTAAACAAAATAATAGAAAGGTATCGATAAAGATTTGGATTGTGGAGTCTTTATAATGGTATCAATATGAATAGAAATGAATGATCCCCCTCTTACTTACAGTATAACTGGGCAATAGCTTTAACATGGTGGACTTTAATCATTTTATGCCACACGATCACTTTTTGGCAATGTGACCGTTTTAAATAAGTAAAATTGTTCTGTGGAAGCTAACATTCAGCTTGACTCTGAGCTAGACTGAGTTTTCTGAGCCCCTGGGCAAGGTGCATGGCAAAAAGAGGCCCTTTCACGATGCTGCAGCAGGACCAAGCGCTTGGTGTAGTGTGTGATGTCATGATATATAGGCTTATATGAATTGTTGTTCGTTTTATGTGGTCAGGATGAGACTAGTAAGCAGTGTTTGCATTTAAGAGATAAGAGATCGCTAAAATGTATAATTCAATTAGCCTATACTGTATATATCATTGTTTAACAGTTTTTTTGGGCAAGTGAACACAACATTCGGGCAAGTAAAACATTACCTGTACTTGCCCTATGGGCAAGTGCATTTGAAACCTTAGTGTCAACCCCTGGAAACAGTGTTTTTTTTAACCCTATATTTCTCCTTCTCGTGACATCACAGAAAGAGAAATATAGGGTTAAAAAAAACTTACTTTGTAAATATTACTGTGATGTCTTTTACTGTGACATCACAGTAATATTTACAAAGTATGTTTTTTTGGCCTTTGTCCAATCCATTCACCTGCAAAGGTGAATGGATTGGTTTTTATCTGACTAATAGTCCCAAAAATCCGATTTATCTTTGTTGTGTTTAATACTGTGGCGTGGCAAGCTAAGAGTGTGTGGGGAAGGGTGTTTACATAAAGAAGCTTGTCTTCCTGAATTAAACAGATATTTAAACTGTAAGCATCTGATTACAGGAGCTTTTTCCCTGGGCCTCTCAGCTTGAGACACAGAGAGGACAACTTGTGGCAGATGATATGTGTTGCATGTTGTGCCACCTGCCTGGCAAGGTGGCACAAAGTCACTGGCGTGTCGAATCCTTTGTGTAGTAACAGTAGTAGTGGTGTGCTTTTCAGTCAGTGTTGGTGTTCGTGCTGTTTCTCTGGCAGAGTCAGGCAGTATCCCCCAAAAGACCAATCTCTTCGCTCAAACAGTGACTTGCACTAATCATGACCTTGAACATGGTGGCCATAACAGATTTTAAGGGTGTAGAAGGATTTGACAAACTACCTAATGAGATTACTTAGCTGCAACAAAATAGCCTCTTCCTTGTTATTAAAGCACAGTAGTACTTTTTTTTTCTTCTTAATGTTGCAATATATTGTTGCCCCAACTGGCACACAGGAATGCACATCAACATTTTTACGGTCAAGTTTCTTTCAGGTAGACCTATTGATGGAAATAGCAAAGGCTGTCAGTCCAGTATTCTGTTTTAGCATACTGCCTGTGACAAATTAAAAAGACAAGTCTCTCATTAAATATTCAATTAAATTGGTCCAAAGGGAGCAATGAAAACCATGAGTATCATTCATGAGGAGCAAATGGGATTTTTTGCAGATTGCGTTCAACTGCTATCTCCTGGAGAAATTATTTTTGCCTGGGGAAAGTGGCAATAAGACTTGATAGGATATGAAAGAAAATGGCTGGATCTGTGCTGAGCACACTTACTGTACGCAGTAATGTGGCAGGTGTGTCATACATGTGTCTCAGCACAATCCATCCAAACGGGTGAATCTCACCATACAAGTGGTCAATGAGAACTTGAAAACTGTAGTAGTCAAATGTTTTGAAGGCTTGCACCTGCTTTGCTTTCTGCTCTCCTCTATGGTGGGTTATGGTGTCCTCACTGCCTAAGCAATCAGTCTTTGTCCACCCCACCCCCTATTTCAATCTCAGTTATTTCGCCCCATGTCCCTTTTGTCATGCCGTCTCTGCATGTAAATTGTTGGGCATTTGGCTAGGACCTTTTCAAGCCTTCCCAACAACCCATTTTCCATCTCGTTGGCATTAATTATTTAGCTGCAAATATAGAAATGCAGAGTATAGTTGTGTATCATGAGGAGAACAGGAGAACAAGATTATGCCTTCATGGTGCTGAATGATCGGGACGATGATTTCTATTAAATGGGTCACCTTTGGGAATGACCAGTATTGCAGATTGATAGTACCTTTTGGTTCCTCTGATACAGAATATTCCCTCATTATTGATCAACTGAATGGGCTATTAAGTACAATTTAACCACACCAAAACCATTACTCTGGCCTTAGAATAATTGCTTTCTTTTTGGGCAACACACTTTTTTCTTTTAGATTTGTCTGCTCCTTTCCCTTGCTCATCTCCCATATACTTCTTTGTTGTCCCATTGGAGATTAAACTGTCATTTACCCCCGGCAGTCTTGGCAGGAAAGCGAGATTACTGTCCCCACAGAAACGGCCCATGGCATCCATCACTGGGACAGTTGGGGCCTAGGGCCTAAGCTCCAACACTACCAATGCTATTGCTAGGCTGCAACATTTCGTCTTAACTCTCGACTGACCTGATTCAGGCCCTCTCAGACTCTTTATTGTCAAGGAGATAACTGTAGGCCCACACAAACCCTAGGAATGTGTGCTCCTCTCAGTAAGGAGTAAGACGACTGGTTTTGGACGGCCTACAAGCCAAACAAGGTATTGTTTGGGCACTCCATTTCCATTTGTTGTCCTGGAGGGTGCTCTTGAAATGATGAGGAGGAAAATCGGCGAGGACACAAACATTTGTGTTTTAGACTTCATTTTATTTGTAAGATGCACCTACTGCAGCAAGGATAAAGTGTACTTTCCCGGGAGAGCCCTCGCCTTTTTGGCTTGATTTAAAAATCGAATAATAAAATCTACAGTGGTGGGTATGCTAAGGCCGTCTCCCAGCAGCATTTTTAAGACAGGGACAAGAGGAAAGAGGGAGTCATGGATGATGCATGGTAGGGGAGTAGGTGTGGCTTATGTTTACACTTCTGTCCAAGCAGATGTTGCAGCTGCTCAGTATTTTAATACATTGTTATACAAGGTTGTTTGCATCTACTGTAAACACTCCAAAGCAAGCTATAAAGTGTATCAATGTCCTTGTGCTGACCTTTTACCTCATGAAGACATTGTGTTTGGTCATTAGAACCCTGAAGAAGGCTGTGTAGTGCCTCTCATCCTCCCTTTGGACTGTGATTTGTATTGATTTCAACTCTGTGTTGGCAGGAAATGAAATCCATACTAATACACCAACAACACACAACCACCAGCCACCACCTACAGGCAGTGTGTGGAGTGCAGACATTAGTGGGTCTCTAGCTCTCTGTGCCGTCCCTCTGGATCTAGCCTTTGAGTTATGACTCATCTTAAAATAATGGACGGGGGAGGGGGGTTATATTGTGTCTGTGACCTCTCCTTACCCCTCTTTTATTCCCATCACTTAACTCTTATCTTCATTTCTGTCTCTCGGTCTGATTTAATTTTTCAGTCTCACTCACGTTTCCCTTTTGGAGAACGCCGACTCAATTGTATCCGCTTTGATTCATGCTATAATTGAGCGGCTCCATCAATTTTTATTTTGCCTGGACATGAAAACAGCCACAATTAATGCATAGTTTTTTTTCAAAAGTTCAGACTCGTGCCCTTTTCTCCTGTCTTGCTTGTATTTCTTACTGTTGTGCATCATTACCTTACATTTGTTCGGAGCAGATTTTGATCTAAGTGCATACTCCCAGTGGGTGGACTTGACTTCACATTACAACCCAAATCTCCTGTCTGATGGCAGCCAATTACAATATCCTTATTAGTCCATGTCTGTGATGTTGCAGTCTGATCTTGGAAAGAAAAAGGTTATTGTAATGGCTATTGTAATGTGGGAGCAGCATCTGTGTGCTGGCATGCTACTCTACTGGAAGCCAGTCATTGTGTCTTTGTCAGTTCATGTCAACATCAGACCAAGTCCAAAAGAAGACATAATGGAGATTTTTTAAATTGGTGGTCAGGTCACACAGTTCCTTTAGGCAATGGTTTTTTAGCTTGTTTTTTTTTGGTTCTTAAAGTGAATTGTTTTTATTAGAAACGGATGTCAAACAAATGATTTACCATGCAGAGGTCTGGCATTGTTTTTTTACACCAGGGTTTAAGTGTCGAAAAGAGGTCTTGTACTGCCTGCGGCTGATGACTTGCTCATTTACTAACTTTTTTTATTTGTAGGCTAGCCAATGCAGTAGTGCATTGCATCACACACTATGTCAAATTCTTGGAGCATGACAAGATAAATGTATTGTTTGAAGATCTCACAGAAACCAGTATAACAGAGCAAAAGATTCAGAGTTTATGTATGCTACTGCTTCTGGACTAGTATCCCTGCCCTTTTTTAAGCCTGACTTACAGATCACAGAATAGTCACTGGACGTGTCACTTGTCTGATTTGACAAATTGAATACCATAAGAGGTTGTTGGTGTATGGAAATTGCTTTAGTTGCGTTGAGCTGATCAGAGCAGGACTGTTATTGAAAGAAGACTTGCCGTTAGGTCTTCACGTGTCCCTCACTAAGGCCCTAGAATTCATAACTGAGTGATATCACATATGGGACAAAAGTATAATGTATCAAGTTTCAGGTTCCGTTCATTCATTGCACTAGGCTTTGGCTTTGGATGTGGTTATTCAAATCTGTTTTTTTACGAATGTTCTCTCTCTTACATATCCAATCAACTTAGCCCAGTATAACAAGTAGATTTGCATTTGTGATGCCCAATGGGGAGAGGGAAAGAGGCGGTGTTGGCAACGCTTACATTAGCTGGTAAAGAGTTGGTGATTTATTATATCAAATAAAAATTGTCTGGTTCATCTCTCAAATATGGCTTTACCATCAGGTTCAGTGAGGTATGATGCTATAGACAAGGATAACACAGATTCCGGTCGCAGTTTTCGGCCCCTAGTTGGCTTAAAGGTAACTTTTTCTGCAAAATACACTTTTCCATGTTTTTTCAACATTGATACGAGTCCCTGGTTTGACTAGAGTCCCAAAGTGTGAGACAAAACAACCCTCTCTTGTTCTATACCTCTGCCTTTCTGGAAATCCTGTAAAAAAAAAAGAAAAAAAAGAAAAGTCAGATTTATCTCCATAAGGGCAGAAACCACGCTTAGTGGTCAGTTAAGTGACTGAGCTAGGAGCAGAGCACATGCTGAATCCTATTGCTTGTCTATATGCAAGAAGAGAGGATGATAGGAACATTTGTTTCACTTGTTGTAGCTGCAGTTGGAGTGACTGTGTGGATTAGTGCATTGTCACATAATAACTCCTCCAGGCTGAGCAGTAGACCGGGAGCTTAATAATTGAGTTAAAGCCATGTTTTATTTCCTCCTCCCCAAACTGCGCTATATATATATATATATATATATATATATATATATATATATATATATATATATATATATATATATATATCACATACACACACACAGGTCCTTCTCATATAATTAGCATATTGTGATAAAGTTCAATATTTTCTGTAATGTCCTGATAAACATATATATATATATATGTGTATGTGTATATATATATATGTGTATGTATATATATATGTTTGTATGTATGTATATATGTATATATATATGTATGTACAGTATCTCACAAAAGTGAGTACACCCCTCACATTTCTTCAAATATTTCATTATATCTTTCCATGCGACAACACTGAATAAATGACACTTTGATGCAATGTCAAGTAGTCAGTGTACAGCTTGTATAACAGTGTAAATTTACTGTCCCCTCAAAATAACTCGACACACAGCCATTAATGTCTAAACTGTTGGCAACAAAAGTGAGTACACCCCTAAGAAAAAATTTCCAAATTGGGCCCTTTGTGTCAATATTTTGTTTTGCCATCATTATTTTCTAGCACTGCCTTAACCCTCTTGGGCATGTAGTTCACTAGAGCTTCACAGGTTGCAACTGGAACCCTCTTCTACCCATTCATGACGACATCAAGGAGCTGGTGGATATTAGAGTCCTTGCGCTCCTCCATCTCCCATTTGAGGATGCCCCAAAGATGCTCAATAGGGTTTAAGACTGGAGACATGCTTGGCCAGTCCATAACCTTTACCCTCAGCTTCTTTAGCAAGCCAGTGGTCGTTCGGAGGGGTGTTTGGGGTCGTTATCATGTTGCAGTACTGCCCTGCGGCCCAGTTTATGAAGGGAGGGGATCATGCTCTGCTTCAGTATGTCACAGTACATGTTAGAATTCAATTAACTGTAGATCCCCAGTGCTGGCAGCACTCATGCAGCCCCAGACCATGACACTCCAACCACCATGCTTGACTCTAGGCAAGACACACTTGTCTTTGTACTCCTCACCTGGTTGCCGCTCCACACTCTTAACACCATCTGAACCAAATAAATGTATTTTGGTCTCATCAGACCACAGGACATGGTTGCAGTAATCCATGTCCGTAGTCTGTTTGTCTTCAGCAAACTTTTTGTGGGGTTTCTTTTGCATCATCTTTAGAATAGGCTTCCTTCTGGGATGACAGCCATGCAGACCAGTATGATGCAGAGTGCGGCGTATGGTCTGAGCACTGACATGTTGACCCCCCACCCCTTCAAGCCCTTCAGCAATGCTGGCAGCACTCATACGTCTATTTTCCAAAGCCAACCTCTGTGTACGACGCTGACCACGTGCACTCAACCTTCGTAAACTGGACCGCAGGGTGGTATTGCAACATGATAACGACCCCAAACACACCTCCAAGACGACCAGTGGCTTGCTAAAAAAGCTGAGGGTAAAGGTTATGGCCTGGCCAAGCATGTATCCAGACCTAAACCCTATTGAGCATCTTTGGGGCATCCTCAAACAGAAGGTGGAGGAGCGCAAGGTCTTTAATATCCACCAGCTCTGTGATGCTGTCATAAATGGGTGAAAGAGGGTTCCAGTTGCAACCTGTGAAGCTCTAGTGAACGACATGCCCAAGAGGGTTAAGGCAGTGCTGGAAAATAATGGTGTCCACACAAAATATTTACACTTTGGGCCCAATTTGTAAATTTTTTCTAAGGGGTGTACTCACTTTTGTTGCCAGCAGTTTAGACATTAATGGCTGTGTGTCGAGTTATTTTGAGGGGACAGTAAATTTACACTTTTATACAAGCTGTACACTGACTACTTTACATTGTATCAAAGTGTCATTTATTCAGTGTTGTCCCATGGAAAGATATAAAGAAAAATGTGAAGAAATGTGAGGGGTGTACTCACTTTTGTGAGATACTGTATATATACAGTATCTCACAAAAGTGAGTACACCCCTAACATTTCTTCAAATATTTCATTATATCTTTCCATGCGACAACACTGAATAAATGACACTTTGATACAATGTCAAGTAGTCAGTGTACAGCTTGTATAACAGTGTAAATTTACTGTCCCCTCAAAATAACTCGACACACAGCCATTAATGTCTAAACTGTTGGCAACAAAAGTGAGTACACCCCTAAGAAAAAATGTCCAAATTGGGCCCAAAGTGTACATTTTTTGTTTTGCCATCATTATTTTCTAGCGCTGCCTTAACCCTCTTGGGCATGTAGTTCAGTAGAGCTTCCCAGGTTGCAACTGGAACCCTCTTCTACCCATTCATGACGACATCAAGGAGCTGGTGGATATTAGAGTCCTTGCGCTCCTCCATCTCCCGTTTGAGGATGCCCCAAAGATGCTCAAAAGGGTTTAAGACTGGTGACATGCTTGGCCAGTCCATAACCTTTACCCTCAGCTTCTTTAGCAAGCCAGTGGTTGTTCGGAGGTGTGTTTGGGGTTCTTATCATGTTGCAGTACTGCCCTGCGGCCCAGTTTATGAAGGGAGGGGATCATGCTCTGCTTCAGTATGTCACAGTACATGTTAGAATTCAATTAACTGTAGATCCCCAGTGCTGGCAGCACTCATGCAGCCCCAGACCATGACACTCCAACCACCATGCTTGACTCTAGGCAAGACACACTTGTCTTTGTACTCCTCACCTGGTTGCCGCTCCACACTCTTAACACCATCTGAACCAAATAAATGTATCTTGGTCTCATCAGACCACAGGACATGGTTGCAGTAATCCATGTCCGTAGTCTGTTTGTCTTCAGCAAACTTTTTGTGGGGTTTCTTGTGCATCATCTTTAGAATAGGCTTCCTTCTGGGATGACAGCCATGCAGACCAGTATGATGCAGAGTGCGGCGTATGGTCTGAGCACTGACAGGTTGACCCCCCACCCCTTCAAGCCCTTCAGCAATGCTGGCAGCACTCATACGTCTATTTTCCAAAGCCTACCTCTGTGTACGACGCTGACCACGTGCACTCAACCTTCGTAAACTGGGCCGCAGGGTGGTATTGCAACATGATAACGACCCCAAACACACCTCCAAGACGACCAGTGGCTTGCTAAAAAAGCTGAGGGTAAAGGTTATGGCCTGGCCAAGCATGTATCCAGACCTAAACCCTATTGAGCATCTTTGGGGCATCCTCAAACAGAAGGTGGAGGAGCGCAAGGTCTTTAATATCCACCAGCTCTGTGATGCTGTCATAAATGGGTGAAAGAGGGTTCCAGTTGCAACCTGTGAAGCTCTAGTGAACGACATGCCCAAGAGGGTTAAGGCAGTGCTGGAAAATAATGGTGGCCACACAAAATATTTACACTTTGGGCCCAATTTGTAAATTTTTTCTAAGGGGTGTACTCACTTTTGTTGCCAGCAGTTTAGACATTAATGGCTGTGTGTCGAGTTATTTTGAGGGGACAGTAAATTTACACTTTTATACAAGCTGTACACTGACTACTTTACATTGTATCAAAGTGTCATTTATTCAGTGTTGTCCCATGGAAAGATATAAAGAAAAATGTGAAGAAATGTGAGGGGTGTACTCACTTTTGTGAGATACTGTATGTATGTATATATATATATGTATGTATATATGTATGTTTGCCATAATGTCCCCCTTTCAATTTCCTCCTCTTTTATTGTTTTGTCTCCTCACTCTTGACTTTGCTCACCTTCATTACTTTTCCCTGTTATTTTCTTGTTTTCATTATTCTCAGCATTGAGTTTTGTATCCTCAGAATCCAAAACCCATTCGTTCTCTGCTCCCATCACCATTAGTTGCATCAGATCTCATCTCCTCTTCCTTTCCAGTAACAATTTTCTTCGTCTGTTAAAGCTGCTCATTCCTCATTCGCCTTTTGACATTTTTTTCTGTCTTTGTCATTCCACTTGTCATTACATCCCATCCTCGCCTCTTGGGTGTAATTGGAGAATGAAGGAGGCATTTCGCTGTGGCAATAGATAGATGATGCTGTGCTAATGGTTTCCCATTGTTGAAATTGATTTTGTGGTTCACATTAGGACATGTCATTTATCTATGCTTGCAAGTGCATGTAGAAGTGGAGCATCATGTTTCCTGATTTAATCTTTGCCAAAAAAGTCAATTGACCACACAAATTAAACTGCTACAACTTGTTTATTTTAATTTTTTTTCCAATGTTTGAGTGAACGTGACTTTCTTTTTCTGCTTTCAGGCCTACAACAGGTCCCTCAACATCTCGACCTGCTACCAACACATCCAGGCCCACCACAGCTACAACCAAGCCCTCCACCACTGCAACTGCCAAAACTGCTGCTTCCAGAGTTACCACAGCATCCTCTACTGGCAGGACCACAGCAGTACAGCCTCCAAAAACTGTTGCTGCTAGGAAAGGTAAGAAGCTACACCTTGTGCTTCAGAAGATTGTCTCCTGGTCAGAACATCTGACGGCTTTAGACAGGTTCAGTTCTTATATGAATATGTGATGACATGAATCTATGACCTGTTATGAATATGAACTAGAAGTATAATTGTAATTGTCTAAGCTCAAATAACACAAAGGTACTCGACTAATTATGGTTGAATCACAAAATTTGAAAATGTTTTTATTGTTGCCAATCCTTTTTGGTGAACTGTTTTTTTTTTTTTTTTTTTCTTTGCACCAGATGTCAGTCGACCAGCAGTTGCTGCAATGGCTAAGAAACCTACAACTGCTTCAGCAACCGCTGCTTCCAAAAAACCTGAAACCTCTAAACCCACAGCCACCGTAAAGCTCACTGCTGGCTCCAAAGTGTCAACAACAGCGAAGCCAGTAGATGCAAAGGTGTCGCAGTCCAAAACTCAACTTGCTCCAAAGTCTACTCCTATAAAGAAACCTGCCGCTGCTAGTCGGTTTCCTGCCCTTAACAAATCGCCCCTTGGCCGAACCCCACCTGCCTCTCCAGCCAACAGCAGCACCGCTCAGGCAAAACGTGGCACCAAACCCTCTCAGGCTGTCTCCTCTTTCACACCTGTCAAGAAGACCGGGGTTTCAAATAATACCACACCTGCTGTGACGGCACAGAGAGCTGCCAGTGCAGTGTTGGCAGCTGCCAGTGCAGCGACTGCGCTGGTAGAAAGCCAAACGGAGGCTACAGTGTCGTTGCCACAAGGATCATCCCTTGCTGCCTCCGTAAAAGAGGAGGTCCCACTCTTGGCCCAGGATACCACACCAGACGTGGTACCTACCTACCCAGAGATTCCTCAAACCAAATCAGCGTCTTCCTCACCTCCAGAAAGTCCTGTCAGAACAGCATTACCAAAAACATATCCACCCCAGGAGCAGCTAGAAAGCAGTGCTCTCTTACTAACAACAGAGGAGCAGATCCCTGCCCCATTGGGGCCTACAGTAGCACTAGTGGCCTCCATTGCAGACCTATCCGAGGAGCCTGTTTACCCTTTATCTGACCAAGCCCCATCCACATCTATGGCCCTCCCAACGCTAAGTGTCATCCCTCAGATAGTTCCTCCCACCAATCTAAATGAAGAGGAGGATGAAGAGGAGAAGGAGGGAAGCCAGCTTGTTTCTGAATCTGAAATGAGTGGAACCACGCAGCCCACAGAGGAATCGCGTCCCGGGTCGGCTGGACCGGTAGGAGGGTCTGCATGGAGGGCCGGTGGTGCCTTGCTCTCTGAGCTGGACTCTGAAGAGGTAAGCGGCAGCCAACAGGGTGCGTCTGAGTTGAGCGCCCCTGGTGTCTTGGAGGGCACAGAGAGCATGGATGATCTGGGAGACGGCAGTCTCAAAGGTGCGATTGATATGGAAGGAGCCTCAGCAGGTTCCCCAGACTTTGAGAAGGTTCCCGACATACCAGTTAATGACTTTGATGAGGAGGAAGACATCTACGAGGATCGTGTGTGTGATATGGAAGTGGGCTCAGAGCGCGCGGATGAACCGCAGAGACCCAGGCATGACAACGATGTGGACGAGGAGGATGACGAAGATGTAGAAATGGCTAGTGAGGGGGTGACAGAGAGTGGGCTGGAAAGCTACGGAAACGCAGATGAAGATGACTTTGCTGAGGATGAAAGGCTGGACAACTTAAACAGGATGGCTCAGCCGCCTCCCCCTCCTGCGCTGCCCTCTGCCCCTGCTGCACAGTGGGACCAACCAAACCCCTTTGCTGATCCCTGGGCAGATCCTCTTCAGCCACAGCAGGTTCTGGAGCAAGTCTCCCAGCCCATACAGGCTGCAGGAGGGGCTGCAGAAAGCCCTTTGGCAGGCCCTTGGCAAGCAGACTCTGAGACCCCGACTCAGACCCAGGACCAAGCTTGGCTAGAAGTAAGCTCTAGTTCTTTTATTCCTGAAAACCAAGAAGTTGCCCATCATTCCACAGTCAAAGGTGATCCTCAAAATCTGGAAGCCCAAATGTACATGGATCAGTCCAACTCAGCCCCGATGCAGAACCTGGCCCCGGCCCCCCTCTCTACCCAGGGAATGTCTCTGTCAAGCACCCTGAGCAGTGAGACCAGCACGCCCGAGGAGCTCGGCATCTACAATCCAGACGGGATGCTCCAGCCTCAACCCGCGGCAGCAGCAGTGACTTCCCCACAGCCTGACCTGGACGACCAGGATCTGGGAATCCACTTGGAGGAAGAAGAGGAGGCCGAGGCGGAGACTCTGCCTGCTGATGAAGTCCTGGGAGGCCCCACGACCGCCCCCACTTCCAACCCCTCCTCGTCCTCTGGAACAGAAGACGAGGCCAGTGACACAGAAGGAGAAGCTCAGTTGGAGGATTCTTTGGAGAGTCCAGCGGTGGTGAGCAACATAACCTTTGACAACCAGCCTCCAGCCCAGCGCTGCCTGTCCACCGTGGAAGAGGGAGAGGAGGTGGTGAGCGGCGGTGCAGGTGAAGATACCACCCCACCTTCGGCTACGTCGTTGGCATCTTACGGCTTCGACACCATGACCACGGCTTCAAACTCCAATGCCCAGTCCACAGGGGAGGGCTGCATCAAGAGCCCCGGCATCTTCTCCCTGGAGGAGCTGCCCGAGGAGGCCAAGGAGCCCTGCCCGATCCCACAGCCTCACACCCAGCCGTGCCTCGCAGAGCACCAGTATATTGAGTGTGAGAAGCAGGAAGCGGAGTCTGCCGAGCAAGTCAGGGGGGAAGTGCCGGGATCGGAGGAAGCTCTGGATCCTTCGTCAACTCCCAGCACTTTGCAGCAACCAGAGGAAGCCCCAGATGACATCCAGCCTCCCTACTATTCCACTATCTGTGAAAAGACTGAGAACTCTTATGCAGGTAACGTATAGATCATCATCTATATAACAGCCTAGTTAATGTCCCCTAACTCCCCTCCGGCCCCGTTCCAGCCTCCCCACAATATCTCACTGTTGTAGTTACCATCGTCAGTGTTTTTCTTGAATTATCTGGGGGAGGACATAATCAAAGCATAACAAACAACAGCCAAAAAAAAACAGAGAGCAAAAAAAAGAAGAAATAAAGAGGACAGCAGTGGCACTTCTCCTCTTATATAACATTTCCGATGATGAGTATATGGCTTCAATTCCTGTATGTGCAATAGCTACTACTATTTACTCCTAATGTTAGCGCTCCTATAATAGCTGGTTGCTATTTTAATTAACACAGAATGATGTGGTTGCCCTGAACTGGCTTGGATTTGATTTGTCTGCTTACAGCTCTTAAAGAGGGATAACAAAAAGATGACGCTTAACAAAACAATTGTGGAATGAACTGTTCATCTGTATATTTACCCCAAAGCTTTTTGCCGAACAAAGTTGATAACTGACCATGAGGTGTTATTGTATATTCCTGTTTGATTTTGTTCTCCTACCTTTATACGATACAGACAATCTTCCTTATCCCCAATCACTCCTCATCTCTTCTTGCACTTTAAATTGTACCCTGCCTTTTTCTTGTGTTTATCCATCTTTTGAAGTAATGAACCTTTAAGATTAAATAAAGATTAGATTTATACCATGATGTACTCTCACTGTACAGTTTTATTGAATTGGGAGTGGATTGGAAAGCATACGTATGGTCTATGGATCTGCGTGCGAGACAAATCATCACCACTGGTATTCATTTCAAGGTCTGACAAACTTCACTAGTGGTTCTATATATCTCATTATATATAGCAGACACTTCCACTCAGTCAACCATTCAGCCAAAAACCCATCATTGCTTTACTACTGCCACACACTCGCACTGACTCGTACTTAAGTCCGGACCTTTCAATTTGAAAACTGGACATGATAAACAGAGGAACTCATTCCGCCAACGTCAAAGACGTTAATGGTCTGAAAACCACATAAAGGGAATACATCGGCCTCAAGTTGATCAGACAACAGCAGACCCCCTAATCCATGGATCGAACTTCGACATCACAAGCAGCAAAGAAGTGTGACATCTCTTCATCAAGCCTCAAGAACCGAACCCTCCACATTCTGCTGCTAAATTTCCCTCCAGTCCACTGGGTGTGTTGCTGTTGTAGCTCTTTCTCTACTGCCTTTTTTCAGGCATTCTTATTGCCCTGTTCCACAGCACTGTATTAACGTTAACTTGTGCTTATGCATGTCACTGTTGCATTATGACTTGACTTTCACTACGTTACTTTGGACTGGTTTGTTCAGGGTCCGCCAGATAGCTTGGCTCTAGGACTTGATGTACTGTACTTCAGTTGGAAAAAAATGTATTCCTTCTAAGGCCAAGCTATTATTTGGAGTTTTCTTGTGATGCCGGACGTCCATGATGCATGTAGAGCTTTTGCATGTACCACTGGTTGACTAACTATAAACTTCATTCACGGGTGATGACGGTTTAAGCTCGCACTTAGCTTTTCTGTGGTTAATTATCACCATATTTGATAGTGATTGCATATACAGGATGTTGGCTGCCATTTTTTTTTTTTTTTTTTTTTTTTTTTTGCACAAAAATCCTTCTTTTTGGGTACCGTTTAAAAAAAAATAAAAAATTTGAGGAAAAAATTCACATTTGCTCTCTGCTAAAAAAAAAAATCTCCCCAGCTACCACCCCCAGTCACCTCACCTTGGATCACTAGATTATTTTAATGTGCTCACTGCTTTTATACAAATACTGTAGCTGCATCACTCTGAATACTTAGCAGGCTGTGTCTGTCACTGCTGCATCGCATTCAAACAATGTCCCACTGTCACTTCAAAGTACAAAACTAGAGTAGTTGCCGGTCAGTTAGGCTACTGGCGGATGTTTGGTTTAGGCTTCACACAATGCTTCCACTATTCCTCCAGCAAGTCTGAGCCTCTGAAGGCCACACCCCCTTTCCCCTCTACATCCTTCTGCTTGTACTCACACTGCACAGCCGTCACTGTCCTGCTGCCTGTCACCTGTTTTTATAACATCACGCTACTGTAATCTTCCTTACCGCTTCCTCTCACACACAGGCTTGGCTGCACTACCGCAGCCTCACCGGCGCGACCACGCAGCGTACCCCAGAACCTACTGTGACATCGTCAAACCTCTCGGCGCCGCGCCCGCCCCGCCCAAGCTCACTTGTGCCGACCTCCCGCCGAGGAGCCTCGGGCAACACGCGCTGAGCCCCCAACTCCGCCGGCTGGAACAACACCACCGACAACTGCTGGAGATGCAGCAACGCAGGGAGCAACAGAGCAACAAACCACTGGAGGAGGCCGAGCAAGAGAGGAAGAGGAGGGAGGAAGAAGAGCTAAGGAAGAAGAAAGACGAGGCTGAAGAAGAGATAAAGAGGAATAAGGAGGAAGTGGAGAGGAAGACGCGAGAACAGGCTGAGGCCACCAAGAACAAGGAAGAGGAGCTTCAGCAGAGGAGAGACCTGGAACTGCAACTGCAGCAGCAACAGGAGGAACTCAAGCAAAGGCAGCAAATCTTGCAGTGGCAGCAAGAACTGCAACAGTCCAATAAAGGTCAGACGCCGCTGCTGTCCCCGTCCTCTGGCCTGTGCACCATCTACGAAGGCCTGGAGAATAGCGACGGAGAGGACACTGAAGGCGAAGAAGATGGCGTAAATGAGCTCAACTTTACTAAAAAGAAGAAAGTGCCTGTGCAAAATATGTCAAATCAAGAGATGGATGGCCAAGACTGTGAAAGGAGCACATCGGGTGTAGATGAACATCGAGAGCCTTCTCCTCCTCCCCGCCCAGACTCTCCTCAGACACCCAGCAACCCTTCCTCCCCTTCCCCCTGTGAGTCTCCAGAGCGTCCTCCGCCCCTGGACCTGGACTGGGGTAAGAAAGTGGACATAGTGCAGCAGCTGATCAATCAGACCCTTCTGCTCAACAGAGATGGCTGCTCCTCCCTACTCCTGCTGCCAGGCGGGGCTGGAGGCACCCTGAGCCCCCTGGAGAGCAGCCTGTGGCCCACCCTGCTGCCTCCCCTCACCCCTCCCTCTGCCACTGTCACCTCCGTTAGTAGTTTCTCCCCAGAGACCACTGGCAGCTCTCCACAGGGAGAGTGGACAGTGGTGGAGCTGGAAACACATCACTGATTGGGACGCAAGTGTGTGTGTGATCAATACAACATCTACAGGACTGTTAAACATTAACAACACTCATTCGGGGAATGAAGGTGACACAATTGCTGTCTATTCAGTATTCACACACAACACACGTGGGGAAAAGGCACACGACAAACAAGGTGATATACACATGCAAAGCAACACACAGACACACACGATTATGCAAATGTCATAATTGCTCCTGGGAAACGGCTGTCAAAACAGTATTTGGGCCGGGGCAATGTGAGAAAATAATACTGGTTATGGGCAATAAGCTTGATCACTTTGTTGACCATTGTACTGAATAATAATGGATTATTTATATTCCCAAGTATTTCAGCAAAATAAATGTAGTGTGGTGTCTAATAAGACAATGTAGAGCTGTTCACACACGTGGGGAGAAAAATCATTATGGGATCATACAGAGCCCTGTAGGTATAAACTGGTGCTGTAGATCAACTTGGGGTTATGAGATGACTAACAAGACAGAATAGCAACAAAAAAATATTTTGGCTACACAATGTAACTGTTTTTTCAGACCTTTTTCTTATCTTTTTGTTATTTCTTCTAAACTACTGAATAAATGTAAATTAGGGCTTAGTAAAATATTCAAATACAGCAATTTTAGCAGGAATAATCACTTCTAGTTTTTCTGTAGGCAGATGCAACTTGTGTTAATCAACATAAAATAGAGCTGTGTCTTAATGGGAGCCACTGCAATAGATTATCCTGAGCGAGAGAGACATGGATTTCTAACTGTACTGTTAAAACAAGCACAAGCAACACAGATTCTAATGCTTTGTGGTGCTATAGTTCCATTGTTGGCTGTTACTCTTAGCATGCATGCCTGTATATTAATGCAAAAAAAAGGTCAAAGGTAAATACTTTCATGCCCTAAATTGAGACCCTCAGGTAGTGCGTACCCACTGCCTTGCTACCACCCCAACAAAGTTAACGGATGAATATGGGACAGGGTGTGGATAGGTTTTTAGAAAAAATAAGTTAACATGGATGTTTTTTCCCCCTTTTTAATTCAGTTAAAAGTACCAAACAATTAGGTATTTAGTCATATTCCTAGGCTATTTTCAAACTTATTTGATTCAAATATTCATTGTTTTGATCAAACTATAAGAACATATGTTTATTATTAACACTGATCCATGGAGTAGTTATAACAAAAAGTATATATTGTCTGGGGTGCTGCCAGCCAAGAACCTGGGTCTCAACTCAGCCACTGAAATTTAAGAAGACAAACAACACTACACTACACTACAGTGAAAACTTAAACCTCTTACCTCACACCTCTGCAAACACAAACCTAACACTATATAATATATAATATAATATAAAATGTCAGTCCTTTTTAAACTCACACCTGAAACCATGCGATTACTGCCAGAATCCCATGATGCATTACTGCTACTGAATGACGAGGTTGGAACTAGAAAAGTTTCTTTATGCCAAATCTCTGCCATTGTCGCACACGGAAAATCAAGGAAATTTGACATAACTTTGTGTTCCTCACCCGCAGCCCAAATTTAATTCAATACACACATCCTTATATTACCTTTTTATTGTGAAATTGGAACACACACTGGACGCTGTGCTACTGAAGAGTGATCAAAGAACAAAGATTCCCAGATCGCATTTAATCAAATGAAAGCCTTTTATTTTGTATCAATGCATATGTGTTGAGTATTGACAAACTCAACTGAAGTCAAAGAAATGTATTGAACTAGAGATGAGGAGGGTCATCGCATTTTTGACAACCTGAGTATGAGCTCAAGCATTCCTCAGTATGAGGATCTTACACTTCCTTAGTAAAGGTCCGGACAAAGTCTAAACTTTTCCATCTGAAACACTGGAGTCAAACTGAGGTTTAAATGATGTGCGTATTATTGTGCTATGAGCTTAGTTAGTGATTAGATTTTTTTAAAAAAACAATGGTAAAACTTAGCTTAACATGGTCAACATCACTGTTCTATTGTAATTCTTTAGAAAGTTGTTGGTCTTCTCTGTTCTCATGTGCACATTTTAGATGCTATTTCAGTCACAGACTACTACAGACACATGAAGCCGGTTATGATATAAGGCCTTCCACACTGGACCAGTACACACATTTTACATTGGACAACAACTGACTCTGGGATTTAGCCGATACTGCTGTGAAGGTCACTTTATTGTGTGATGTGAAGAAGATCATTTAAAAAGGGGGAATGATGGGAGGGTTCAATATCGGGTTATTCTGGGTATTAAGTGTTATGGTTGACACTGTGATGAGCTTTGGTACGGAAGTGTGTGTGTGTGTGTGTGTGTGTGTGTGTGTGTGTGTGTGTGTGTGTGTGTGTGTGTGTGTGTGTGTGTGTGTGTGTGTGTGTGTGTGTGTGTGTGTGTGTGTGTGTGTGTGTGTGTGTGTGTGTGTGTGTGTGTGTGTGTGTGTGTGTGTGTGTGTGTGTGTGTGTGTGTGTGTGTGTGTGTGTGTGTGTGTGTGTGTGTGTGTGTGTGTGTGTGTGTGTGTGTGTGTGTGTGTGTGTGTGTGTGTGTGTGTGTGTGTGTGTGTGTGTGTGTGTGTAAGTCACTGTTTAGGGCAGAAACGTTGAGCCTAACTGTAATATCACAGGTTTTAAGATGAGAGGGAAATTCAGTGTAGCTTTCTGACTGTTTGGGGAACAGAAACCGAAGAGAAAATTATTTTGCACTGAAGTATTTTTGAATCCAGTTTTTATGTGTATTTTGTTCTTGGCTTCTTTTTCTCCCCTGCTCTCCAGTGACAAATACATTAAAGTCTGAATTAAGCTTAATAACTGAATTGAAAGCAGTAGTGAACCAAGTGTGAAATTGACTAACTGACATTTTTTCCCTACACTGTTGATTCCAGCGAGGAAAACCACCACCTGCTATTTTGTCCACTCTCTTATCAAAGCATTTGTGTAGCAGCTGAAAAGCAAGCAGGTGTGTATGCTTTATGTATGTTTGCATTTCCCATACCTTGGGGCAAGGCACATTATCCTTGCTGCATTTCTGACAAAGCTGGACTTTTTCAATGTGCTTTCTTGTCTGTGTAGTGTTTTTGTAGCATTTCTGTGTATATTGTTCAAAAAGACTGTTCACTGTAATGAAGGGAAACTCCACTTTTGTACTTATTAGGTATAGTAGCCCTTAAAGTCATATATAGATTTATGATTGACTAGTCACTAGAGAATGAAGGAAGTTGGTTGTATGTGGTAGATTTTATTCTTTGTTGTAAGTAAATTGCCTTATTGTTCTATGACCAGTCAACAGAACTGATGAGCTCAATGTTTATATGGTCAAACTGAACACAGAAGACTGAACTCTGAGTGAACAAATTGAATTTGTTACTCGGGTTCAAAGTGATTCGATCTTACATTTTGGATATGCATTTATTGAAAATTAAGTGAGTCCTGTGAAATGAAGTGCACAGGAAATCTCACTTCTGGAGCCCAAATCTTGGCAGCTTGTTTAATAAAATTATTATTTTTTTCTAAACTTTCCGAAAGACAGAACTATGTGATTGTAAGTAATTATTTCAATGCAATGTTTCATGTATATAAAATGTTTTTTAATAACACGTCTAGACTTATTTACAACAGTACAAACTGCTCTAAAAAAAGAAAACGTTTAAAAAAGTTCACTCAACAAAATATTTACAAACTCTTATAAAACTCACACCATCAACATGCGGAACAGAATAAAGTGCCAAAATAGTGGGCAGCAAACATCAGACTTAAACACACTTGTCACAGTACACGGCATAACACTTCTTTTCTTTTTCTTTTTTACATAACCTGAGTCAGACAATAAAACTGTGTATTATGAAAACACACAAACCTCTACAGCTTTAAATGTGGGAAACCCCAACAAGCCCTGAATGTATCAAATCCCTCTAGCTTTAACAGTTGTGTGACATCCGTATCATCACAGCTCTTGGATTAAGTTCAGACAAAACCAGCTGTTAAACCTTACACATCTCACTTAAACTCAACAACATGCATTTGCATAACTCTAGTGGATTTCTGTGGGATTTAAATTGGTCCTCCTATCAACCATCAAGACTGGGAGACGGATGCCTAATTTGCACTGTTGGACACGTACTCGTCCTGCAGGGTGTAACTTCCCTCCGTTGTCTGGCGTGCCAACAGCAGCTGCTGCAGGTAGTCTGTAGCACTGCAGCTTGATGGCTCGTCGCTGCCCAGAAACAACAGCCTGTGGTAGTTGGCCTGAGGGACCTCGCACATGATCCTGAACCAAACAGGAAGACATTACCTAAGAACCTAACCGGTTGCAGAGTTATCAGACCTTCTGATGATGGTTTTACACTCCTAACATGTTTAGTATTTACCACTGAGCATCACAGACAAATCCCATGAGATAAAAAGCATCAACAGAGAAATCAATGAAGAAATTCAACTCTGCATACCAGTCATAGATGTCGTTTGTGTCGGGGTTCTCCTGCACCCACTGACCAATGGACCACATCCTCGTCACCAGGTCACCTTGAGAGACGCCTTGGCTATCCCTGTCAGCCGCTGCGTGTGTGTTGGGAATATCCTCGCAGCACAGTAGGTAACTGGTTGGGACGTTGGTAATAGGAGATTAATAAGAAGTGTGTCATATCGGAGGAAGAACGGGTAAGAGATAAAAAATAAAAAAAAATAGAACAAAAAGATAAAGAGGGTACAGATATCCAGACTCACTACTCTGTGTCTGCCTCCCTCTCCTCTTCTTCATCTGCCTGCTGCTCCCCGTCTGGGAGTCTCTCCACGTTCCAGCGCATGCGTTTGTGCAGGCCGGTGTCAACCCGGGCCAGAAACGGCGTGGGCTTACAGTATAGGAACGCCGTCAGCCTCAGTTGACCCAGCTGACTCTGACCGATGCAGAAGTGAGACACGCTGAGGATGGGAGTGGAGAGAGTCAAAGATGGAGCCAGCCATTCTGGTTAATGCTTTTTTTGGGGGGGTCAAAATCAGTGAATATCTCCTTACGAACAGCTACCTGTACACACTGTGTGCGGACTGTAAATAAATCCAATGCTTTTACACAGACTAGGCTCTGTAAGGTATGTAAACAAAGGGGGGCCCACCGTAGCAAACGTAGCAGAAGCAAACACTGGATTTTTTTTCAGAGCACACACGGTACAGACAGGTAGCGGGTCGTGATGAGATATTCATTGATTTTGACCAAAAGCGAATTTAGGAAGCATTGCATTGCTTGAAGGAAGGAAATAGACTATAAGGCAGGAAGGGAAGTACATTCATGCTGGAAAGAATATCGAGCAATCTGTCAAATTGGACAGCAGGGAATGTGCCATATTGATTTCATGTGTTGTGTTTGTTATCTGGGAACTTCAGAGCCTCAAAATTGTAACAGGTTTGTACAACTGGGGCTTCCAGATGGCATTTGCATGTGTGTAGTTGACTTAGGGGCCACTCACACTAGGGCCGCGGCCCCGTGCCCGAGCTCATTTGCATACTAAAGTCTAGAACGTTTGGCTAGTGTGACCACGCCATCCGTATTCCAGCACGGAACAGCCCCTTGGCCACGGCACACTTGGGAGAGGTGTGCCGTGGCCAAAGTACAGATGCTAATGATATGACACGCGCACAAGCAAGCGCACCAGCAAGCGCACAGGCGGCGTTCCTGACGTGAATTTATTAAGGATGCATTGTCCGTTAATGTCCGCTGCCTTTCTAGTCGGCACCAGAATTGCCCACCACTTGGACATAGCTACATAAAATGTGTGAGCATTAACGTGTGTGTAGGCCTAGGTGTGGGCTAATAAGGGAGATAGCTAAATAGGTGAGCGCAGAAAGCAAAGCAAAAAGGTTTTCGTGTTTACTCACGTTCGTCAGATGATTTTTTTGTTTTTCCTCCCGTCAGCTGTCATAATACTGTCTTTACGCATGGCGGTGGAGACGAACACAAAACAACACACAACGGGACTCCGCGGCCCGGTGATAAGGAAACTGTCAGTAGCCTACACTAAGGTTTAACAAGAAACTTTATAAAGACACTTAAAAAAACGATCTCTGCCCATACAAAAAGTTCTGACTCGGATTACTTGATGGAGCGATCGATGTGTATAAAACCATCCGGTAGGCTACGTATGGTCTGATGACGGGCCGTTATATTAATAATAAACAGCGTGCTGCACAAATATGAGACTGTCCATCGCGACCATTACGTCAAGGCTACATTTAAAAAAAAACAATAGATTAAGGATTCTCGTTGCTCTAATTTGGAAGTGGAATATTTGATGCAAATTTGGCCGGATGAAAATATTCACAAACAGTCGTATAGCCTACAAGTAGACTACGCTTCAAATCCTAAACGCGCACGGTGACGTAGGCAAGGTGCAATCGTGCCCAGGCCACGAGCAGTGTGACCACGGGCCAGCGGGGGGAGTGGGGAGGGAGGGAATCGTGCTGAATCTTCCTGCAGCACGGAACAGACAAACGGCCCTAGTGTGAAACAGTTTGTGTAAAGGTTTGTAGCTATGCAAGCTTTACATATACTCAAACTGTATGGTAATTAAAGCAATTAGAGGATCCTTAATTTGGATATGATGCATATACTGTACAAACTCAAAGCATTGCATGCGTATCCTTTGTTAAATGAATGGTTTTACTTTATAATCGTTAGGGACTGAATTAAACAGATCAACTGTGCTGCAATGTACTTAGAGAATATAGAGGAAGCTATACAATGAAGAGACAGAAATTGGAGAAAATTTATCATTCACATGAAACCAAATGCTGCACATAAATAAAATAATTAGAGACCTGACGTGTTACTGTGTGTGTGTGTGTGTGTGTGTGTGTGTGTGTGTGTGTGTGTGTGTACCTGTTAGGCTCTGTCTCATCCAAACAGAGGACATTGTGGCTGGCATAGGTCAACACCAGCTGCTCCAACCTGTCACACAACTGCTGAGAGAAGTCCAACAGCTGCATGCGCTACACCCACACACACACACACACACATACACATTTAGAGTTGACTTGTTAATGTTAAAGAATGATGTTCTCATGCAAAGTAAAGAGAAATGTCCCTCAAACAGCAGCAGATACAGTGTGCTCACCTTAGAATGCCGTTTGTTCCAAACACTGGATCTACGTTTACAGTCACAACTAGTATTTCCTGTAGCTCAAATCTGAGGATGTTCTTTAAAAACATGTTTTTCGTCTGGGATTTCACATGCAAAGGAAATGCTTTCTAAACCTTTCACTTAAGATTCACCCACCTTGTCCAACAAAGTAAACCAAAGACAATCACTTTGGAATAGACAGTATATGCATTTTATGATGTGATAAGAGGCAAAACTCACAGCCATGGGATAATTACCATCCAGCACTTTCCTTCATTTAAATGATAGAAAAGCTGTTTACTCAGTTGCTAAATTAATCCATCAGATCTGAAATTAGTATACTTTAATGTCGGGCACATTGCATATATTTTCTCTCTTGCCTCTAATGGTGTTGAGCCGAGCGGTTTTGGTCTTATTTGGTTTCATTGTGCTACCACTCAAATACAATGGAGGGCAATGGGGGAAAAAATTAAAGTTGATATACATTCAGCAGCAACAGCTTTTTCCAGCCCCTTAAAAAAAACGTACCCTGGTGAACATGTCGAAGGGCAGGAGTGTGTGCTGGGACACTGTGTTCCTAGTTGTAGATTCCAAGTGGTTAAAGTAAGGCTGACAGGTGTACAGGAAATTGGGCACTGCTGCAGCAAGAGCCTCACTTTTTAGATGACCCTGTCTGCAAATAAACGCACATGCAAAATAAAATCAGAAAGTAGCAGAAATAATATTTATACACTTAATTCCTATTGTGCCTTTCAAAACCGGAATTTTCCCCCAAAAAAGACAATATTGTACGTGTGTAAGGAGAGAAAAGAAGGAAAATAAAAATGTAATTCTTTATACGAGGAATATGCAAAGACAAAGTATAAATGATATCATAGATAGATAAACGAAGTATATAAGAACATTAAATAATGACATGACTCCAGCCACTGACTCAGCAGCTATGATATTGTGGCAGCATAGGTGCATAGACAGGCCGGGACTCCTACCCGTTAACAAGGCATTCCTGTAAGTCGTCCGCTTTGCTCATGAGGAACTGGAGCTGAAGCTGCATGGACTGGAGGCTCCCTTCCATCCTCCTGACCTCCAGACATCTGCAGGCCTCACAGTCACAGCTGCAGGCCGCGTGATCGCCGCAGGGTGTCGCCAGAGCAACGTCGACCAACAGCGACAGCGGCTCCTCCATGTCTGAAAGTTAACATTGAGGAAGAAAATTATCTATTAACTCCTCTTTGTCCCATTTCAAAATATTAATGACAATCGCATACTTTTAAAGCGGCGGGGACAATTCTTGTTGTTGCTTTTGGGGGCATTAATGAGTGCAGCTGAATGAGCGGTGACATTGTGCTTAAAAGTCAAAACGAAAAGACATCCACTAGCTGAGAGCGTGTGGGGGAAAGGCTGTCCGACCTCGTTCTCCAGTTTTATGCAAACTACCTGCGCGACATGGCTCCTTCTCCCCGCTCATGTCCCGCTTTCCTGGCGGACAGTTTGGGGTTAGCTGGTCCACACCCTGAACTTCAACGTCCGTCATACTCACTGCTGTAGAAGGTAGGACTACGTCGGTAAATCAAAATTTTGGGAAAACCAGCCGAGAAAAACACGTAATATTAGCCGGTGGTTTGTAGCCTGTTGCCGAGCTAGCGAATGACGGCATTAGCCAGGAGTATTTTTATAATGTAGTCGAAAACTTTGGGCTCTTTTGGCCAAATTAATACACACGATATTTAAATGGCTACCCACGCAGCAGTCTGTATAGTTTACCGTTTTAATAGCAGAGCAGTTAGCCTTAAGTTTATGCTGCCTAGCTAGCGGCTAAGCGTCTGTACCTTCTTCCCTGCAGGGGTTGGCGCCTTGGGTTGAGAGGTCAAAAGTCACAATAATTTAGGCCACACTACACATAAAACAAGATACAGGTTTTATTTTTATTTGTAGTGTTTTGCTTTTGTATTGGGGCGGTCAGCAGTTTAAAAAAATATATCAAAACAGATAGGTCTTTTTGGAATAAAATTACTTTTTCTCGTTTTATTAACCAGACATTGTCAATTAGCCAACATTAGCTCAATCGCCAGAAAATAATCAGTGCAGGGTAAGTAAATTCTCCCAAGTAAATATTTGCTGCTTTTTTTCTTCTTCACATCTTAAATATTTAATTCCTTAATGAAAATCGTTCAGCTCGCTTCTTCGGGCATAACAATGTTGTTATTATGAAGTAAAATGTTAATACCCATGCACAGTATCCATGTGGTAGCCTATTAACACTTGTTGTATAGAATATATCAAGGCAGTTTTATAGTTAGAGTTAGGGCTGATTTTGTGTATTGAATGTCTTTCAGTTTCTCTCAGAAGCTCGTAAAATAACATTACAGACACTGCATAATTCTCATTTTGACATGCATTAAAGGTGAAGTAAGCGGTCTATTTATGTTAATATATACGTGTTTAAAGCTGGGTTGGAGGATTTGGGGAGAAAATGGCAGTTGGGATAGAGATTCGAATTCAAATACCTCAACCGCTCCATTTGTTCTCTTTGGTACATCCCCTATGGTCCCTCCCTGAAACGCTCTAGTCTACACCAACAAAGTCGTGCCAAAGTGAATGGACACTTGGACAGTCCCAACAGCCATTTAGAACAGAGAATCGGAGCCTCGCTCTGATTGGTCAAAGTGTATAGCTCATGTTAACTTTGACCAATCAGAAATCATATACCCCAGCTTTAAATCGATCTATATTCATACAGTGATCACTTATATAGTGTGCGCGTTTCATAACTCCGATCTCTCAGTCACCCGCTCTGCATGTTATCGGCAAATAAGATTTTCTGGGATCCCACAACTGATATCCAATCAGAAGAGAGAACGCTACAAACCAGCACGTCTCTCAGCCGGTGCACGCAGAGCGACAGATGGGTGAATGTTTATGCGCCTACTATGGCGGAGCAGGTAAAAATACTTCCCAATGTCTATTTTGATGGTTTTTATCATGTTTTATCGCACTTACGGATCTGAGATGATGCTAGATAGCTCGCTGCTTGAAGACTGCTGTGCATTAGTGTGGTGACGTAGGGACGAGGAAGGGGACAACTGCAGTCACTGACAGGAAGTTAGCTAAAAGAACCATTTCGCTTACAGCACCTTTAATAACACATTATCTTTTTAAGGCTGTTCAACCTGCTGGCTTTTAATGTTTTAAAAGCCAGTAAATAAATACAGCGTTTGCGACTTGTCTTTAACACATTTTTCTTCAGAATAATAGCAAAAGCGTCATTATCAGCATGAAAAAATATATAATTTTGTCAACAAAGTCTTACTAAACTAACACATCTTATCCTGTCTTGTCCATTAAGATTTATTTTTTATTTTTTAACTCAACCCTTGACATCCACAGAATATGTTTGTAACGTTTTATTTTTTAACTCAACCCTTGACATCCACAGAATATGTTTGTAACGTTTTCACAGTGTCATCCTTTCAGCTCTCTCAGAGCAAGTTGAATCACATTCAGTGCTGACTGACTCAGGGTTAATCATTATATTGTCAGTAAAAATGTTCACATCATGATATTAAGGGTATGTTGTGTGTTTCCCGGAGTGTTGGGGGTTTCTGACTGTTCCCTTCTATGTCTAATTTACATCATGCAAATCGGTTATGCAAATTGTTCCAGTTTTGCTTCTCCATCAAATCTACAAAAGACACCTGCTCACACCACTACGCTATCACCTAACTCACCGTCAGTTCCTCTCACAAACCAACAAAAAAAAATCCCTGCAGGGATGAAAAAAGTTTCTATCTATCTATCTATCTATCTATCTATCTATCTATCTATCTATCTATCTATCTATCTATCTATCTATCTATCTATCTATCTATCTATCTATCTATCTATCTATCTATCTATCTATCTATCTATCTATCTATCTATCTATCTATGCAACTTAAACAGCAATGCAGCAGTATATAGGCCTAATTAAACAACATCAGACATAATAGTAAAACAATGACTGATGATGATGACACACTTTCACTTAAGTAGTGTTTTGAATGCAGTTCTACTTTAACTTGTAGTAGGGTATTTTCACGGTATGGTATTAGCACACTCCAGGTGAACTGATATAAACAGTTGTATACAGTATATGCAACAGTTGGTTCATTAGAAGTTACAGTTGACAATGATAGCTGTGCATGTCACATGTCACATCCGGGCGCGCCACCGCCGCCGAGCCCTGGACCAATGAAAGCCCGGGCGGCATTGTATGAGCGTCGGGAGCGCGCGGCAGGGTCGACTAGTGTTCAAGTGGTGCGTGCTCCTGCGCCGTCATTTAGCCGCAGTTCGAATGTGATGGGATGTGGTTTTCGTCCATCCAGTGTGTATCACAACGAAGAACTGCTTATTTTTTTCGATCTTTGCGGGCGGAATATGTAATGGACATATACGCTTTCTATTGTTGCCCATTTGGGGGGATGTGAGCGGCTCCTGAAGGGCTGACAGGCGGCTTTTTTGTGTGTGGCTTAACAGACAGACAAGACCGAGGCGTGTTCATGTTTCACGGATGTTACCGGGAAAATAAGAGAGGGAAGAAGAGGCTTTTTATTATTTTTTTCGTTGTCTGTGGATGTGACTTTGTCAACGCTCGGTTTGGGCAGGACATGACGGAGGATTGTGACGCTGGATTTTATGGGGCTAGCTAGCTGTTGAATGGCACGCACCCAAAGAATAAGATGAACAATGACTGGAGCTAAATAGTTTTGTCTGGATGCTGTAATGCGAGTGTCTTTTGTTTTCAAACGTTCAGAGAGTGAACGCATTTTCTATCTCTGTGAAGTGAGGGCTAAAACCCCTGAAACGCACAGGGAGGATCAATTCAGGCGCGGCCAGAGAAGCCAACAATGCGGATTACCTCTTGACTGTTTGCCTTTGTGTCATTACAGACTGTTTGAGTAAAGTTGAGATAATAATCGCAGGACAAATAGCCGTCTCCTTTCCATTTTATTTTATTTTATTGACTCTGAAAGGAGACAATACGTTGACGTGAGGCACCAATCCCACACGTGCAAAGGTTGCCTGTGAAGCTTCAAACTGACTGACTTCAGAGCGATGGCGAACGACTCTATACAAGTAAGTTAGTGAAGTTTGCAGGGTCCAATTTAACTTCGCCTTTATTGACCTGCATCCTTTTGGTTTGAATGTGATCCGACTCTTTTTCTTCTTTTATGTCAAAAAATATATAAAACCAGTGGCTACTGGCTCCCAACTTTGTTGTGCTGTCAGAACTCATTGAATGCCCTGAGCTGTAAGCAGTGTTTTTACCTTCTCATAATTAACGAAATAATAAAATAATATTAGATGTATTGTAAGTATACTGTATTTCCTAACCAAAAGGGGGGAAATTGGAAAAATAAAGACTTATTGAATTATAATATTTAGGAACTTCAACCTATGGCTGCTCAGCTTTTTCTTGGGTCTCTCAACCCCCCCAAGTCTGGAACCCCAGTCTGAACCACAGATAAAATAAAAATCTACTGGAGAACAGGAACATTGAAATGTAACTAAATACACAATCAGACAACTGCACAGAACCGTAAACAACACGGCTCAGTTGGGAGCATCAGACAACTCAAGGAAAGGCCACATAAGAGGCAGCAACTGGACTTTCTATTAATGCAATATAAGTGGATGGATGAAACTTTCATGATATTTCTGGGGGGAGTGGAGCCTTAATAGCCGTGAGACCCCACTGTGAGGACCCAACAACTACTCAGGTCAATTGGAAATTGATAGTTAGTTTTTTGTTAATTATGTATGATGTTACACGTTTGGTTTTGCAGAGAGCTCCAGCCGTGCTCAGTCACATTGGTGTTCTATATCGCATTCACCATTATGTTGGTCATTTGGTCAAGCTGTGGCTTTGTGTCTTCAAGATATTGTGTTTGTTTGTGTGGTGACAGTGATAATAAAGGCAGGTGCATGCAGGCACAATAGCTGTGTTTGCTATAAAACCACTTGCATTGCACATAACATTACCAAATCCCACGATGTTACATCTTAATGAGAGCGTAAGCAAGCAGGAAGTCTGCTTACTTAGCATTTTACTGTAAGTTGTTTGGTTCTGAGGTAAGACACCCACAATATCCTGATGTAGGAAGTAGGTCAATTGATTTTTGCTTTGCTCTTAAGTCACTAAGCTTGGAGTGATGATATCAAGAAAAGTCTTGACATATATTTTGAAATTCTCACGGGTATGACGGGGCAGATGAGCATTATGAGATTCATACCACTGGACTTAGTGAGCCATGGTTCGATTGGAGCCTGAGACACTGACATTTAAGTCAAAGCAAGTGTCATGTATCAGTTGACGCGTTACACACACACAGTTCAGAAATACAGATGAAGCTGGTGTATAGTATATACTTTACCAGTTTGTTCTGCAATCATACCTTTTGTTTGCGCTATGGGAACTCTGCAGTCCTTCAATAGAGAATGTAGCTCAGTCAGTGAAACAGGAGACAAGTTGGCATTGATATCCCCTATAATTAGAAGTATCCAGGTGAGGAACAGGTGCACATGAAAATGCAGAAGTGGGACAATAGTGGGAATCAGTTTTTAGAAGACCATGAGGGTTCAGACAGGCATTGATATTTGGCTGAAAATGCCACATTCACAACATGTTTTCCTCTTAATTTGTGTGCCTCATAAAATGCTGGCTAGACACTTGGGAGTTCTTGGGAGACTTTACTTCAGTCAACCATTTTGCCCATATTTAGCCTTTTACTCCATTGCATTATAAATGAGCATGGCGTGTTCTTTATCGATTGATGTCCATCTCTGTTGAACAGGGACGCATGAGAATTTATGTTCTCAGGAGATTTAAAGGGGGTTGGACGGGTGACGTAACTTGTCTACCTGTTGCTAACATGTTAGAGCTGGAAAAATAGTCAATTCATTGATTAGTCAACCAAAAGAAGATCAATTGGCAGCTAGCTTGATTAGCATTTAAACATTGAAGTCATTTTTCAAGCAAAAACGACAATCAATGAAAATAATTAGTAGACCAATCAGTAATTTTAAGATAAAATATTATACTCAACCTTTTAACATTTAGCTACTTAACAGGTCTTTGCACACATGGACAGTGTCTCACTGTTTCTTTATCGGTCTTTAATTTGCTTCAGGAAGTCTTTAACTCTAGCACAAGTATGTAGTAAAATAAGCTACAGTTGGTGTTTAATTATGCAGTTTAAGTGCAGCATGTTATCTGGCTGCTTTTAAAGGCTGTGTTCTGGTTTAGCTTGCCACTTCAACCAGCTTTAATTTTAGGTTTGGTGCCTTAATGTTCCAAGGCTAGACGACTATGTTACTAAACAGATGTAAAAGTGCCTTTACTCTCAGAACTCTTCATATGGGAAACGACTATTGTTGGAAACTAAGCCAAACTGATACAGCTAAAAGCCAATTATGGCCTTGCCTACTTAGTTTGACCAATGTGGGAGATACGTCATTGATTTAAAAGTTGTATACTTGAAACAGCCGATTTATTTGGTTTGTTTTACCTCCTGTAATGCAGAAGTACTGGTGATGTCTTTCCCCCTCTTGGACAATAGAGAAGACTGTTCCCTGAAAGAAGGAAACATGCAGAAGGACAGATCCATTTGATCTTTGACATTGTGTGTGTGTGGGGGGGGGGGGCAGCTTTTCTGTGGCTGCTGGCTATAGATTAGATAGAACACCTGAAAAACCATTATCTAGACTAGAGAATGCTAGTCTGGTCCTACCAGACCATCGTACTTCATTTCATTTGTGAAAATTGAGCGGAAGCCAGGCTAAGAGAATGCTGCATGTGCGCTGAAAATAAATACAGCGTTAATACACAGCCGAGGCTCCATAAACGGGCACTTTTTCTAGCTGTAGCTACGGTGGGCCCCCCTTTTTTTTTTTTCTTTTTTTTTTTTTTTTTTTTTACATAGGCCTACCCTTTGTTTGAATACCAGTTTACAGAGCCTAAACTGTGAATTAACACCAGATTTTTTTTTTCAGCACACAGTGTGGACGGGTAGTGGGGATATGAGGTTCTATTCACTGATTTTGACTGCAATCGTTCTCCAGAATCGCTGGATGAAGTTGTGACAGCCTGTGTTTTATTACAGCCAGGGCATCTGTTTTAATTGGAGACTTGATCAAGCAAGACTTGCTTCGAGACCCTAACTCAACAGGTTAGGTCAGGGTGAGTCTCATAGTAACTCTTCTGACCTGGGCTACAGAGGTTTGTTAAGTCCCTTGTTTCTAATGCTAATGCCACAGCCCCAGAGTTTCCTTTTCTACAATGTGTAAAACCGGCGGAGGTCCCTTTTTAAGTTTCTGTTATTATAGATATGAGGCAGGCAGTGGAGCTGTATGTACACCCTTCCCATGGACATACCATTTGTTTGCCCCCACAGGAAGACGATGTTAAACTGCCCCAATAGAAGTCTGAACTCAACTGCGTCACACTTCCTCATAAAGGTTAGAGGGGAGACGATGATGAGGACGATGTATATAAGCACTCTGTAGTGGTTGCTGCTTGTGTGACATGTTTTGCAGAGTCTCTGTGCACTGGGAAAACCCAGACAACTGTGACACGCTCCAGTGGTAAAACAAAATGTACTTCAGCCCAAATGCTCATATCAGCAAATGCACATACTCCCAAACACAGAGATTCCCCGTCTGACACACAGATAAAGTTAAACACTCACAGGGAATGCATAGGAATACTTCACATAAGCCTCACCATGACGTAAGGAGACAGCTATGTGCACAAAGTAGGCTTTTCTCAGCGCTGCCCCGCAGCCATGTAGGCAGACAGAATCCACAACAAGACATCAAGGAACAGTTGAACAACTGGAGTCTAATAGAGAGCTAATATTCACATTTATTTTTTGTGCCAGCCATCCCCGTTTCCTGAAACAATGTGGTCAAACAGGACTGTACTCCCTATCATGTGATAGTCTCTCACATGAAGAATGCTACATTTGGATTTGTAACACATGATTATCAACTCATTTAGACTACTGACTGCACTTTATGTTGCCTGACCCTCAATGAAATGATAACATTTAGAAAACAGTTACCAACACTGTACAATTGATTCTTTAAGCTACTCGACACATAGAGGAATCAAGGCGAACATTATCTCTACCATCCACTGGCTTACCCTCACAGTTGGCTATCGAAATAAATTCAGGCTGGATATTCAAAATAGGCATGCTCTCACTTCTTCTACCTTATCATTTTGGTAGGCAGTATGATTGTTGCAAAGCTTTAGGAACAGTCTACGTGGCATCTAAGTGTTGAATACAGTCTGTCCTCTGATAGGCCAAAATCAGTGTTTATATATGCTGTCCACATTAGTGTCACCATTTTTGCAGTGCGAGGTTAATTTGTATGCATCAAAAGACAACTTGGTGTTTTATGATGGATGAGTTTGTTATCCAACCACAAAAAATTAATCTGAACTGAAATGTAGTCTCTTCAGGATTTAAGTTTTCAAATAACCATAAAACGTTAAGATAAAAATGCCTTAAGCCATGAGTGAAATTCAAGCCAGGGTTCGACATAACGTATAGCCCGATGGCCCGGGGCCAGTAAAATCATATGCAGGGCAAGTTGATTGACCAGTCACTGTCCCGCCCGGGCCAGTGACTGGCCAATCACAGTTCAGTATCTTTTTGTAGACTACATCATGGTTCATTGAAATGCGCGTTCAGAGTCGTAATGAAAGCAGTGTTTATTTAAGACTCAATATAATAAACCTAATATAAAATATATTTTTTAATGAAAGGCCAGTGGACAACCGATGCGTGGGCGTTTTGACAGGCGGAGCAACAAGCGGTTGCACTCTCGCTCCGTTGGCAGAGCTGCCTACCGTCCGCCTGCGAGTCGACAAATCAATCGACTTACTCTGCCCCCTTTCTTTCTTCCCACAGCAGAGGTTGAGGTGCAGAAAATGATAACTGCGCTTTTCCTTTATCTGCCGCCGTAATGTTACAGTATTTGCATCCAAGCCCCAATGGTAATACAAATGAGAGGCGTTATTTAAACGCTGTGAATGCGTCTCCGGTGATTGTGTCGGTTGTAGACAGAAACGAACGGAGGGACTCCGCTCACTGTACAGTTCCTATAGTCGCGCAGTTTGGCACTGTGTTTTCAGGCTCGAGACATTCAATCAGATCGCGGAAGTCTTTCCCATTGAAATCGCTAACGGGGAGAATATCCCCGGTTATTATTTTAGCCACAAACCACAGTTCATCTGCGCGGCGGCTCACTCGCTGGCGAGATCACACGGTGAAACGCTGCTGTGATCGGACGAAGGCATTGTGTGTTTCTAAGGTGATTTAACGTCATAGTCTTAGACGAGCGTTTAACTTATGCTGCATATTTTGCACTGCATTGTTTTTTATCAATAGTTTGAAAAAATGGTCCCACACCGGACTCTTATATGTGAAGCTGACACTTCATGGAGAAGTGACACTCCTGCAGCGCGCTCACGACCAGACGTGAACTCACATACACGGTGAAATCTCCCATTAAAAAAACGGCATAACCCACTGATTTTCGGATTTCTATTCTATTTTTAAAGTCAACTTGAGCGCAAGTGGAAAACCGGTCATTCGGTCGACACATTCACATCCCTAATGCATATAGAGAAAGTAATAAAAACAGCCTACCACACAACAAAAAATGATCAGACCTTCATCTCTTATTTTTTTTTTATGTTTGAACATGACTTCTGCAGGTGAACTATTCATTAAACTGCCCAAATTCAAGAATAAAAACAACCATCAAACTACTGGACTTTAAAATACTGGCCGACCCCTTCAACATACTTTCAGTTGTAGGCTTCTAATTCAATATGTTTGCCATGGTTTTATATTATGTGTATGAGCAATATCAACATTTCATATAATTAACTAAAAGAAAAATAACCAAATCTAATAGGCCTTTCACACCAAAATGAACCAAGAGTCAGTTCCAGGCTGGTGTTGGGGTCAGTTCAAAACTGGTTACAGCCTTATCCCAGTTATGAACCGGTTGGTTTCACATCGACCGGAGACAGCCATGGAGCCGGCAAGAGAGCAACGTCATGACGTCACTGTAAACGTGTGTGTACGTCACCCGACGCCGCTGCTCTTGTGGCTAACGCTAAAGCTACCGCTAGCTTTAAGCACAACAACAGCGGCGAATACGTCTTATTTTTACACTTGTTGGCTCTCGCTTTGCTTTCTTAAGCAAACAGGACCCATACAGCGTATTCTCGCCGGTCAATTTGATCGCTACGTTCGGTAATTATGTTATGTTTACGTCTCGTAGTAGCGGTGTTTTTAAATATGGCGGGCATGAGGTTTGAGTTGCTCTGGTTGGTCAGGATAATCCCTCCCCCAACCGTTCGCGCAAGCAGTTCTTATCAAACCCTGCTCAATCCTGGGGTATGAGTTCCCCCGGTTTTTACGGCCCGGAGCAGGCTCTCTGGCGGTGTGAAACCAAAACACTGGCTCTAACTCCGAACAAGCCCAGAACTAGCTCCGATTTTGCGGCGGTGTGAAAGGCCTATAAAGGGAATATCTATACTGTTACAGTATAGATATTCCCTTTAGATCTGGTTATCTTTCTTTATTTTTCTAATACAGGTATTATAATTATTGACACTAAATTATGAAGAAAAAAAAAGTGTGTGCAGGGCCAGTGAAAATATACAAGGGGCCAGTAAAACTCAGATCCACTGGCCCGGCGGGCCAGTAGGAAAAAAAAGTTATGTTGAACCCTGCAAGCGTTAAAGAAGTGTAGAATGTTCTCCTTTTTGCTGAGGCTAGATCAAAAATATACTATTTACCTGAATGGCAACTAATGAATACAGTCATCTGCAAAAAGAAGCACAAAACATTGGATTGGAAGGTTTTTGGATTTTAATGGTTTATAAGGTCAAGGAAGGATGGACTTTAAGTCTCAGACTTTAAACCTATAATTTCTAAGAACCTGCAATAACTTTTTTGTGCCAATTGGGTGGTGCAGACACAAGTTGTAAACCGAGATAGACATATTGTCACCTTGTACGTTGATCCCTGACACTTTTGTCTTTTGCACCGAGACTTGGCCACTTTGTAAAGCGCTGCTGTAGCTGGGTCATTGCTCCTCTGGTGGGAGCAGTTCAGATGTGGGTAAGGATTTGGTAGCCACGACTGTGGAGGGTGGAGGGAAGGGGAGGTCTAAAGGGCATTATGCTGATGATGAGGCTCCACAGCCGCAGCAGTACAATAGGTTGTATTGTCTGACACCAGCAGCCCAGATCACATTCAGTTCACTGTGAGTTCATTTTCCTCATCCTGGCTACAGCATATTAGCGACCACACCCTCACTAACCGACTAACCCACCAATGCACCCAGCTGTCCACACTCAGGCTTGGTAGTGAATAAAAAAACCTGTGGTTAATAGTTCTTGGATTGTCTTTGACACCGGAGGTTTTGAGGTTGTCTTGAGCTTTTAGTTTCTACATGAAAACTAAAAACCCCTTGTGTGTTTAAAGCGTGTTTGTTCTGCATCGTTGGTCCCAGCAGCTGTTCTCGGCTGATGTTTCTCTTCATGGATTTTGCCCTGTTTCTTAATCTTATCCACAACTCTCCTTCCCTCTGCGCGAAACAGCCCCAAATTCTCATGACCTCATAGTGAAGTACCCCTGCATTCCAGCTTCAAATGGACCCCTCCTTTTCCCAGACACACTCACAAAGTCAGCAGCAAAACTCAGCTTGCACACTGTCATGACATCACCTATCAGCCCTGGGCAGACTTGAACCCCACCAGCTTTTGTTGAGAGCACGGGGAGGGCTGGAAAAAGCAGGAGTGGTCAGGAGGAGGTACAGGGAACAAGTAGGTCAGGGTGGGTCACTCAGCCAAATAATAAATGTTACGGACGTTTTACTGCCCCTCTCTGTTTTCCATCTCACGAGTTGGAATAGATAACAGATGCTGGAGATGTGTCCTCATGTTTGCATTAGTACAAATTTGAGACGGATCCCATGTTTCATTATATAACAGCAGTAACTCCTCACTTGTCCTCTCCCATTGGGCATGGGCCTAGCTTGTCAACACCAGAAGCATTGCACAGCTTGACCCCTGACCCCTCCTCATTATGGCAGGGCCCCCGGGCCACATACATCGATCCCAGCACCATCGCTGCCTAGCTGTTTAAACAGCCACTCAGCTGGGTTAACTATCTCTGGAGCGGCTGGAGAATTTTAATGCGTATCAAAGTGTTACTTTCTTAAATCAGGCAAACCAGATTAGAAATGTATTAAAATTACAGTTGCTTTTGGTGGTAACTTTTAAGATATGTTTAAGACAGTTGAAAGTCTTGCTGATATTCCTTCACACTAAAATAATTCATTTGATGCTCTGACTTCTGGTGAACCGCCCAGCTTGACTCGCGAACAAACTGAATGGTTTAGTCTGCCCCAAAATACTCTGCATACAAAACCCAACATTGAGCTGTCGCATGCTTTCAGTTCTTGCATAAAAGCGCAGATGTTTTTAGAAATAAATCAACAGAGCATTATGTTTTAATCTCTGGGAGGGGTTTTCACTTAGGGGAAATGTGCTCTTCCCCCAATAGGACAAGATATTTCAGGACCTAAGCTGATGTAATATTACAGCTATGGCAAAAGGTTTACTGGGGAAATAATCAGGAAATGGGATGTTCTGGTGGGGATTTACTTAGTATGTGTATATGCATCTGTAGTTCATTGTTATTGCTTTGATAGGGTGTTGATGAACTCTATGGTAGGACACAGCCAATAAACTGTTCCAGCCACCACTCTGACACTCCTTTTTTAGTGTACAGTGTTCTCATCCTTTTGCACGCATTACGACTATTCAAGCATGGTGATTTCCTGCCCAGCAGGGGGTGGCTGGTAAACTGTTCCTGGACAAAGCGATATCTGCCAACTTAATGGGATGAACTAAGCATGGTTCCCTACAGCTCACACTGCAACCAGTAACAAGTGCTGATATGTGTAAGTCTCATTAAACAGTCCAGAAAGCCCCCCTTAATAAACTAAAAGGTTTACTTATTTTATCTGAGCGTGTTGAGGATAATCTGCTCCCCAGATCTAAAACTAGTCAACTGCTGGTTTAACCTGCATGTGGTTGTTAAACGTTATTACTTTACCATCTAATTTAACAGTTAATTAAATCATTTGAATCCGCTTACTTCACAGCCTTTTAGACTCCGTCAGTTAAAAAAAAAAGTTATCTTGTGGATTGCTTGACAACCATGGATTTACAAATGTTAGTACTACTTTTTCCCCCTTGCAGGGAATGTGGATGGTTGCCAAAAGTACTCTCTAAATAATATGCTGACCCTCCATTCCAAGGTTAACCCAACCTCGCTGTCAGTTCTACCACAGAAAGCCCCTGGTGGACTGGGCAGACATAGCATGAGTTGACATAAACATGTGGTCTTGGATTAGGGTTAAATGTTTTTTCTTCAGTCTTGAGTTCCTCCACAAAGGAAGATTGGAGTGAGTGTAGAGTTCCCTAACACCATATTCTGGGAGCCTGAACTGTTTGTTTTTCCAGCAAAGCTATATTTCCTGTGTTTATCCAGTCGTATATTTTTATATAGACCCTTAATGTTAAGAAACGATTTTGATTCAGATTTATTTTTTAATTTGTTTAAATGTGATGTGATCTGCAATCAGCTGTTGCTCTATTGTAGCTGTAGTTCACCTGCTTCTCTACCTGGTCAACAAATGTTTAATCTCCAAATGGTCAATGACTTTTCTACTTCTGTTTGTCATGTTTGACTCTTAGTTTGCCCTCTGCTAGCTGGTGGGCTAATGTATGTGATTTTGCTGAAGCTTTGCTATTTCCAGCAGAAGAATTGTAGACTGGGGGAGAGGCATACAGCGACTGTTTCTTACATCAAAAAGTGTTGCCAGCGGGGGGCAAACAACCATCAAGGGGAAGTGGTTACAATGGTCCACATGCAGTTACCAGGGACAACTGGGCAATTTCTCTTGTCAGTTCAGCAGCCCTTGTCCTTTGCTGTGCTGATGATTGTCAGTTCTTTGCAGGCGACTTCACAGTGATGATGTGTTGGAGGGAGTTGTAGGCCTACATTAAAACTTGCCAGACGTTGCATTACTGTGGTAAATCAGTCTTTAACAGGGCCACCATAACCTGTTTAGGAATATTTCACAAGTTGTGTTTCAGTGTTGTATTTGATTGTTTTTCTTACTTTCAGAGGCCCCTCTCTACATCTCTAGAGACACTTTCTGTAGTGCAGTCTGACCAAAGTCTCTCTAATGAATGGATTCTGGACCAGCAATGGTCTTGTGTGTAAAGTGATCTACCATGTTGCCCTTCTGTTATCTTGCCCCCCTCATCTCTCTTATACCCTCTCCCGCCATCTCTCCCTCCTGTCCAGGCTACGCACAAGCTGTTCTCCTCCTCCTCCTCCTCCTCCTCCTCCTCCTCCTCCTCCTCCTCCTCCTCCTCTACAGCTCGCTTCCTTGTTTTCCATTTTGGATACGGTTGAACCTCAAGAGCTCTCATCCACTGGGGATAATTAGAAGGAAAATACTTCAGATTTTAAGATGTTGTTGCTGTTAACTGGATAACATCCAACAACAATACCCACTTGAAGCCTACACAGGGTTAACTAACTAAATACGTTTTTACTATGTGCATTACCATCGACCTGGCCTGTGACTGACCTATATATAGTGCTGTTGGTAATTTGGTTTATTCCCACAGTCAGAAAATATTTTATACAGGTCTGAGACCATGGCTGTCACTACCTACCAAAAATACATACAGTAGATCATTGTAGAATGTATGAGGTAACGGTTAAATAGATCAAATAAAACTGTGTGTAATTCCTATTTATTTTGACTGAGTAAATAAAGAAAATATTTGCTCGCATTATTTTGACAAGAGTTAAGACCTTTCAACATCGTCTTAAAAACGTCTTTTAAAAAGTCGGTGTGTGTGGTTTGTGATTTTGCGTCATACTCTAAGGGTGTGACTTATAAGATATAAATAGGCCATGGGAGTTATTAAAGTCTCCCGACAAACAATCCCTCTCATTAGAAAGGGCTGGAGATCGAGTTGCACTGATAATATTTGGCCCATTGGGAGGGCTCACCGCTCAGGCTGAAAAAAACTCCAAGCTTGGTGGAGTTGCAGTCAAATTACTTTGAATCAAATCAGTTCAAAATGTAAAAAAAAATAAGTGAACCTAACCTAGAAGAATTTTTTTTAAATGGTTCTCCCTGGCTATCACACACACACTTAAGTAAGCCTGAAATGTTTATTATTATTTTCAAGCATACAATACTGTGATATTGAATTGCAAGATGCGTGTAATGCTGGGCTTACACTACATGACTTTTCACGCGATTTGACAGTTGCAGACAATCTTCCAATGTCGGACTGAAATCACAGAAGTCGTGCTGGAGTTGTGATCTCAGTCGTTTGGTGTATGGTGGTCTTCCGACCCGATTTCAGCCAGTCTTCCCGTCTTGACGTTCCGACATTATCAAACATGTTTGATATTATCATTAGTCTTAAGGGGTTGGCTCAAGCAAAATGACGTAAACACTGTCACACTCTCGCATGCACCAAGCACGACACAGGAGGAGCGGCATTAGTCGCGACCTGTGTCCGCCTGTGCCGGCACTTATTTCGGACACTTTTTCCTTGAAGCCTCGGCGGGAGAACCAGGCTGACAGCCGCGCAACCTTAACACTTTACCATCAAATACAGGGTTAGGAGTTAAAGTTATTGGGGGACGAGATCAGCAAATAAAGATGGTCAAATAACTAAAGGAAGTCCCCCGATCGGAATATTGAATTAACCTTTTTTTTAATTCAATAATCATTATCGCGTTTGCGGAAAAAATATTAATCTCAAAAGGAATCTAGTTGTAGTCTTGCAATATAAGACCCCCTGTCTTTTCAAAATCTCACTCTGTGACTGAAAACTAATGACTAGTTGTCTTCAGGTGTGAGTTGATTGTCTTCAGATGTAAGAGGGTTTCAGTCTTCAGTCTTTTAAAAGTCCTCTAGTGTAAGCCCAGCATTAGGAACATGATTTCAGTCTTATAGTTATGGAAGTCAGTTGGATAGTTAAATAAAGGATATTTATGGTGTCTGTTTAGGTCACTCCATGTTTGTATGTATTAAAAGTACAACACTGTTTGATATGGAAAGCAGAGTCTACAAGCACTTATCTGTGGCAGGCAACATTTGAATATGGCAGTATATCTACCTATGTCATAGGTCCGTCAGTCAGATAGAATCCCAGATACAGACACAAGATTGTTTTTCTTTTGGTAATCCATAGGCTTTTTAAAAGGGAACATAGTCTGTTATTAGGAGTGAGGTATTACTGTTTGTGTGAAAACGTGTTATAAAGCATTTAGTATTTAGAGAAGTGAGCTGATCATACTGTATTAGCTGCAACTAGCATAACACACTTAATCTCTGATTTACTGTCTTTTGTTAAGTTGTAATGTGGGTGAGGTAGGCTAGGTACCAGGTTTTGACAAGGAAGTGTGAACAAGATATATCTGGTTGTACTTTGATTTTGATTTTTAAAATCAAGTATTGAGACAGAGAACTTGAATTTAATCTGATATAACTATTTTTTTCACATATGCAGAACCCAGTTTTCCCAAGAGCTATATACAGATTTTGACGTGTAACATCTGGTATGCCCCGTTAACAGATAATTAAAGGCAGTGCTAGTTTCTGTGCTATTCCTGTTGTGATTGAAGAAACTCAAATCGTTGGATGAGGATGAGGTGGTGCTGCAAAAGCAAATTTAGTCGGGCTCCTTTGAACAGTATGTTTGCGGAGCCAACAAACGTCTGCGTAAAGGTTTCTCCAGGTTCACTCCTACCGGCCCTGCAGTGTAAATAAATGAACAATATGAAGCCATAGCAAGAACGTACAAGCGTGTGAGTATAGCTACCGCTAATTTCCTATGCCAGTCCCTAGAAGGATTTTTTTTTTAAATCTTTAAAAACGCATATGAAACATAGCCACATTAAGAAACATAAAAGCACATAGTATGTGCTGGTATGTTGATTAATATGTATGTATGATACATATTAAAAACATACGATGTGACATCCCCCCACACCATGCCACCCCGCCCTGTATGTGACTACAAGTCTGACTATCAGTTAAAAAATCTTCTTCAGTTTAATTTTTAAAAGCTTTTTATTTCATATTGCTTTTGGGATCAGTGGGTCGCTGAAAGCTTTCATCCTGCTCATTTGAATGTGGGCGAGCCTGAGCCCATAGGGAGTGTCAGATAAACAGGGAGCTGAAGAGGCCGCCGCTGTTTCCTGGTGTGTTACCTGGAGCCTTTGCTGTCATAGAAACAGATGGCGATAGGATGAGGTCATAGTTTTTGTATATAACCTTTTAAACACAACCACACACCCGGCAAGAGGATTGTCTTATTAAGGCCTCCGCCCTGTTGAAAGTCAATGAGGCATTTTGTATTCATGTACAAAATGTTACAAGTAAAAAGCAACATAGATGGAACATTCTGCTCTTAACACCATTTCATCTCATCGCCACTTTTTTTGAAAGCTTTAATGAAAGTGAAGTCTGAAGGAGGACAATTAACCGAGTGTAGGCTGTAAAATTACGTTTGGCTATGTAATTACAGATGGGTTTAATGCTTTTCCCATTCTAACTTGATTAGATTGATCAACCTGCAGTTGCGGTTGGTCAATCAGGCCCAGACCTTCCTATTATCCCCAAATACTTTTTTATATGGCCCGATACAAACCCAGCTAAATATTGACCAAAAACTACCTCTAGTTTTAGTTCTACTTCACTTAAAAGCTTATACATGCACATTTTATAGAGAATTCATCTGTTAAATACTCTCTCAAGTCGTGTGTTAGCCCACATTTTTGACTTTACCTAATATCTATTGCTCTGTTTGGGTCTATTTAAAGCCGAATGCTTTTAACAGTATTAAACATGTTGAGAGATTTAACAGATTCAACTAAAATGATGCAGCAGGTTAATTTTAATATGAAAATAGTTTTGAAGCCAAAACTGCACAACCTGGATGACAGCTGTTCAATAAAGTTACCTGGTGAATTTGAAATAAATAAATAAAAATTAATTCACTGAGATAACTGATTTACAAACATTGATAATTGTGGGTATAAAAAAGGAACATAGTAATAAGGAAGAAATGGCACATAATGTAAGGAAAAATATAAAAAATGATTACAATGCTAAGTTAACACTCGCATTTCCTATGAAATATAACTCTTGTATTGTGACAATCTAACTTTGTTACATAATGAGAAGTTGTAATCCCGAGTAAGTAATGAGACGTCCCTGCAACAACGACCATATAATCTCTGTTGGAGAGCTGAACTTGTTTCTGCAGGTCCTGTTAACACACACACAGACCTGCTGCACTGGTCTCTGCTCTTACTGCCACACCTGAGCCCAACTGTCATAACCGCTAATGCTGTGAAACACAGACACACACATACACTCAAGGCAGTGAAGCCCCACATTGCCCCCGTGGCACATTTATATGCAATTCCATGCTCCGTCTTTCTCTATTAGATTCACCATGAACAGTCACACAGCATCATTTTCTCCTGGGTGCTCTGCAAACGCAAATGGGATGAACTTGTAGCCAGTTTCTGTCTATCTGCCCACACGCTCACACAACCAGTTGTACACATAAATTGTAACTTGAACAAAAATGACTTGCTGTAAGTCAAGGCTCAGCTGAACCACCTTCCTCACAGAAAACCAGTTTTTCCAATTTGAAACTCAACGTTCTTTACAACAACAAAAAATATTAGTTTTCTTTAAAAATATCTTCTGTAGTAACTGGTCAATGTGTTATTTTGTACAAACTCGCAGACCATGCACTTTAGACACTTGACTAATTAAAACCATTGTTATTTATTTTTATGACACTCCTCTAAACCGAGATCATTGTAGAAGGAGGAATATTGTAGAGGCAGCACATGACACTGTACAAGCAATTTTCCTCTGCCCACAGGAACTGCTGCATGCTGTAGATCAGATATGCATCTGACCATGTATATACAGTAAGAAGAGTTTATCACATGCTTTTGGTTACAGCTTCTTCACTCACTCTGTGTTTGTTAGGAAGTGGTGTTAGACCCTGTGCGTCCGGCCGTCAAACAGCTTAGAGTGTTAATCTCTTGAGCTTAACACACTGCTTTGCTATTAGCACTCCACATTCTCACATACACACACTTTGTCATGTATTTCTCTGTAGCATGAAGCATGTTTGAACCATTTAAACGTATTTATTTAAGTTTTTGGAGAAGCCTGTCCTGTGCCTCTTCATACATAAAAGTAGTATTTTGATAAGGTGTTATGAGAGGCACCACAGGTCACATTACGTACTGTCCTATTCCTTAAAGGAGGTACGTTATGTAGATGTCCTTTTGAAGGACAAGTAGCCAATTCAGACCACAACTGAACTTTTGAGGAAAATTTACTTTTTTTATTTTTTTGAATTAGGCTATTACCGGTGAAGACAGTATCCTATTACAAAATCCATGTAGTGGCACAACATCATAATGACATCGGTGTACCATACCCACCCCTATTTGTCAGACACCTTAATTACCAAAATCATGAACATGAAAATTAAATGTTTTGCCGAACATGGGAGTTGCAGTTTTAATTTGTCATTCATTATTTCTAATGTAGTTTAACCCTTGATTTAGTTCCTGCCTCTGCTGTTTCTGCTTTATACTTTTTAAATTTTCGAATGAACAATGTTGTTTCTGTGTGTGTGTGTGTGTGTGTGCATGATGGAGAGACGTGGTAGCACATTCTGAATTGGATTTTATATTTTTGGGAAGTTGGGTGTGTGTGTGTGTGTCTGTGTGTCACTAGTTTTACAGTGGGACTCTGAATGAACCCTTCTCCCATGAACACAAGTGCTCCCCCCCTCTCTCTCTCTCACACTCATCATTCTCCCCTCATGTGTCTGATGTCCATTTGGCAGTGAGTCTGGCCTCCCAGCTTGCTCTCACATGCTCTTTTATCCATCAGTCGCTTCTGGCACTGTGGGTGGACCAACCTACATTTTTTTCCCTCCACCTGCTTCTTTATAATTTTTTGGCTGACCATCTCACTCTCTCTCTCCCCCTCCTCTCTTTCTCTCTGGCTGTTTTTCCTCCTTCAGTCAGTCTTTCTGCTCAGAGGCTTTCTCTGCCTTTTGTGTGTCTCGTGGGGAAGGGTGGTGTCCATCTCTCTTCTCCTCCTTCACTGCAGTTTCATCCCTCCCCTCCCTCTGCCCGATTTCCCCCACCAAAGGCAGGTTTTAGTATCGACACTGGGAGGAGCACAGAAAGTTCACAGTAGCTAATATGATCATTTTGCAGCGTAAATGCCTTAATCTTTATTTTTTATTTTTTTTAGATTCTTTTTTTTTGGCATTGTTATGCTTTATTGATAGTGTAGAGAGAGACAGAGTTGAAATGGGGCAGAGAGGGGAGTGACATGCAGAGAACGGCCGCGGGCTGGAATCGTACCTGGGTCCGCTGCTGGCCGAGGCCCATGGGGGGACGCCCTACCAACTGAGCTAAGGGCGCCCCCTTAAATGCCTTAATCTTAAAGGTGAAGTAAGCAATTTATTTATGTTAATATAAGTGTAAAATAGCTCTTTATTTATATAGTGATCACTTATATAGTGTGCGCGTTTCTTGATGCCGATCTCTCATGTCACCTGCTCTGCATATAATCAGCAAATACATTTTTCGGGGATCCCACTATAACCAATCAGAAGAGAGAACTACAAACGAGCAGAGCAACAGATGGGTGAATGTGTATGTGCCTACAATAGCGGAGCAGGTAAAAATTCTTCCCAATGTCTGTTTTGATGATTTTTATCATGTTTTATCACACTTACGGATCTGAGATGATGCTAGATAGCTCGCTGCTTGAAGACCGCAGTGCATTGATGTGGTGACGTGGGGACGAGGGAGGGGACTGCTAACTGCAGTCACTGACAGGAAGTTAGCTAAAAGAACCATTTCGCTTACAGCACCATTAATACACATTCCGCTTACTGAACCTTTAATTATGCTGAAATTGTCAAAATGGTCCTTTTTAAAGTAAGGACTTGTAAACATATCTTGTACTTTAATTTCAAATTATATATTTATATAAAACTTTTATGTAAAGCTAAAACAGTTTAAGCAAATTCATCAATAAATTGCAGATTATTTAATCTAATGCAAAAATGGCAACCAGTGTATGGTTCCAAGCTTTTCAAATGTACAATTATAGTATATTCTATTTGGTGTATGCCTGCACAAGTGACTGGCACTACAAGTAAATAAGATGACACAAAATCTGTAACACTTAAAAAGCAACATAGATAAAACAATTAATATTCAATGCCTGCTATAAAAAAAAGTCACTGACATATTCCTTTGGAGTAATGCTACCAACTACAGAGAATAAAACCCTTTGTCACGAAATATATGATTAACTTTGTCGAGCACTGACTTTCACCATCAGGTCACATTGTCGATTTGTTCAATACTTTGGTTTATGATCTTACACCTGGAAAACTAATGACATGCCAAGCAACTTCAGCTTTTTATTGCTAAGATGGTAAACTAAATTGCGCTCGTGGTGCAGTGGTTAGCGCTGGTGACATGGCTCCCGGGCAAATCATATCAATCTCTGACGATATGAGGTTTTCACCAGACAACGTTCCAGTTATAAATAGGTTCCGTCTCATCTATGTGGTATGTAACGTAATGTAAATGAGTGGAGCTAGATTGGGTGGGGACATACTGTAGGGAGTGCGGTGTAAGAAGTTATAGCTCAGTGAGTTTTATCGCTCTGGTGCCTCTCTCTAAGTCTCTCTCTCCCTCCGACTCTCCCTGCTCTCCGTTTACCTTTCCCTTCATCCCTCCCTCTCTCCTCCACGTCTTTCCTGCCAGGTTGGCTACTGTCACCGCTCAGGCATCTCAGGAATGCCTCCAGATGTTTTCTTTGCATGACTCAGCCACACACACACACTCACACTCGCACTCACACTCTTGGAAACATTTCCTTTCTTGTGCACATAGAGTGCAAAGCAGACATTGTTTTGACTTTAGGTGGAAGTCCATATCCTACCCAATCCCTTCCCAGTGAACAGATCCAGGAACATGTGACCTTCTATTTTCATGCATTTCGTAAGGAGCGACAAAATCCAAACTGACATCAGATCCTGGCTTCACAGCAAATTAGCCATGCAGACACATTGTTATCCCTTTACTTTAGAGATCACACGCACAGACACACGCACAGGAGTTAAATAAAGTGATATTAGTAATATTCATGCAGCTCTGCAGGCCTGTCTTTCCATGAAGCCCATCACATCTAGGCAGATACCCCGGACCTGTCGGAGCAATTACCCAGAATCCTCTACTTGGGCTGCTTTCACACACATTGCACACACACTCAAATAGTCTTAACATCACACATACAGAATAATACGTTCAAACTTCTCCCAGATACAAAAAAGCTTGAATATTCCATGCTAGTGTATTCATCTCTAACTTCTGAATATGTGTTATTGTCATCAACATCTGCTAAACATTTTGTCAGTGAAATTACCTCTTTAATTCAACCATTGGATGCTTACTACAATGTTCTTCATCTATACACTGTTGTTAGCTTGTTGTTAGTGCATCAGCAAACTGCAGCAGCTGATGTGTTGCCGGAAAGACTTCTCAGTCGCTAGTTTCGTTTCCTCCTGATTTATACTGTAGATATAGATACACTTCTGTTTTTGCATTTTTTTAAGAGTCATCATAGGTCAGTGAGGTGTCTTTGTTCCTGTCCCATAATCAGTAGGATCCATAACAGTAACATTTGTAATACTTTTTGATAATTCAATTCTCAGAAATGTCACTGTCTGAGACAAAACAAAGTAAGTGAGATCCAAGTCAAACCCACTGGAGAGCTGTGATTCATTTGGTTGCTGTACAGTTTAAAACCATTTAAGAATATTAAATCTAATTTTATATAGAGGTTGAGTGCAATTATTGTAAATCACTGTTAATTTAATGTAATGAGATACTTGCTCGAGGGAATGTGTCTGAATGTGCCTGAATAACTACTCTGATATCATTCGCTTGGATCACTTGCATACCAACGCAAGCACTCACACACACGCGCACAACTACAAAATGAGGATCATCACAGTCTAGTTGCAGCTAACAGCTAGCCTGCAGCTATGGACTTTAATTGGACACTGTAATTAAAGTATTGTTTGGACATAAATCTAACTTTGGACAATGTTCTTCTACAACATGCCAACGGCTGCAATTAATGATAATTTTTTAAATTAATTCAATAGTTTTCTTAATAGTCCATGAACTGTTTTAATATCTCACAGCACAAGAAGATTTTTCAGATGAGTGGTCAAACCAACAGTCTAAAAAAAACAATAAAGTAACATTTCTGTAATGCCAAGGAAAAGTAGCCAAACCTCATATTTGATGAGCTAAAACCAGCAGATGGTCAACTGAAGAACAGTAGTTTTTTTTTTTTCTTTTTTTTTTTATAAACAAAAATTAGTTACTATCGTTAAATTTTTTTCGAGCACAGTAGCGTTTCTTTTCTTCTATTTTTTCTCTTTGCTTTGTGCTGTTCTGCTGTTCATTTGCTCACATACTGTAGGGGTAGGTTGTGTGAGTTTCTGAGAAAGAGCCTGCATGCTCACTGAGGGGCACTTTACACAACAACACGAAACTGTGCAAACGCGGAAAAATTCCCGCGGTTGCACTATATCATTTAAGGCCAGGACACACCAGTCCGACTTGTTTCTACTTGTTCCGACTACGCAAAAAATGGAGTCGGCCGTTTCAGGAAGCTCCAGGCTTCCCGTCGCGGCCAGAGAACACACCAAACTGACTGCTGACTTTCCGTACGCTCTGTTGCTTGCGCGGGACGTAATGTCTCCATAACAGCAGGCGGCGCTAATCTGTATTGTGCAGGGCCCCAGGACACTGCCTTCTCCGAGCAACCAGCATGGACAAGTGGCCAAACCATTAGTACTGCATGCTGTGAATGGGGCTGGGGGGTGGAGCTTATTTTCATGCTGTCCTGAGGTAGATTTCCCCGTCCACACAATACAAGCGGCGAACAAGATTGTGTCTCCGCAAAATTTTTCTGAATATCAAACATAGGCTCATACTTATCATTAGACCATATACTATTAAAACTGAAGTTTTTTCATTTCAAAACGCCACCTCAAGCGTCTTATTAGCCCAACGGCTTTTAACGGCTTTCAGTTTGTTTTCGAGGGAGGAGGAGGGAGGGGGCAGCCGTGGGCAGCTGAACAGAGTCGTAGTTTAGAACTTATTCACCACTGTTTTACTTTACAAAAACGGAGTGTAATTCAAAGATCACATATAGCGGTTCATCGGGGGGTTAGTGACTTATACGACCATGGTCGGTAAGCAATACAACTTTGCTCGCTAAGACCATAGATAGTATAATAAAGACCTTTAGCTTACAATGCTAGATGCTACGGATGCTACAGAACGAGAATGATTCTACATCCGCTACCAGTCCGCTACGTCATTGCTACGCTTGCCGCCCTCTTTCTTGATAGGTCCATAATGCCGCTACGTCATGCTCATGGACCTATCGCCATGAACCATGGACCGCATGAATTTCCGCATATCACTTCCTTGTGGCTTCCCTGCGCCAATGAGCAGTTTCATAGGAATGAATGAGCGCCGTGTTTCAGTCCGGTGTCCATTTCTTTATATGTCCATGGTATTGTGGCCCGAAAAAATACGAAAGCCGGAAATGATGGGACAGCTCTCTAGAGCATAAACATAGATAGAAATACGTATTTATATTTATGGACCATAAGAGTACAATTTTTAGCAGAGAGTGTCGAGCATGGTGTCGAGCAATCAACAAGGGTTGATGCATGTGAGTACTCTCAAAACGAAACGAACAAACACATTAAAACGATGGCTAGCTGTTGTTAGCTGTTTGTGCTACCCGCCTCACTTCCGGGCTTCACTGATTCGCTAGCCCTCCACCAATCAAATTGCTCCAAATGAAAGACGGTCGGCTGCCGATTGAACATGTTCAATCGGCTCAAAACAAGCCCGACGACCTCTACGTCTGCCGACGTCACGGCACACACCAAACAGATTCGTCTCCCGACCCCCTATCGACTCAACGACGGCGATTTTCGGGCTGGTGTGTCCTGGCCTTTACAGGAAAACAGGAAAACAGCAAACGCTGGCATGAAACCGCAGGTTTTTGAGATCACCTCCCAGGGAGGATTTTTTGGAAAACTTAACGGTTTTGGTTTCCTGTAAACACCGAAACCATTTCCCCTGATAACGCTGACGTCACGGCTCCACCCTCACACATGCGTAGTCTATAACATTTGCTGTCAAAATACCCACAACACAAGCGAGTTATAAAGTTAGAAGACAACATGAACGGTGTCTCCACGGCACCATTACTGTGATCAGTGGAGAGTGACATGCAGGGCTAAAATATAGCCTAACACTCGCCAATTTAGTCTAAGCGATTAGTAAGTTATTGAGACCACCGGCCACTTTGTCTGGGGAAAGATTTGTGCTCTGCCGGTTTTTCTAGCCAAATAAACGTGTGTAGTTTCTATGCCAGGGCAGGGACATGGCTCTCTCTACATTAAAAACACTATCAGCGTGCAGCGGTTAAGCTAGCGGCTACTGTTCAACAAAAGGAGCATTAAGGCTACGGCTTCAAAGTAAAAGAATTTCACTGGCTAAACATTAATACTATTTCACTGGACACACGTGAGTTGACTTTTATTTTGAAGTACACCTAACAGGAAGGTATCCGCTCACAAAGCCCCTTCACTATCAGCAAGTCTTCTGTTTTTACGAGTTCAATGCGGTGAAATAAGGGGACAGAAAGCTTGTCTTTTACAATATTTGTAACCCCAAGCTTACACCAACCGCTTTATGAACGTTAGTGGCATTAATTTTCGGTTACAGTAAGGTTTTATGCATCAAATTGTACCGGAAGAGCTATCTACTAGGCTGTGTCACCGCTGACTATTGGCTTGGCACTGCTGCTACAGCGATTTCGGCCCGTTTCCTCTGAAAACTTGTGTACGGGTGAAGATGTCAGATAAATTGTGTCTGAACGGGTTTTTTTTTTAAACCAAAAACTGGAAAACTCACGTTTTCACAGTGTAAAGTGCCCTGAATCTTCCATGAAGTGTTTTACATCCCCACCACGATTCAATAATACTGAAAAGGTTACGCCTTTCTTATCTCTAAATATCCTTTAGAAAGCTCCACTCAGCATCTTGTCCTTTTTTTGTACTGTCCCGAGGATACTTGACTGCTGTTGGGCATCCTCACTGACACAGCAGCAATGATTGATAGATGTCTGGTGCGCTCACTAAGAACGCCTGGGACGGGTATTGAATGACAGATTTCCTGCCGAGCTGAGGGCCTCCCCGTGCTGGTGTGAATGCCTCTGTGGGTTTATTCTCTGAAGAAATAGAGCAGTAGAGACAGTAGCTGTTTGTTCCTCTCCTTTGCTTCCTTTTATCTCTCTATTCCAGAGGCACTCCCTGGACAAACTGTGTGGAAATTCGCACCTGGGGCTGTTTGTCATTTAAACATCCCCCTATGTCCTCTGTCTCTTTTATGATTGATTCGTTCTTTACTGCTCTTCTATAAACATTTTCAGACTCCCCATGTTAAAGCCATTTTACTTAAAGATGTATCCTTTGCTGTTGCTTCTTGTCATGTCAAGGTTGTGTTTAGGGCTTTAAGTAACTTAATACGGCTCATGGATTGATGAAGTGAAATGATCAGTAGGTGGTGAAAACAATGGTTGTCTGGTTGAGCCAGGTTTATGTATCAAGGTCCAGCTGCCAAACATAGAAGCAAAGGGTGTTCTTAAATTAAAGTTTAAAGTTTGATGTTTCTGATGGACTATGTTAAGAGAGAAGAAAAAAGCATAAGACAGAATGACGTATGGAGGGAGGTGATGTAAGAATGGTTAACATGGTCCGGCCTTTATTGTGTGGTGGAGGGTCAGGGCAACTTGTCCCAGTTTCAGCCATCACTGACATGTCTCTCTCCTCCTGTCTGGTTCTCTATTTCCGCCTCCTCCTATACTGCTAATGAATGTTGTGTGGAGCTTAAACAATAAGACAATTAATGATGTTTGTGTTTACGTCCATGTGTGCTAGCGTTAACAGCATTGATGGTAACAGCGGGCTCCACCAATCGGAGACGTAGCTTAGACGCTATAGGATCATGGATAGTGTAGTAATTCTCCCCAAGATCGCAAATAAACTATAGCTTGTGGTAAGTCTACCTTGTATGGTTATAACATTATAGCTTATAATCAAATCTGCTATGTAGAAAATTAATTTTTTACTTCCGGAACCGCACAGTTTTTTGTCAACATTATGTAGATTTTTTTTAAAAGCCCTTAGAGAAAGTGCCAATGTAGCCTATATTTTTAAAAACTACATTCCCATAAGTCTTCAATCAGCTTTGTGTGTCTGGTTCTTATGTGAGAAGCATTACAAATTGTCTAATAGACAAATGCATGTACAGCGGAAGAGAGACTAGAGAAAGAAGAAAAGAGAAGTGTTTATTACTATAAACATATAAAGGATTCAGCCAGTAACCACTAGAGCTGTTTTGATGAGCACTTGAGTGGCTGCAGATTGTAGTGGCAGTGTGGTTGCTGCTGATTCATCGCTGTTCTCTGCCCCAATTCTACCTCCTTCCTTCTCTCTTTGCTTATTTGTCTGTTGTGTCTGCTCCAACCCTGTGACCCTCTCAGCTGTGCCTCATCCGTCTCTCTCTCCTCCCTCTCTTCCTGTCCCCATGCTGCTCTCTTTGTTTGCCTCGTCTGTCTGTCTCTCTCTTTCAGACCCTCGCTAACCACTGCTCTCTCCGTCTTTTTTCATGAGCGTGACTGGACAAACTGGCTTTTGCTCTCTACAGTGTGCGTGTGTGTATGTGTTTTTTTCCCCCACTCTTTGTTGCAGATGGTCCACTTGCAGATGACTTGTCCATTTGTGCTTTTAGTATAACTGTGCTGCTAGCAACATATGTGTACTGTAGCCTTAAACATAATGGGTTGTGTTGAATTGACCAGTGTCTGTTTTGATTGATTTTCTTCTAAGGGCATAGTAGTTTCCCAACACATAAAGGCCTGTGCTAAACCAACCTCTCCCTTGAAGGAAACTGCCTTTGCTTTTATTTCCCTCTTCCCCTTGTTAAACCCTGTCTTATTTCGCCCTGTTCCCTGTCCTTGCCTCACTGCCATGCCATCAGTCAGTTTGACAAAAATAGGAAATGGTATTTCCCTGCAGGTCTGTCTTTTCAGCAGAATAATAAAAAGTGGCTCTCGTCTACAAGTTGCCGGAAAATCCATTAGAGAAGCCATTTGCAGACTCATGCTTCTGTCATAGAAGTACTCTTTTCAAATTCCAATAGTATATATTTCTTATAATTTAAAACATCTATTTAACCTGAACTTGTAAAGTATTAGGGTTCAGTGTTTCCCCTACCATTGTCTTGGGGGGACGGGTCGTAAAAAACAGTTGTAAAAAATGCTGTAATACAAAAAATAACGTAAATTTTTTTTTTGTATTTCTCAGCCAATTAAATATGAATACATCGAAAGTGTGAACTTTAAAGGTCACCTGTTATGCAAAATCCACTTTTTCAACATTAATAGAGAGGTGGATCAACAATCTATGGTCCAAGAAAAGCATCCAGTAGTCCAGTCACAGTCAGCTCAGTCCACTACCCTGCAGGATCTGTCATTTGTTCAACCGGTGGGAACACGTCTCCTGTCACGTCCAACATAACGAGTGCTGAATATGTGTTTACAGCAGCAGATGTTAACAGAATGCTATCCGACACACATGTGTGTAGTGTAGTAGAAAAGCAATGGCGGACGAGTCACCAGCCGGGTACACAAAGAAGCAGGCTTCTCTTAAGACTGACACCTTGTCCATGTACTGAGGGGTAAGGTTGAGTGTTGTGTTGCAACACTACAAAGATGGCAACAGTGAAGGGTAACGAATCTCTCATGACTCCCATCCAGCTTGTTGGGAGACTTGCCCATGGAGAAACATTCAGCAGCGGTGTCCGGGGGAGTAATGACAGGCTAACTCAATAGACAACGGCGCCATGCAAGGCTAATTCAATCAGACAGTGTGAGCAGTGTAGAAGAGCCTAGGGCTGCAGGGAGAAGGACATGACAGAACATGGGATCAAGTGCAGTTTTGTGTGCGTGCGTGTATTAGCATTGTCTTCCACTGCGGGGACTATGCCTCGAGTTTTCCTACTGAGTGATAATGACTGCTCAGTAGTACAGAGATACTGTCCACACCGGGGTCATGGGAAGACTTGGCCATGCAAGCGTACACGACACAGAGAAAAATAGAGATATTCACTTTTAATAAAAGCAAACTAATACAAACACACAGAGAAAACTCTTCTCACTTTCCAGTTAAACATGAGGAGAATGAGAATGTCTCTTAGGGGAGTGAGGCCATAGATTTAGGACCATTTCTGGCAGAAGCCCGTGTTATTTTAGAGGGTGTGATCTTACGACTTCAATCCAAAATCAACTTCGGGGTGGGATGGTGAACATGACACAAGATGAAAATAATATTGGAACCGTTTCTGGACGCTTTTTCTACCGTGAGACATCCAACCATGCTCACAATGACAATGCAAACATGCTGATGGTTAGCATGTGTAATGTTAGATTCAAGATTCCGCTTTATTTTGTCATTGTACATGTTACAGAACAACGATATCTGTTTACAGTTATACCCCGCCAAGAGACATAGTGAGTGACAGTAACCAAACATGGGTGACAGGAGGGATAAACTGAAGTCGTCAAGCATGCGCTGCGCCCCTTATGATAGGTAGGAAAGGATAAACATAGGGGAAAGACAGGGTAAAAAAAAGGCCATTCTCAGACTACGCTACGCTCCTTTGTGGGAGCGCAGTGTGGGACTAGTAAAAAAAACACCTAAGCGTTAAGCGTGTCAGGTTAGTGTGTTAGTAAGCTAATATATTCTAATTAGCCCCTAACACACTTGCTGGTGTAAGTAAGTGGAGGAAAATTCAGTGGATAACCAACTTCAGTAGACTTCGTTGTTTGACATGAATATCTTTTCAAGATTTCAGGACAATCCATTCAGTAGTCCTCGAGATTGAAGTGTAGCTAAGACTAAGGTGGAGGCCCGGCAGTTAGACATTGACAGCTGAAAAGTAGCCAGAATTATAAGGAACCCCCCCAAAAAAAGTTACCTTCCCAGTCAATTAGAACGTATAGCCAGTTGTGTATAAATGAAAAGAATCAGGATCACTGAACCATGCTCTTATACATGTAAAAATAGTAGATGGAGTAGAGTAAAGGCGTCAGTTTAGAATGTATGAGTTAGATTTGGTCATCTTCTACGTGTGTTTCTATTCTAAATTGGAGCAACTGTAACAAACCGAATTTCCCCCCGGGGATCAATCATTTCTGTTTCTGATTAAGTCTAATATCCTTATTCTAATGGAGGTTTGACTTTGGACTTCTGCTTAAGATGGTATGAGCAGAGCAGAGTAGAACTAAAACAACTTCTAAACAACTCTTTTCCAGTTCAGTGACACAATCGGTTCACCATCTGACACGCATTCACTCGGCAGCTCAGCAGAAACACAACAATCCCCAGTAGAACTGCGGCCTCTTTTAACGTTGTAAGTGAAAACAAACATTTCATCAGCGTTTCTTGGATGACAGTTGTTTTTTCCAGAAAGGTTAATCTTTGCAAAGATCCTCATGCAGATGAGGGTTAGAAACTGCTGCTGACCTCTGTTGAGTGGTTGTGCCGTACAATTATCTGTAAAGTTCAAAAACATTTTAATCACTAGGGCTTAACAGTGTCATTTCGGAAGTAAAAATCCCATTCATTTTCTCCATAGCAGATTTGATTATATAAGCCATAATGTCGTAACCATCCAAGGAACACTTGGACAAAGTGTGAATCAATGATCAATTTGCTTCTGTAGATGACAAAAGTGTGCATGATTTTAACTTCGATATAAACATAGTTTATTTGCGATCTCAGGGAGACGTACTACACTATCCATCATTCTAGAGCGTTCCATCAACATCTGTTTGGTGGAGCCCGCTGTTACCATGGAAATGTTTACCTTTTGTGCAAAATTTGGCTTTCTGGTGGCCGCCATTAAAACAGAGTGGGGGAAAAAACAAGCTTGGCGGTCGGCTGCTAAAAGTGTAGTAAACGGTCATATTCTTTTTATTACAGAGTAACAGCATTATAAATGCAGAAAGAATGTCTGCGTACATTTGGAATTAAGCGTGTTATAGCGATCGTTTTCAGGGAAAAGCTCTGGAATCGCAATGGGATGTGGGATTAGTTTTCCTTTGCTCCCAGAAAAAGATATACACAGTCTTGTGCCTTTGTCTTTTTCTGTTTTTCAAATTTCTTTTAGTGCAGAATAAAACGTTTTATTTTTTTGTCATGAGTATTGGAGTAGCTGGTTGGCCTGGTTCCATTGTTAAAATGTCAATGGAGGTATTGAATGATGAAATATACTTCAGAAAAACGTTGTTCGCTCGTCACTGTTGAGCCATATTGTTTTCAGTTATGCTGGCATCCTGTCAACATTTTGAATATTTTTTAGCCAATACTAGATCAATTATCATGATTTTATTATATCCCATAACTTTAACAATAAGTAATGATGAACAATCCCTCAGTTATATTCAGAGTTAATTCTGGTTTATAAATTTGATATTAATCAAGAAGCTTAGTCATTAATGTCTTATTTCTATATTGCATCACACACAACCTGTTTTTATGACGAATCACAAAGATCCCATTCAATCTATTAAGGCCCATGAGTTATTATAATGTGTAAAAAAAAACAATGTCAAAACAATATTGATAATTCTTGAGTCATTATTGCAGGTTTCACCATAGGTAGTAAAAAATGATTATACATAATTAGTTGTACATCTAGAGTTAATAGAGTGACATCTGCCATGGACTTGTGTCTGCTTGCTTATAGTCAGGCAATACAGAGTCTGCTCACCCCTAATTCAGAGTCTGGGGTTGACTGTCATCAGATTACAGGATTACAAGTAAAACTCTTCTGTCAGTGTCACCTTTCTTTTCTTATACACTTATACAGACCTACTGAGTAGAGAGAGATGAGAGACGCATCGAAAGAAGGACAAACCCGAAATGTACGGACATGATTGTTCTACTTTTTCGTGCCCGAATTCCTCCTTTGCTTTTTCTTTGCGATTTTTAAGTGTAAATGTATTGTCTCATGTTCTGCCTTTGTTTCTCCACACACAAAAGTTTGTCTAGTGAAACCCAACCCCACCTCCTGAATTTGTTTAGATAAGAAACAGCTTTTATCAAAACATAAGAGCAGTAGCACAAGGTGACTTTTCATATTTATGTTGTGCCTCTTCTTGCATGTTTTATCTCATTAAAATCAACACCAGGCTCATGTTTCATTTAGCAGGATGATGTCAGAGGCTAACTAATATTAACTCCACCCACTGCTGCTCACACTGAGACTTAATCATGTTTTCAGATGAGGGGAAGGGGAATCATCAGCAGAGTTTGTATATGTGGAGCCCGAAGGAAATAAAGATGTCAAGAAAGCGTTCTCAATCTTACTCTCTGGATTTGATCCAATACTTAGAAAATGCATCCTTCCCTTGTTTCCAACCTCAAGATGATTACGAAGACCCAATTGAGAGCATAGAGCTGTCACAAATTCACTTCATGCCAGATCTGATTAACCGATGCCCACAAGCAGCTGAGGACGACTTAACTATAACGCCACAGATCCAGGAATGATTGGGTCAAACTTTGAGAGGGAGGATGTGTTCTCCATGCAGAGTCCCTCTTTTCTCTCACTCCACTGACAGCGGCAAAAATGGTATAGGAAACAGGAAAGGCCTGAGCAGCTTGGTGTCGGGACGGATATCCTCTTTCTGAGGCGTTCCCCCTCCTCCCTCACTTAACTCTCCCTCTCTTTATCTCTTTCTACCGTTTTTTTCCCCCCACCTCAACCCATTTCACTCTTGGTGTGGCATGAGCCGTTTGGCCAAGCTCCGGAGCGTACCAAAGAGTCTGCGGTTTCTTTGGGTCCTTAAATCTAAAGTGAACTATGTGTTGGCATGGTGACGAGGAGGATGATGACAGCTCGGAGGTGAAGTGTCTTTGGCTTGTTGGTTTGATTTGTGTGTTCTTGTAATAGCGGCTGTGATTTACGATTTCTCTCTCTCCGGCTGTGCTCATTATTGTGTGTCTGACTCGTCGAGTTTCCATATCTCATTCTGTGGCAAGTTGTAGCTGTGCTAAAGGCAGGTGTGCCCAATAGTGTACAGGTGCTAAAGTGTGTACTACTACCAGTGCTACATTTGAAGTTTATGCGATTTCTAACCCCGTTTGAGAGGGACCGGTTCAAACAGCACAGGACATAGGACAGATTTGTAATTTATTGTTATGTTTGTGTACAGCGTTGAGTTTTAGCCCGTTTGGCAGGCAGACTGTCCTTTTTTTTTCTTCTTCTTCTTCTTTGAAGGCTTTTCCAATGGTATTCCTGAACTTTAGCAACCTTAGCTTTTCTTGTAAGAAGGTTGGACATTGGAGATTTGTTTGAAATATTATTATAAACAGTGGCTAAACAAGATTTTTGTAATACCTCTCTGATCTCCTTGCCTCTTTTACCGTCCTCCTATTTACTTCTCTCGCATTCAACATGTTTCCCAACTTTTCCCTTTTTCCTCTTCCCCCCACCCATCACTATCTCTTTCCTCCCATTACTGCGTTATCCTGCTCACCATCTCTTCCTCTTCTCTCTGCCTCACTCTCAACACGCCCCCCTTACCAAGCTGACAGTGTTGTTGTAAGATAAGCCTCGTAATGTCATGACAAAAAGATTTTTGTTTTGTTTCATAACCGCATTGCCTAACTTCTTGTCCTCCATATTCCCTTCCCTCCCCATCCAGAGTGACCCAGACGGGCTGTCTGTTCTGGAGCAGCTTGGCCTGGACCAGAACTCTGATTTCTCAGACTCCAGTGTGCAGCAGCTTCTGGACGAGCAGCGCGAACTGATCCGCAGGGAGATACGCAAGGAGCTGAAGATCAAGGAGGGAGCAGAGAACCTACGCAGGGCCACGACCGACAAGAGGAACGCACAGCAGGTCAGATCCTCTCAAAACCTTCATCAAACAAGGACTTGTTAGATGTCAAGATGTCCACAGCTTTCATATTACTTGAGGAATATAGCCTTTTTTTTAATTAGTAATGGATAATCCTAAATGGCAAAGAAACGGTCAGGGATTTGGTAAAAAAGCAACAAACCAATGCAGGAAACCAGTGAATGCTGCTGCTATCTGAACCAGTGGCTGATGATTCAGTCAAATACCAACCAACAGGAACTGGGTAGATCTGCCGGTATGTTAAGTTATTATCTTGTTGGGACTTTCTAAAGGATCTGGCTTCTTTTTTTTTTAACGCATCATGTGACAAATGTTTTTACTTTTTATTTACTCAGTAGTACACTGAGCACAAATCTCCAAGGTGTGAGGCAGGACAGGAATGCATGTTCTTCCCGGAGCTACCAAGTACAGCTGCTAGGCACCAGTTGTTAGTGAGCATAATACTTTAACAGTTAGAAGGTTACAAATGCCTTGTTCACAGACAGTAGTTATTGAAGGAGGAATGAGGCTTTAAAAGCATAAAAACGGCAAACAAGGTTAAGGGATCACCAATCTCACTCCATTAAAAAAATAATCTATGCCAGACAAGGCATTAAACACCTTATACAGATGTATGCTATTGAAGATTTTTTATAATTTCTTTTACATAATTTTCAACCCAATGACAATATGTGTCCAAAGATGTATTTCTATGGTTTTGGTGGAAGTCGAGTGTTTTATTTATTTATTTTTATTACGGAAGCGGAACATGAATGAGACTAAATTCATTCACTGCAACCCACAGTTTTTCTGTCAATGTGGAAGATGGAGCTGGTAAAATGTAGGTCACAACTACACCTCTCTCAATGTACGAATCCTTTTCCTTTTTTGTTTTGTATACAAATTGTTGTTGTATTAGGAAGTATTTTATGAACACTACCTGTAATCTGTAATCTGCAATCTGCAAACTGAAAAAAAAACTTGAAGAAAAAAAACTGAACTGAAAAAGCCACAGCTCACTGAACATTGAAGAAGCTGCTTGATTGGCTTTGAACATTAAACTGGTGTATGTTTATAGATGGAAGGCTTTAGTCAGACAGTTTCAGGATGTGTTGGCCTGTTAAGGAGATATTTCAAAATGGAAGGAAAGGCACAATAGTTCACAAACGCCTGTTTGATTACAGTGAGCGAACACAAGAGTATTTCACTATTAGTGATATTGTTTCCCTTGGTCCTGTGGCATTTTTATTACTGTAGAACTTTTCCAAAAGGGTTTCAAAGGAATAGTTGGATTTGATTCGACAGGTATGCTAAAGCTACTTTCCTGCTACTTACCTTAAGAATAATACAGATGTAGTGTTATACAAAGCATACTATTGTTGTTATGTATTGTAGAAGTGGTTCAAAGTCTGCTCTCTAGCTTCTCTTCCTTGCATGGATGGATCCTTTTGGATTTTCACGTCCCCACGCTGTCCACATTTTCATAATTTATTTACCGTTTGGTTGATGCACTGAAATTCACACACAATAATATGCTTAATCGAGATTTCTTCTCCGTAACTAGCAATAATGTTCTGCTGTATTTGTTAATGCCAACAGGTTGACAGCCAGTTGCGGTCTTCTAACCGCAAGCTGGACAATCTACACGCTCAGCTGCAGGAGCTGGATGCTCACATTGTGGTGAAGGGAGGAGAGGAGAATAAAGGTATGTGAAAAACTTCTGCCGTCAAATCTAAATTGTTGTTAAATTCCTCTATCTATTATTAGTGAGACAGACTGCTCTTTGTGGGAATGCTCAATCATTAGAATTTTTTCATCAGTTGGTGAAGTACCTTGATTTGTCAGGTAATAAATCCACTGTTTATCGTTATTTTTTCAATATTGAGCACATGAAAAACAAAACAATGAAAAAGAAGCTACTGCAAAATGTATCAGTACACACACCATGACTAAGCTATCATCCTACTTCTACTAATATATTGACAACAGTAAATTCAAGTATTTTTCCCGGTAAAAGGGCAGAGGGTGTCATATTGTGTACGGAATGTTAAGTCCATTGAGGCGAATGTCTATTTGTGATATTAAGCTATGCAAAAAAAAAATTAAATGTCAAAAAAGAATCTTAGGGGAGGGGGGAATTCCCCTGAGAGTTTTTTTCACTTTAGGGCACACACCATGTGAATTCTCATCTTGTTCCTTTTATATACCATCTCCAACCTTTCCCTCCCATCCACAGATGAGTGCCCTCAGTCTCCCGGGGCAGAGAGCCGCACGTCAGCCCACAAGGATCGCATCGCTGCCCTGGAGAGACAGCTCAACATCGAGCTCAAAGTCAAACAGGGAGTTGAAAACATGATCCCCATCTACGCCAATGGATCCACCAAGGTGCAGGACAATGAACACACACACACACACACACACACACCATTGATAGCAACACGTACATAAGGGAGAACGTGATCCTTATTCGTGCAAAAACATCAAGTGTGCAGAAGGTTTTAATGCAGACACTAATGCACAATATAAAAACAAGGGGGAAAAACAAAGGTATGGTACACATTATACCCCTCCCCCAGCTGCCTGATAACTGACAGTGTTTGACTGTCTGCATCTTTATGATCCACAACCTTGCAATGTGCTGACTCGGAATGCACAAAACTCTTCCCCTCCCCCTCTTGTCTCCTGCATCTGTCTCACCTTGTTCGACCTTGCTCTCATATCGCCACTTCCTTTCCTCATTACTTGTGGACCTTAGAATGCAAATATTTTTGCTTAAGGTTTCTTTATTGGTATATAAAGAAATCATACAGAATGCAATGCAGATACATGAAGACAAATACTTTATCACCTCGACCACCACTAGGCACCAACAGAGCCCCATCTCTCTAACAGTAACAGTGCACCATTCAACAAACACCGGCGTTCAGGGATCAAAAGTGAAATGCACACAAGAAAAATAAAAAAAAATCATACTAACAATTAAATTAGCCTACTGTAGAAGAGAAATATGCAAAAAAAAAAAAAAATGCAAAATGCAAATGTAACACCCATCTCAATCAATTAACACAAAGTAACAACGTTTTCTAGTGCTACAATATGTACCTTTGTGCTTTCCCTGATTGTCCTCCTTAGGATAAGAAGATGCTGCAGACGGCCCAGCAGATGCTCCAGGATAGCAAGACCAAAATTGACATCATCCGCATGCAAATCCGGAAGGCTGTGCAGGCCACGGAGCACAACGATCATGACACACAGGGTAAGTCCGATCGACTGGATAAATGAGTGTGTGCAGCCCCGTTCAAGTTCCAAATACCAGCAGAAAAAATTATTTTTTAACCAATAAATCCGTTAGGGTTACTCACCCTGGTGGCTGGTAGATTTTGGAGTTGTTTACAATGATTGGTCTATTGTTCAGTATTTGGTTGCACAGTGGAAGTTTAGATGTATTCCTCTTACACAGCATGTAGACAGTCCAACAACATAAAAAACTGCAAAATGTCAAAATTCTGCATATTCTGTACATAAAATCTACATGAAGTATGTGTGTACAAAAAAAAATAGTAATAATTTTGGCCATCGTTCCTAGCCTGAAGATTTTAAGTTCACCTGTCGGGGACAGTGAATTGAACTGTCATTTTGAATTTCAGATTCTGCCTGTGATGGCAGATACACTCTTTGTGTGGTTTATGACAACAGTCAGCTGGCTGTGACAGGATGGTTTTGGCTGGGTCTGTTTCATCTCTTCTGTGTTCATGTGATCTGTGATCGTGCTCTCCCGAACAGCAGCTCCAGACAACAGACCGGCCGTAGCATAAACAGATCAATAAAGAGCCGACTTGTTTTCATGTCTCACAGCCTTGGTTTTGTGGTGAAGAAGATGAAGTGGACAGTTAGGATTGATGCCCAGAGTGTGTGCGTTTATTTATAAATGAGTAATACAGAGCTTTTGAAATGGCCCACCTGGCACATTACCACAATCAATCAAATTCACGCAGAGATGCACTCAAAAGGAAAAATCCAACCATCAAAACAGATGAATAGTCTCTGTATAGAAGCAAGAGCAAAAACATTGTCTGTGCAGGTGATTGAATGTGTTAAAAGTGGGGAAATGCATTCATTATTTGCTGTGGCAGAGGGATCAATGCCATTTTAGTGCAGTTGAATGAGATGATTACGGTCACGAGAGGTGGATGGTTTGGTAAAATGCAGCAGGTTAGCATGAGGAGAGTAATGCGAATGCGAAGGAGGTAGAAGTAATATTAATTTAAAAAAATATGTATTTCCTTTAAGGCCATCTAGTCCTATTGGACATGTCGAACTGAGGCTGCAGATTTAATTTATTTTTTGTATTCTTAGGCAAAGAGGATACCGTCTATTCGAAAGGGTTAATTGGGGGTGGGGGGGCTGAAGTTCCTAAAGCTTTCAGAGGGAGCTGTGTGGAGTCTGATAAACTGCCTTAAGTGATGTCATAAATTCGACAAAAGTGAGCTCATAGGACCGCTGTAGCCCACTCCTTATCTCTGCTTGGGGCTATGTTAGTAGCTACTAGCATAAAACACCTAAATATCTGACCGAATGAGTCATGTTGCATTGAGGGTAATGTAAGTACCAGGTTTTGTGCACAAGTACATATAGACTAAATGCCTTTCTATACTTTTTCTCTGCGTTATTGCCTGTAATGGTAAAACTGCATTGTCTTTCCTTCTAGGTTATTCTGTCTCTCTACTTTAAAACTCTCTCACACACACACACACAGGGGTTGTGTGTGTATAGTATACACAGTCAAGACGGTCTCCAGGCACCACACCCGGTGGAGGGGTCATCTAGCAGGGTCTGGGCTCCAGGCAAAACACCTTATTAGGAGATAAAAGCATCCCTGTCCATTTCCACTCCTACCTCCCTCTTTTCTCTTCCTCCTCCTGCCTAATGTGTTTTGAACAGCTCATAATTCATAACAGTCCTTTTGAATCACTCCCCCGGGTCCTCTTTGTCCTTTTTCAAAACCAACTTAATATTTGAGAGTGAAAAGCCCCTTCTTTAATTACTATTTAAAAAAATATATATTTATCCTTTTCCGTATCTCATGCCTCCTCTCCTCTTCCCACATCTGTTTGCTTGACTTTTGTGTTTGTTGCCCACTGTGAGATGCTGGTAGAAAGCTACTAAGCTAACCACTTAGCTATGTCGTGCTTCACGGGCCTTACGCTGAGGATGACCCTATGTCTGTTTTTGTAGGTTATGGAGCTTGAGTATGTGTTGCCCTTTTTACTGATAGTATTGCATTTAATGTGTTGCTTTAATACAGCTATTGTTACAAGGGGTTTACATTTAAGAGGGAAAATATTGTCAGTGTTTGATCAGTGAACCTAGTTGCGGTTTGAAGTAGCCATCGGTCTATAATGGAGAGTGACTGTAAGTTGTGTAAAACAATGTGTATGTGATGAGTTTTTTTATTGTTATGTATAAATGTATCTCCTGCAAAAGCATCTTAGCAGGTCTTGGTGTAATAGACCATTTATAATGATGGCAGGTTCATTTCTATCGTCACATATTTATCAGGTCACTTTTTTTCAAGTGTATCGAGATACTATCAAGCAAAAAAAAAGGTTCATTTTATTATATTATTGCAACATGGAGGTTCCAGTTCTATCATGTATTTTATAAGAACTTTTTGTTACCTGTGTTAACGTTAGCAAAGACTGCTATAAAAAATACCATAAAATCATATTCATGTTTTTTAAGATATCACTTATTTCTATATTTCCTCTTTGGCACTACACACTTGTCACTAAATTCCTTTTTTATTTATTATAAATCATAAAAAATATGGATCTCTAAAAAGCAGGAGAGGGCTTTTTATCGTTCCGTTTGCTTTTAAAGATGGGCCTGAAGTTGTTTATTTAGTTTACTAGGGGGCATTCAGAGGCTGTTCCCTCCAGGCGCTGTTGATCTGTTTTTTGTCCGACTCTTGTGTAATGCATGACTTCCATTACGGCATCAAACTTAACTTAGTATTCCCCACGGGAGTTCCATAAAACACACCGTTGCAAAAACAAAAGACTGTCGGTCTCAACGAGCACCTTTCTATGGTCAAACTGTAGAATATAACTGGATAAATGAGCGATTGAATCAGCGTCTTACAGCATTACAGCCTCATTTGCCTGGTATCAAATGCCATTTTTATGTCCCAACGCTGCAGGTAACCAGGACAACTGTGGGATGGAGCTGCGTCTTGAAGAGTTGAGGCATCACTACAGGGTGGAACATGCTGTCGCTGAGGGGGCTAAAAATGTGCTCAGGCTCCTGGGGGCCAGTAAGGTCCAGGACAAGAAAGCCCTGTCTGAGGTAAGACTGAACACACACACAAGCACACACACAATTCCTCAAAATTAAATTAAATCGTTGTGTAAAGTTGTGAGAAGCTTATATACGTTATTTCTATCTCTAAATATATCTACCTTTTGTTAACTCCAATGATTTTTCTGTTTCATTTTCAAACTTTATGCATAACAGCTTTTACAGCATCAAGCCACAAGGTGTCTGAATGGTATATTATGCTCTCTTTATGGGCCCAACATAGACAGGAGATACAGTCTGGGAATGATACTGTGAAACTTTGACAGAAATACAATGGGAACCATGGATTGTATTGGCCATGATATTGGATTTAGAAATAACGGTTCACTTGATGTCCACATACTACTGTAGGCCGTCACAGATTGGATGTACACGTGTATTAAAGCCGCTCTGTGTCATTGCTCTCCTCCAGGCACAGTCTCGTCTGAGCGAGGCCTCTCAGCGGTTAGACCTGTTGAGGGACTCCCTGGACCAACGTCTGGCCGAGCTGCCCGAGGACCATCCCAAAGCCAGCGTCATCAAAGAGGAGCTGGTCCTGGCCTCCTCCCCTGCCTTCAGCTCTCGCCATGGCGCCCCCTACCTACACAACCAGTACAACACCCTCAACAAGCCTTCCCCCCTCACTGGTATGTATAGCAAAACAAAGATATGCTGGCCAACAAAAACGAGCAATCTGTAACCAATAGAAGTCATCGTTCCGTTACCAAATACTGACTTGAGAATGGAGAGAGGCAGTCACATTCTGTATTTAAACATCCACAGAACTGCACAATGATAATATACCAGCTCATATTTTTATGAAAAAAGTGATACGCTATATTCCATGGTTCAGCTGAACTCAAGTGTTTACAGTCAAACATTGGGGTTAACACGCTGCTAGAGAGAAAACTCAGAAGTGTAGATGCTGGAGCAGTCTTTAATATTCCAGGCAGGGTGATGAGTTTCTCTTCTGCTATTTAAAATAGAAAAAATTTATTGATTTTTGGTTTCAAAATAAAATGTGTCACAACCTTTTTGATAATACAGTATGATGATATAGAAATCTACACTGGTAATGTGGCTATCCTGTGTTGAAAACATTTTGTGTGTGCTGCACCTACATACCGTATAGTCCTTTGACCGATTAGATAAATCAATTCACATTCAACTCGGTACAGTCAAAGAACTTGTCATTGTCCATGTACACATGACTGTTCATGTCCTTAACAGAAGGGGGATACATCAATGTGTCCAAGAGAAGATGAGTTGTGTGAGATGTTTTTTGAGTTTTATTCTAGCATTAGTAGTGAATATGATTCCTGTTTTAATTAGTGTGTTTATAGATAGAATTGTGTTGGGTGTATAATGGCTGATCATCGATTTTCAGGTTGGTCATGCATATTTTTGTTTATGACCTATTATGGCTATTCCATTCGCCGAAATGGGCATTACGCTTTTGCAAGTGCAAGGCATCTTAGTAAATCAATTTGTAAATGCATATCTATTTTTGTGTTCAGAGGGATTTTATAGTCTTCTTGAATTATTTATCTGGCCTCTAGTGTTTTGGCTTTTAGTTTAATGTGCCTGACTTGTTTTGCTCTGTCTTCAGGTACCTTACAGGTGCAGCTGCTGGGATGTGTGGGGTTGTTGGAGGTGGTGCCAGGTCGGAATAAAGGAAGCGCTGTCATGCTGCCCTGCTACAGCCCAGGAGACACCAGGTCCTTCATGAGGGGCAACAAGGGTCTCTATGGACGGAGCGGATCAGTCAGCGGGAAGACACCCGGCAAGACAGACGAGCTCTCCAGTAAGTGTGTGGTCTGACTTCAGTCACCTTGAGGGATGTACATTAGACCAGTTGATGGTGGATGCTGGAGCAATTGGGGACAAAAAGCTCCAATGCCCCGAAAATACCCCAAAAGTGTCATAAGTTAATTTACCTGTGTGTCTTGGTTTCAACAAGTCAGCGATTCTGGTGAAGGCTTGTTGTCAAATCAGTTTTTGTCACATTCAGTGACCAACTCCCCATGATCCTTTGCCTGTCTTTACTGTGGGTGCGCAAAAAAAATTCTGGGTATGTAAACAAAGACGGCCCATCTTAGCTTGCAACATGCCCGTTTACAGTGCCTAAGCTGTGTATTAACACTGTTTTTTCAGCCAACACACAGTACGTACAGGTAGCAGATCGTGAGGAGATATTGATGGATTTTAACAAAGTGATTAAGTAAATTTACATACTGTAGGTCACACATAAAGGCACGGCAGCATCAGCAAATTTTGTAGTCAATTCACAACCAGTTTTTCTCTGGTATCAAAGGAAATTAATGAATCATTAATCAATACTTAAATTGTATAATTGTAGCGTGAGCATATAATAGTTTATTTCTATAGTGGTCAGGTTTTGCATAGGTGTGTCACCTATGGAGGGGATAACATTTGGTGTGTGTGTGTGTTTGTGTGCAGCTGAAGTGAGTGCCATGCTGAAGCTTGATAACACAGTGGTGGGCCAGACAGCGTGGAAGACTGTAGGAGAACAAGCATGGGACCAGACCTTCACTGTAGAGCTGGAAAGGGTCAGTACATATAAACACATGCATAATACATTTACAGAAGAGTGCATTTAAGTATTCTTTTAGTAAAGTTAAACTTCTTCTGTACCGTAATTGGGTGCCTGTTTGTGTGTGTTAGTCGAGGGAGATGGAGATTGCTGTTTACTGGAAGGACTACCGATCGTTGTGTGCTTTGAAGTACCTGAAGCTTGAGGAGTTCCTGGACAACCAGAAACACAGAGTTCAGCTGGAGCTGGAGCCTCAGGGCCTGCTACTAGCCGAGGTACACACAAACACACACTCGCATGCATGCACACGCAGACACACACACACACACACACACACAAACACACAACAAAGAATGCTTAAAGAGACAACCACACACAAAGGTGGACACAGATGTCCCTGCATACATGACAGCTTTGCAATTGCTAAAATTAAAACACAGATATTCAAATGTGCACATTTACACCTTCCCCCCCCCCCCCCGACAACACACACACACACACACACACTCACAAGCTGTCACATGCCCCTGTGCTGAAAAACACTGCTTCGATATGTCATGCTTGTACGGTTCAATCGTCCTAATAGGATGTCTGTCTGAAAATGTAATATGCGTGCGTCCATAGTTTTGATGTTTTGTGTGTGTGTCTGTTTGTTTTCCAGGTGATCTTCTTCAACCCGGTCATTGAGAGAGCTCCTCGCCTCCAGAGGCAGAAGAAGATATTTTCTAAGCAGCAAGGTGAGGAAGGGGGGAAGAGCGAGGAAAAGCAAGGAAACACAAACAAATAGTCTAGTTTTAGAAATGATCACTTAAACATTTTTTCACTAATCTGCAGTCTTCTGAGATTTTATATAGATGACATTAAAAGTACACAAACGTTTCAGGTTTTCAAAATGGTTTTATCTTGATAAAAACAACATAAAGAGAAGGGAACATTACTGTTTTCACTAAGATCTCAGCACCATCTAGTGGTGAATAAATAATATTGTTACTTCACTTTAATGAGAACTCAGTGCAGTGTTCAGTCTGATCTGATACTGGACAGCAACTATCAACAAATTATGTGTTTTCAAGTTGGCAATTTAAAACTCTTTATTTACAGTTGTGAGGAATTTACGTGATCTGCTCAGGGACACACGTATTGTTAACTGTGTGTGCACATGTGTTTCCAGGCAAGGCGTTCCTGCGTGCTCGTCAGATGAACGTAGATATCGGGACATGGGTGAGGCTGCTTCGAAACGCCATTCCAACCGTCAACAACTCGGGGACCTACAGTCCACACGCACACAGCCTGACACTTAACTCCGGGTGAGACATACACACGGAACACACGCTCAGTCACATCAAGAACAGATAAACAATGCATAAGCCACACAAATGTACACCCTCCACCTGCACACAGTCTGACGTTTGATAGCTGTCAATCGGACTTTGCTATCAAATATTCCTCAAACCTTTTTTCCTTGTGTCTCCTGGCAAAGTATAAAGCACGTGATGCTTTCTCAGCCCCACCTCTAACAGCCCTTTGGTGTTTGTCTCTGTTCATTTGTCCGTCTGCATCGTGGTGAATCTTTCAGGGAGGTGTCAGTGGAGAAGTTGAGTCTGGACAGCGACTCTCCGATAAGAGGCGATTACAAGAGAGACACGGACACACACACCCCGGTGAGACAGACGGAGAAAGGGGAAGACTGGGAAATGGGCGAGGTGTGTGTGATATTTTAAAGCCCCGAGCCTTGATCCACAAATAAAGAACTGGCTGCATTCAACACTAATGAATACAATTTAGGTCAAATTTGGTGCTAGACAAATGTTACTTTAGGTTTTTGTATCCAACTTGTCGCTTATTCATAACAGAAGTAGAGTTAAGGTACGCTGGCGACGCTTATGTTTAAATCCAGAGCAGGGTCGTAAAGTCAATCCTGCCCATTGGAAAGCCATTGTCCGTCACACTTCCAAACTGTTGTCATGGAAGCATGCGTCCGCTCATCTCTCCGTCTCTGCACATGTCTCTGTGTCTTCTCCATTGTGTGGCCCTCGACCTCGCATGTCCCGCCCCCTCAGGACCGTCTGCCAGACATCGAGCCCCTCTCCCTCACAGACCTCACCCCCGAGTGCCCTGTCCGATCCCCGTCTGTTGGCAGGTACATGCACATGGCATCCTGATGTTTTTTTTATTTTTTATATTTTTTTTATATCATAACTACTTAACTGTCCTTTTTAAGTCTGTGTTTTATATGAGGCCCATTGCTGAAGGCATTTTGGCATGTGACAGACAGTGGGGAATATCACTGGTGTCACACCATCAAGACTTACTAGGATATTTGAATTTACTAGAACACAACCATCATAATTTTCTTTGTTAACACATGCTTTTCCTGATATGATCAGTCAAAATGTCTGCTGTGAAAAGGTCCTCATGTTAGCATGGGAATGTCACATTTGAAAATGTAGATTACTCTAGCCACGCTCACAGTTCCCATGTAAGCCATGACATATTGTGTTGTTGTTTATTATGATCAGTTTGTTTGATTTTTAATCTGATAAATTCCTGTGTGCACTATAAATGTTCCCTCCTGACTGTGTGTGCCCGACTGTCCAGTAAGCAGAGGAAAGGTCCTCTGTCTCTCCAGGACTTCAGGCTGATCGCTGTGTTGGGCAGGGGACACTTTGGCAAGGTACACTATGGCATATGGTCCGTTCTTTTATTTTTTCAATTAATGAAATTAGAGTGGAGTCCTTCAATTCAATATGTAAACAAATCTAGAGAAACATAATAGCAACAAAAATGCCATCAAGTGCCTGTGTTTGTGTACATACCTATATAGAGCATATCAGATATCCCTGCAGCAGTGATGTAAAAGGGAACTTCCACATTTAAATAATACAGTTCCGACTTCATAAATTTGAAGTTTCCGTTGCTCCTCTTTATTATCAAACCAGTAAACATGCATATATCTTGAAGCCCTCGGTTCGCTCGTGCAGGTTTTGTGCATTTTTAAAAGGTGAAACAAACTGAATTGTTGCTGCGTGCGTCTGTCCCCAGGTGCTGCTGTCAGAGTACAAGAAAAGTGGCACGATGTACGCCATCAAAGCCCTGAAGAAAGGAGATATCATATCTCGAGATGAGGTGGAAAGGTGTGTGTTTATGTGTTAATCACTCAACCTGTTATAACACATTTCATTGTGTTGAATCTGAGCTGCTGTGCTGTCTAATTGTCTGTCTCTTTCCTCCTGCAGTCTAATGTGCGAGAAGCGCATCTTTGAGGCTGTGAACATGTCCCACCATCCCTTCCTGGTCAACCTGTTTGCGTGTTTCCAGACTGCAGAGCATGTGTGTTTTGTTATGGAGTACACAGCGGGAGGCGACCTGATGATGCATATCCACACAGACGTCTTCACAGAACAACGGGCTGTGTGCGTAATGTCTCTACGTGTTTGTGTGTCTGGCAGAGAGAAAATTGTTTTGTATTTGTTGTCTCATGTGTCATTGCACTGCAAGTAAGCAAGGAAACGTTGTCCAGGAAAAACTGGAGACTCATATTTATTAGCTTCCGCTGAACTGAAGTATATATTTTTCACACAGGAATGTGGATTTTATTTGTTTTTCTCCTATATCGAAATATTATAAAACCCTCACATCTCATTAAAGTCCCGGCACAACCCCATTGGATTTACATGACGTCATCTGACACAATGCACAATGAACTGAAATAAGGGAAATCATCAGTGTGGGTTTACAATAGGTGTTCAGGGCTTTTTTAATGAAGTGAAATCTGGAGAAGAACTTTGCTTTGAAACCAATTTAAAAAAAAATGTAATGGTATCAAGTCCATCCAACAAATCCATGACCAAAACCAAAAGCTTACAACTTTGACATTAATAGTAATAGTAGTAGTGTGCAGTGTAGCTCTAGTTTGTTCATCATGAGGTTTTCATTGAATTCCCCTTTCATTGCAGCTTAGTAATAATGTGTATTTGATCACTTCAGGTTTTATTCAGCCTGTGTAGTTCTTGGACTTCAGTTTCTCCACGACCAAAAGATTGTATACAGGTGAGTGAAAATTATGCAAACCTTTTTCCTCACGATAGGTCGTTTGTAAAAAAAAACCTGACAAAACATAAAACATGTTTGTCAAAATATGCTTTTTAGTCCATCCTCCTCTGTGCAGAGCAGCAAGCATGGCTAGTTACTCTCTCTTTTTCCTCTTTGTGTACTCTTAGCTGCTGTTGGTGAAACACTGTAAAGACTCTGATATCTTTTTACCCTCCCTCTCATCCAGAGACCTGAAGCTGGACAACCTGCTGCTGGACACTGATGGTTATGTGAAGATCGCTGACTTTGGACTGTGTAAAGAAGGTGAATAGAAATTATACTGACGGATGTGCACAACTTTGGTGTCAGTTCATACTGCCTTCTGAACTCATTTACCTTAGACGCTTTTAGCCACAAACAGTTTCCATCTGTTTTGCTTTTGTCTGTAGGAATGGGCTTCGGGGACCGCACCAGCACGTTCTGTGGGACCCCAGAGTTTTTGGCCCCAGAGGTCCTTACGGATACATCCTACACCAGAGCTGTGGACTGGTGGGGACTTGGGGTCCTCATCTATGAGATGTTAGTGGGAGAGGTGAGAACTAAGATAGGACGGGGGGGGAGTGGGGATTTGATTTTATCATCCAGACTGTCTATATATGTTTCCTGTCCAGCTAAAGCATATTGATTTCAGATTGATAAATGGGTATGAAAATATGACCTTAAGCATATTGCATTCCTTCTGGGCTTTTACATTTAAGAGAATTAAATCAAAACGCACAGGTGAAAACATCAATTGGTGTATTTTAAATAAAGTGCGTGTTTGTGTAGTCTCCATTTCCAGGCGATGATGAAGAGGAGGTGTTTGATAGCATTGTGAATGATGAAGTCCGCTATCCACGCTTCCTGTCCACTGAGGCCATCGGCATCATGAGAAGGGTAAAAGAACACAAGAAGCTCTATCAGTCTATCATCATCCCCACCCACAAACACGTGACAAATGCTGCACATACACACAAAACGCGTATTATTCACGAACATAGCTGACACTGACTCAGAGTCACAGTTTGAGGTTTGACTGTCGCATAATATTACCCTGTATAATTTCCTTCTGTGTTATGATGAGCAGCTGTTGAGGAGGAATCCAGAGAGGAGACTGGGCTCTGGTGAGAAGGATGCAGAGGAGGTGAAGAAGCAGCCGTTTTTCAGAGTAAGCTCGTTTTTATGTTGGTGGAAGGTAGAAGTTATTGTTTTTTTTCTCACAAGAGCAGGACACTAATCATATGGAACCACTACTTTTTTAATCACTTTATTTATTATTTTCCTTTATGACACGTTTAAATGTATGCAAAAAAAAAAATATATATATATATATTGTTTTTCTCTGTCTCCCTCCAGAACGTGGACTGGGAGGCATTGCTGCAAAGAAAGTTGCCCCCACCCTTCGTCCCCTCAATCGGTGGCAAGGAAGACGTCAGCAACTTCGATGAGGAGTTCACCACTGAAGCTCCGATGCTCACGCCTCCCCGTGAGCCTCGCGTGCTCTCCCGTAAAGACCAGGAAAGCTTCCGGGACTTTGACTACGTCTCTGACCTCTGCTAGTGGGCCCGGGGGGTGCACAAACCTCCAAGAATGTTTTTGGGATTTTCAAAGGCTTCATGATGAGTTGTGTCGAAGCGGACCGACAGTCTGGCCTCCGCTGACTGTTTGTATTCCGTTAATTACACTGTGAATGAATACGTAGAGACCGTAGGAAGCCGGTCTGCGTTTTGTGTTTTTAAAGATGGAGGAATGAAAAAATAAAAGCCGGGATGGAGAGCTAATCACGAGAAAAAGAAGGACAAACGAAAGCCTCCCTTCTCCAATCATTGTACATCCCACCAGTGACTAGTGTATCTTTCAAACATTAGCCTTTTTAAAATGCCTCCTCCCATAATTTGTGTGTGTTAGTGTCGTCACCTGTGTAGCTGTAAGAGGAGGAGCTCGCCGTCTCTTTGTACTGTTGACTGTTTGGAGGTCGCTTAACGCCCTCTCATACCAATGCCTTACATTTGTACTTGTATTAGATCCACAGAAAAGCATTATGTTTTTATTTTGGGGCCCTCTGTACACAGCAGCAGGATGAGTGCTCTGACATGCAGCAGTCGTATGACGATGACCTTCGGTCATGATGATCGACACTCAACAAAATATGAGTTGACTACGGGGTAATGAACCACTGTCCTACTTTTTGGGGGGAACTTTTACCAACTACTTTTTTTAAAGTTGTGCTGCTTGTATTTTAATTTCTGTGAGACATGTTACAACATCGTATATTATCACACCTGGTTTCGTAATGCATCATTCAACATCTGCCGCATACTTAGTTTTAACTGGATAATTTGGGTTTTATACATTATTTGATATAAGCAGTTGTAGCAGAGACAAAATCACAACCACCAGCATAAAAGCTTTGTGGGCAAGTGGGTTGTGCCATTTTCATTTTAATAGAAAAAAAAGATCTGAACACTAAGCCTTGATGTACAAGTAACAGAATGTCTACTGTGTGTTTGAAACACATTCCTCCAGTTTTCTAAATGCTACCAGAGTTTTGTGAACATGAACTAAGTTATTTCCCTCCAAGACTATTTTATCAGAAATCTCACTGCAACAGTTGTTTCGGTGTCTGTTTTAAGAACTTAATCTACCAACAGTTTTAAAAGCTCTCCGCTGTGGTCATTGAAGGGTTTGGTTTCCATGATAATGATGAAACGATGGAAAGATTGGACATCCTAGTGATTTTGAAAAATCTGTTTGGTACCTCAAGCACAACAAAGCTCATAGTCACTTTCCCTAAGTAGAACCCTTTAGAGCTTTCCACAGTAGTGCCGCCTCAGATTCCAGCTAACAAGTTCTCGTGGCAATAGGTTTCTAAATGAAGAATATCATTTGAGGGGAAACTGAATGATACATGTTGGAACATATGAGCCATTAGGATAAACTTGTATAACACTTTTTAACATTTCTGAGTACAAGAGAGATTTGTTTCCAAGCTGTATGTATGTGGATTTCTCTTACCCGATGTATGACAATACAAACCATGTGAGACAATACAATACCATGTGACCGTATGAGATGACTTATTTTATAAAGAAAGCCTGGAGTGAATATGAAGTCGGTGTATTATTTTTGTTTCGGGTATGGGAGGATCCTTTACAACCAAGGCAGGCTTGAGGACAGATAGTGGATATAGCATGGCATTAACATGTTGAATAAATGTCGGTGAAAGAAAAAGTGTTGAATGAATAGATCTAAATTGGTTACTGACCTGTTTTGATTTAAACTTTTCGTAAATTCAATATCGATCAACTTTTGGTGGAGATGTGTCGTGAAAACATCTCCTGTTGTATTTTTACAAAATGTTGATTAATCATTAAATGATTAATGATATTTTTAGTAATCTCTTCATAATTGTTTAGATACATTCTGATTCATCAATTCAAATGAATGATGTAAAACTGGTAAAAAGAAGCAAATCCTAACATTGGAGAGGGTCAAACCAGCGAGAGTCCGCTCTTTAAATGACAGATATTAACAACCAATTATCCAAATTGTTGATCAAATTTGTTATCTCTCAGCATCAGCTTGATAAATATGATTTCAAACATGTCGCCTTCATTCAAACATGAGAGATGGATTTCTGGGAGCCGAAAGAATATTAGTTTGCTTGGATTAGTTTGACATTCAGGATGACATTGTGACCTTAAGGATCACCCACTGAAGAGGCCTTCTATCCGGGTCCCTGAATCCTAGTGGCTTTCTGAGTTGCCTAGCCTTTCAAGGTCACATTATTTTATGTTCATTTTCAGGCTCAACATTGTAATTTTGGTTTCTACTAGAAACTGTTTTTATGGTGTAGTGTCCAAAAAACCTTTTATATTTCTCACAGTGCCATTGTTGAATCTCTTCTTTTCACCCTTTATCTTGTGGTGTGCTTATCGCAGGTGGAGGTAGTGCTAAGTTAGATTGGTAACAGGGGGGCATGGCTTAAGATGTCATAAAGGGAGATAAATCTGATTGTGGTATTTGAACTCAGGTTTTCAGATAGGCGAAGGTGGAGAAAAAGGGAGAGGGTTGTTTTTTTCTTATACTTAGGGTGTGTCCAGCCATATACGGGACCCATATTTATGTTGAAAAAACATGAGAAATTGCATTTTGCATTATTTGCATTTAATCTCCCTGTAAAGGGGCAGTAATCTTTAATGTAAAAATAACTATTGGTTAATTTAATAGAGTTAATACCAAATACTCATATCACCCATACTGTGAAGCCAGTATTCCATGAGGAAACCCGAGAGTGGATCATTACAATGATCACATTTTGGGTCAGTTCATGTAAAATTATTCAAACACCACCTTTTTTAAAACACTTGGATGTATTCTGTGTGGGCTGGGGTCGGGTGTGAACTAGACCAACTGTCATATTAACAACATAGCAGTGTGTGTAATGAGTCAGTAAAAGCAACCAATACTGTCACTTGAGGAATCAAATTTTAAGAGATCACCTGAGGTGATCATAAACATCTGCTCCCATCAGTAAAACGCATGGAGATTCAACCAGTAGCCTCAAAATATCTGTGGTTCTGTGTTAAATGTAAAATGCTCACACATTTAATTTTTGACAATGACAGCAAAGATACAGACAGCTATTCTTCCCGAAAGCTCTTGGTTCATGTTTAGCATAGGAGCGTATGGAGGTGTGATTAAAAACCATTTTCATTATTTCTTATACATTTTCTTTTAATGCATCAACTACAACCACTGTTCCCATTTGAGCAGCATGCGGTACACTTGCTTGCCGCCTATGCTGATCTTGAGGATATGCATTTATGGGAAAGGAATTTGCATAATTATATATATTTTTTAAATAGATGCTAACAATTAGTTTGATATTCAACCACGCAACATTAGGAGGAAAAAATATTGAAACCTCCTCCCCATGTCTTAGCATTTTTTTTTTCTTCCAAACAAAAAGTCAATATTTATTCAGACTGAGTGATTGCTTTGTCAATGATATGGAAGGTTGTACGTTAAGTCAATTAATCAATTACTGTGCCTGTCAAATATGAGTACATGTAACACCAGGAAAATATAGAACCCAAGGGTTTGAATAACAGAAAAATAAGTAATTACTCTACATACTTTACAGTACCACATGCATAGTAAATGGTCTGGACTTATTAGCAGTCGATCCCTGGATGGTGAGTGAAGTCGCCTTGGGCTTTTATTTATTTATTTATTTATTTATTTATTTATTTATTTATTTATTTATTTATTTATTTATTTAATTGAAGGTTCTGGCAATAGTCACATTAAGTACTGAATATATATATGTACAGAACCATATTTTACAGTTTTTTGCTTGCTTTAACAAAACACAAAAACAGCAGGGGACAAGACATCAAAATCAAGATACAAAACAAAAGAAATAATGTGAGAGACATAACAAAAAACAAACAAACACATACACCACCAAATGGACATGTACATTCACATAGAATTAATCTCCAATATTACAGGGCAAAAGTCAGACCAGAGGGGTCAACAACATCCAAGACAGGCTGCCATATGTCAATAAATCCTTCTGCGTTTTCATGAAGGGTGTATGTCAATTTTTCTAGAGGGAGTACTCTCAATACCCCTTTATACCAATCGTCCAGTCCAGGGGCATCCTCTGAAATCCAGAATTTGAGAATAGTCTTTCTTGCTATAGCAGTTTTCCAACCAGTTTGGTATTATTCCTTGCATTGTCCACTTTAGCTGCCAGAATACACTCAAGGGGTGACAGCTCCAGGTTACAATCATATGAAAAAGTTTGGGAACCCCTCTCAGCCGGCATTATAATTGACTCTGCTTTCACGAAAAAAATATAAAAGTGGTATGTCTTTAATTTACCAGGAACAGCTAAGTACTGGGATGTTTTCCAAACAAAGATTTTTTGAAAAGCAGTATTTGGTTGTATGAAATAAAATAAAATGTGAAAAACTGGCTGTGCAAAAATGTGGGTACCCTTGTGGTTTTGTTGATTTTAATGCCTGTAACAGCATGTAAAACTGATGACTTTAAACACAACGTTGGTTGGATTATGTTGTTAAGCCTTGAACCTCATAGAAATGTCTGTTTAATCATGAGAAAATTTATTTTAGGTGCCTAAATGCAAGTTGCACTTCTCTTTGACTCTCTGCTGAAGTGAGACAGAATGGGATCATCAAAACAGCTCCCAAAAGATCTGAAAAACAAAGATTGTTCATTGTCATGGTTTAGGGGAAGGCTACAAGAAGCTTTCCCAAAGGTTTCAATTGTCAATTTCGACTGTAGGGAACGTTGTCAGGAAATGGAAGGACACAGGCACAGTGGCAGTTAAACCCAGGCATGGCAGACCAAGAAAAAAACAGGAGCGGCATAGGTGGAGGATTGTGAGAATGGTTGCACACAACCCACAGATCACCTCCAAAGACCTGCAAGAACATCTGGCTGCAGATTGTGTATCTGTACATCGTTCAACAATTCAGCGCAATTTGCACCAAAACATCTGCTTTTTATAAAGACCAAATAACTTAATTTTTGTCTCATCAGTCCAAAGCATTTTCTTCCAATATGAATCTGGCTTGTCTAAATGAGCTTTTGCATACTCCATGCAACTGTATCTGTGGTGTGGGCGCAGAAAGGGCTTCCTTCTCATCACCTGGCCATACAGATGTTTTGGTGCAAATTGCACTGATTTGTTGAACCATTTACAGATACACAATCTGCAGCCAGATGTTCTTGCAGGTCTTTGGAGGTGATCTTTGGGTTGTGTGCAACCATTCTCACAATCCGCCGCATATGCCGCTCTTGTACTTTTCTTGGTCTGCTAGACCTGGGTTTAACTGCAACTGTGCCTGTGTCCTTCCATTCCCTGACAACGTTCCTTACAGTAGAAATTGACAATTGAAACCTTTGGGAAAGCTTCTTGTAGCCTTCCCCTAAACCAGGGGTGTCAAACTCATTTTCACAAAGGGCCGAATTAGGACATGATAATCACCCGAAGGGCCAGACATGTCGCTTACTGACATGCCTTCTTTTTATTCCAAAAATCAAACAACATATCTAGGTATATAACCTGCGTACATACGGGGCATAGGCTAGGTTTTGTTTACATATTTTGGGGGACAAATTATAGGTGGGGGGTATGGGGGTGCTCCCCCAGAAATTTTTGTGCGTCAAACACTTAATTTCCTGTATTCTGGTAGATGTTTCTGTTTTCTGTGCCTTTTCTGCATCAATTTATTGTGGAAATGTCTTTATTTTTCTAAAGGAAAAGACAACATTCAGGTTCCTGGTGAAACAATTATAAAGGACTATAATGCAGTAAGGCTCTCAGGCATCCTGGATTGAGCCACAATGTTTTCTCTTGGATTTTTCAAAACTTTCTGCACTTTCAAAACATATCACGTTTTTTTATTTTATTTTTTTATAGGAATCATGACGCAGCAGTGTTAACTATTTATGACACTTTACATTGGTAATGAAATGCAAAGCCACCATTGGAAATGAAAGGGGTGGGCTATCAGCGGCTATCTAACGTTAGCTAGTGAGCTATATTGTAACTTGAGGCAAAAGTTGGAAACCAGATAATGTTAGCATTCATCCTCAGATAGTTGACACAATCAATCATCATATTAGCATGCTATTTAGCCACATAGATTGGCCTATTTACAGCCATTAGAAAACTGACATCTTTTCTTCAATGCAAGTTCATCAATTCATGGCTTAAAATCCTGAGCTGTGGAACTTTCAGCAGACATTCCTAGTGGTAAGCTGTGCGAGTGTCCTAACGGTTGGGAGCGTGTGCGACATGCGGATATGGCACAGGCTCCGCATGAGAAAAAAATAAAAAATAAAAAAAATTCCCGCGGGCCGAATTGAATGGAATTACCGAATTGGTTCGCGGGCCAGATTAAATATTGAAACGGGCCAGATTTGGCCCGCGGGCCAGAGTTTGACACCCCTGCCCTAAACCATGATAATGAATAATCTTTGTTTTTAAGATCTTTTGGGAGCAGTTTTGATGATCCCATTCTGTCTCACTTCAGCAGAGAGTCAAAGAGAAGTGCAACTTGCATTTAGGCACCTAAAATAAATTTTCTCATGATTAAACAGACATTTCTACGAGGTTCAAGGCTTAACAACATAATCCAACCAACTTTGTGTTTAAATTCATCAGTTTTACATGCTGTTACAGGCATTAAAATCAACAAAACCACAAGGGTACCCATATTTTTGCACAGCCAGTTTTTCACATTTTATTTTATTTCATACAACCAAATACTGCTTTTCAAAAAATCTTTGTTTGGAAAACAACCCAGTACTTAGCTGTTCCTGGTAAATTAAAGACATACCACTTTTATATTTTTTTCGTGAAAGCAGAGTCAATTATAATGCCGGCTGAGAAGGGTTCCCAAACTTTTTCATATGACTGTATATCCAAGCAAAGCAACAATCTCATCCATTACATTCACCCAAAATGTTTGTATCTTTGTACATGTCCAAAACATATGAATGTACGTTCCAATATGTGATTTGCATTTAATACATTCAGGAGAGCCTCGACCCAGTCTGCTTCTCAACAATGTTGAGCAATACAGTCTGTGTACAATTTTAAATTGTGTCTCTCTGTCAGTATTGCAGCTCATTGTAGTATGTGTGTTTTTTATAACTGATGCCCATTTATCTTCGTTAATCTCACATTCTATATCAATCTGCCATTGCCTTCGGATGTGATCCGTAGAATAATTAGAATTTAAACTGAAAGCATCATAAATATAAGAAATAAATCGCTTCTGTATGGGCTGTTTGAGAATTTCTTCCAAAAAATTTAAATTTGGAGCATATAAACTTTTTGGTATGTAATGTCTTACTTGTAAATAGCGAAATAAATTAGACTGTTGTAAGGAGTATTTACTTTTCAAGCCCTCGACTGAAACGTATTTCCCTCATATAGTTTTGCAAGCTGATCAAGGCCCCTTTCGTGCCATAGCTTAAACACTGAGTCTTGGCATGAGGGGGGGAAATCTAGGTTTCTCCAAATGGGAGCTAGAAGTGAGAAATGGTTCTTAAGTCTGAAGCAGATCTTAATCTTATTCCATGTATTTAATGTGTTAAGAATACTGAAGTTGTTTTGAACCTCCAGTTTTTCTTTTTTATAGTTCACAAAAAGGCAGTCTCTTAGTGCTAGTATACCACAATTTCTAGACTCCATATCAATCCATGTATTTGTACATCTGGGTTAGCCCATTCATATAAATATCGCATTTGTGCTGCCCAATAGTACATTTGCATGTTTGGAACCCCAAGACCGGCTGGTCCTTGCCTCTCTGTAATTTACTTATTTTCATTCTGACCTTTTTGCCCTGCCAAATGAACTGTGTAAACATCCTATCTAGATCTATAAAGACACTGTTGGGGATTGATGTTGGCAACATCTGCAGGGGATACAGTAACCTAGGCAGTATGTTCATTTTAAGTACACTTATTCTGCCTAACCAGGACACAGGAAAGGCTCCCCACCTGTCTAGGTCCTCTCTAATGAGCCTTATTATTGGTTTGAGATTAAGGTTAACCAGTTTTTGAAGTGAGGGGCCAATTTGTATGCCAAGATATGTTATCTGTTTAGTGGACCAATGGAAAGGTGGGACAGAACCCACTAGTGCCCCAATTGGCATTGCCTCAGTTTTCGATAGGTTCACCTTAAAACCTGATAGCCTACATGTCCAAATTGTTGTAGGCATTCCAGCAGAGGAGGGATACCAGTCTGTCTTAGCATTTTTAAGATTTTGATTACATGGGCTACTAATGAATAAGCCTACCTTATTTTTAGATTAATTTATTCAAATTTGTGTGTGTGTGTGTGTGTGTGTGTGTGTGTGTGTGTGTGTGTGTGTGTGTGTGTGTGTGTGTGTGTGTGTGTGTGTGTGTGTGTGTGTGTGTGTGTGTGTGTGTGTGTGTGACGTTACTGGCCCTGCCTACCTGCCTGCCAGAGAGGGTAGTCGAGAGATCTGCTGGGAACTACATGGTGCTCAATTTTTCAAGATGTCGTCGCTGGAACAGAGGCTGTCGCGAATCGAGGAGAAACTAAAGCAGGAAAATGAAGAACATCGCCGGAGAATCGACCTAAACATCGACATGAGCCCGCAGCGGTCACGTCCGAGGCCGAGTGAGTGTCCACCGGGGAGAACCGGGCCGTTGGTTACGGGTAGAATAGCTGAGGGAAAGGCTCGGAGAGGCGGGGGAGGAGGGAGGGAAGGAGCTGCAGCTACTACATGCTAACAGGCTAGCTTCATAAACAAACCCCGACTCAGCTTGTTCGGTTGATTTTTACTGTCAAATCACTTACTTATGAAGTGGGTCACGTTTTATAGTGAGAAAAGCGTAACATAAAAAGACTAAAGCGCTGTCACGAGATATCTCCCTGGCAGTCACGTCCCGAGATCTGCTCTGAATCTGTCCTGTCAAACGTGCTACGCTAGCGGGCTAGTAGCCTGAGTGATAGTCGGTGGCAGGCAGGCAGGCCCAGCGTCAAACTGAACATTTGATGCCGTTTCCAGCCTGCGTATGTGATATAATGGACCTGCCGTTTAACCCACAGCGTATCCGTAGTTTTTTCTCATTATCATGAAGCGGCAGAGCCGTTTTTCCACGGCAAGTTGACTGTTGACCAGCGGGTAATGGGTGTTAAGCTAACGTTCGACATACGTTAGCTAGCTGTCTTTGGTGGATGTGTGTGCCATGGACATATAAAGAAATGTTTTGCACAACCGCTGCTTCACGCACACAGGTTACATTTCAGCCTCTCGCTGATTAAAGTCCAGCACAGCTGTCACTGAACATGGTGTCGGTGTTTAGAAGAACTAGTGAAAGTGTAACGTTGGGCCCCTTGAAGTGTCTGAAGGAGAAAAACTCCCGAACAAACAAACCCGACTCGTTCAACATGGGAGTCAACATGTTATCCGATTATCCAACCACTGTCAAACAGTTGACTTTTATATGACAAGGCCTATTCCCTCACTGACTTCACAAAGATCATTCTTTCCTTGCAGATCATCACTTCATGACCACGAACCTGCTTTTTAAAATTATTTTTCTGATTCTGAAATTGTTTTGTTTAGGTTAGCCTACATGAGCTCCCTGTAAGAGTGTGAATTAGTTTAAAGGAAAGGCTGGCCACAAAATAACACTAATAAGCATTGCGTATCCAGAACATGATAACATAATACTGTATACTCTATGACTAGACCAACCAACTTACATTAGTTGATTGGGTGATGGACCTCTAATCCTATCATCATGGATTCAGTGTTTTCATTGTCAGAAGGTACAGGCTACTGAAAGATGGACTTGTGATTTTGTTGATTTTGGTCTTTTCATGGGATTGTTTAACCATAAGAAAAAGATAGGATAATGCCAGGCAGCCATGTCCTCAAATATATATCACTCAGAGTTGTGTCTTTTGTTAGTGTGAGGAGAATAAGGGATTTAAAGTATCTTTTTCCCTTGTTGTTGTATGCTGGAGCGTGTGTGTGTGTTTGAGTATGTGAGTGTGCGCGTCTGTGTGATAGTCCAGTCTCAGTAGAACCGTGCAGTAACGTGTGTGTGTGTATGTATTTTCTTTCCTTTGTCCAGTCATCGTGATCCAGCTCAGTCCTGCTCCAGCCCCTTCCCAGCGTGCAGGTATCATTTAATCCATCGCTCTCTCTGCCACTGCACCTCTCTTTCTCTCCCCAAACACCTGTGTTACCCTTTTCACCTCCCATCTTTTTTCTTTTTATACCACTCTTAAACCACAACAGAGAATATGCACAGGCAGTCTTCCTCACCCTTCTGCTGCCAGTTGAGCCTTCAATATAACTACTTTACTCACTGTAATAGGTCCCATTCTTCCTTTGTACATTTTAATGCACAACTGTTACATTCAGTGTCATTTAGAATCCAAAAAAGACAGGCTATGTGGAAAGACAGTCACTCTACTCCTTCTCAAAAATATATAGGCATATTGTTGTTAGTCATGTGTTTAGCGTCAGTTGAAAGTATGAGGTTTTGTTTCAAAAACATGGATGAACCACAATTTTATTACATACCAGTATATGAGCGCCTAATTTTCTTTTCTTTTCACACCTCCCTGCACACATACACACTTTCTCCTACACACTCATGCACTTAATCTGCATCTCACACAGGCGCCTGATAAATTATGTTTGCGACTGAATAATAATCTTTGCCGAGCTGTAGAAGTTTGATCCATGTTTGTGAAAACCAGTTGTTGACCAGTTCTGATATGGTAGCCCCCAGCAGTTCTTTACACCTCCCCTCAAATCACATCATCTCTCCATCTTTCCATCCCTACTCCTCTCTTCTGTGCCTCTGTGTGTCTGTGTGTGTGTGTGTTATGTGCGTGTTTATGTGCCAGTGGCAGGGCAGCGTTGGTGTGTGTTGATGTCCACAGTGTATGCTGTGTGGACGCGTGTCAGATGATTAACCTTCATGTTGCTGGAGGCAGAGGATCACGGTGCATGTGGCTTTTTCTGCACGATGACACAATGTTTTTGGTTGTGTTTGGTTTGACACAGTCTCTAATCCGGCATCCCCCACACTGGTCCGTCTGCAGGAGTGCTGTGAAAATTCTGTCTTTTCTTTCTCTGTCTGTATTATTTCCATGGCGACTGAGGAACTTTCCTTCCCGGCCTGAGTCCGACTGACCGACTGTCTGACTGCCAGCTTTCGTCTTGTGCTATGCAGTTTTGGCCGAATCTCTTCTCTTTCTCGCATCGGACAGTTTGATGTTGTTTGTTAATCATCTTCTTGCTTCCATCCTCCCCCTCCTTCCTTTTGCAGCAGCACTGTGTGAGCAGGAGGCGGTGCAGCGTTTCCCCCATTTCCTCACGCTTCTGTCTGTCCGTCATTCTATCCTCCCATCCGTCCATCTGGAGCCAGCCGAACTATGGAGACGCTACAAAATGCCTTAGCCTTCCTTCCTCTTTCTCCCGTACTAACGGCTCTGCTCCTAACCTTCGCTAACTTATTCTCCCTGTTACAGGCAGACCCGTCCACAGGTGACGCATGGACACAAACACCTCCTGGCGCTCCAGCCATGCTACAACAACAACAATGATAATGATAATAAAAAAAGCTGCACAGTCCTCAAAATGTTCTGATAACTGGTTTTGAACATTTTGAAAAAGTTGCAAATGTGAAAGTCGATAAGAAGTAGGGATTTTAAACGCATGGGACCTGAGGACACGCATAGTGTTCATAGTCAGGGAAGTCACCAGAGCTGCTGAGTTTCTGTCCGAGCGTGTGGTTTGCATGACAAGTCTGTGCTAATACTACTTCAGATGGTCCTACTGACAATCTTTAACATCTCTGTTTGAAAATGGCTCAGTGCTTGCTTGCACATACACATGATTTGACAAGGTCAACGTTGTTCTAACATGTCCTTGAGCGCATGATTTAGACCTAGGTTGTATGGGGGCAAGACGCATCTTGCATCTTCTGTTGTCAGTTGTGAACTGGACCTACTACTGTCAATTTTGCATCCAGGGTTATAAGGTCGGCTTTGTGTGGATAATGCTGGCTCAAACTATTGTCTACTACAACTTGGATTTTATTTTTTATCTCCGGCATTTAGTTCTTTGAGTTATGATAACACTGTACGCACCAAATAATCTCTGAGATCTGGGAACACGGTCACATCGCTACAAACACAAACAGTTAAGTGAACACAGAGAATTATTGTCTACTGTTAAGGTCCAATACTTGTCACAGTCACAGATTGACTTCCTGTTTAAAGATGGCTTACGTGTGCTCTCACTTTTAACGTAACACCCAACTGTTGTTCCTGTGTTGGTTAGCGTTCTCAGATCTCAGTGGCCACTTTAATGCAAACAAGGCAGTCGTAACTGATAAAACCAATGGCTGGAGTTAATAAAATAAAAAACAAAAAATTGTTAATAGACTGTTCTCTTACTCTCTTAACCCATTGATGACAGCTGCTGCGCGATGCCACATTGGCTCTCCTGCCTGATGCTGCGTCGCGTAGCATTATTACTTTATCTAATTTTCATGACATTCCCAGCATAGAATGCACTGTCATTGGTTCAAATACACATGAGGTGAGGTTTTGTTGATTTTTTTAAGACCACGTGACCACCCAAAAGTTGTGTGGTTTGCCGAAAATCATGTCAATCAAAAAAATAAAAAAATAAAACAAAATAATAATAAAAATACGCCAGCTATGTCGGCGACAGAACAGTTAGTGGCGTTTGGTGCGCAGAATCAAGGTCTACTATAGACTACTGACGAAAATCACACAACACATTGCATCTATTTATTAACAATATTTAATAATTTTCTAATTCATCTAATTTTGACGATTTTTAGAAATATTTGTTGGTTTGTAAGCGCTAAGGGAGCATGTTTAGATAAAACCTGTGAACCTTAACTTTTAAATGTATTTTATTTCATGTTTCTATGTGCTACACAGGCTTAGATATTAAGGTTTTGGTAGACTTGACAATTCGTACTATTTTTTCAGAAAACCCTCAGGCATTAAGGACATGCATCCTAGATTGCCATAGTCATCAATGGGTTAACAAACTCTTGACGTCCACCTCCTTAAACTCCCGAGCTACGGGCTAACACTGCTGTCTCTCCCTGCCTGAGAATAGTTTTGCTTTAGCTCTGAGATCCTCTTTGTTTTAACATTGTGCCGAAACATCACTGAAACAAAAACAGTGCTGTAACTTTGGGGGAAATAAAAAACAAGTTCATACGCTGGTTAAATACTGCGCAGGGTATAGATAACAGGCCTGTAGTGAAAGTACTCTTTGACTTCGCCAAGGACAGTTTCTCTTATAGTTTGATTCTTACTCTGTACTTATAATTTCATTCTTTTTCTCATCAGGTGCTTTAATGGTTGTGTAAAGCCCATATTTTAGGATGGAAATTTGAAGTCCAAGACAAATCTAAAATACTTTAAAGTGAATAAAGCATAAATAATAATCATATACAGTACATTAACACCTTCTCTGTTGTTGCACAGCTTGAGACAACTAAAATACAGTAGTCAGTGAATGCATGAATAAACATAGCCATCTTCCACCTTCTGGCATGCTGGCCTTTGGTTTGAAACATACTGTACCATTCGTTCTGTTATGCAGTCTGTGTCTAATGTGTCATGCCCCTCCACCCCTCGTCCCCAGCGCTCCAGTTGCCGCTGGCCAACGATGGAGGAGGCAGCCGTTCATCATCTTCAGAGAGCTCGCCTCAGCACCACACCTACCCCAGCCGCCCGCGACACATGCTCACCCTGCCCACCCCACCGTACGGCCTACAGAAGAGCCTAGAGAAGTATGTGGACACATGCTCATCTTTATCTGAGCGACCATTAATCAGACCCTATGTTTACAGTAATCCACAAACGGCATAAAGGATCTTATTGTGCTCCTATGGCACAAGTAAATGCCTGTATGTTGTTGCAAAGAAGTATACAGCATAAATCAGGGTTACTTACTGCGTTCGTAAAATGGTGGTCTAAGATTACGATGACAATTTTCAATACATTTGACAATTGCTGATTCTGGTCAGAAAATATGAACACGGACACAGGATGAGTGCAACCTTTTACGCATAGAGGAATTATGATTGTAAACACGAAGAGACAGAACAGAGTCGAAGCGATCTTACATAAACACACAAGGTTGTCACATGAACACACCCCTGTACATGACTTCAGTCACAAATATACTGAGGGAGTGAGTTGAATGAAGGGTCATAAAAGAAATGGCAGGTTATGTTACACATAACGGAACAACATGAACATGGTTTGTGGGTTGAAGAGAACTGCAGAAAACAGCATCTATTTGTAAGTCACAAGTGCCTTTGACGTTTCACACTGAAACATAATTTGTAAAGCAATTGCGCTCCCTGACATTCCGCGTTGTTGCGTGTGTTTTGTTTCTGCAGTGCAGAGATCGACCAGAAATTGCAGGAGATCATGAAACAGACGGGATATCTGAAGATCGATGGTCAGGTGAGATGTGCACTAATGTGGATACGTTAATCCCCTGAACTGAAAATCAGAGTGAGAGGTCAGAAGGCAGGTGATATTTTGTATTTTTTCTGAAGGTCAACAAATCCCATGAAAAGACCCAAACCAACCATAAGCATATGTCCTTGCAGCTAAAGTCTGATGCGTCTTATTTCTCTGTGCCATTCATCTCTATTGTAGTACAAAACTATTAGAAACGCATAAATACACCGCTCTGTTGCTGTAAACACTCACAGAGCAATACCTTTTTAATAATCCATGGCTGAAATTACATTACATAGGCTTTTTTTTTAAAGTCATGCTTTTCTTCTCATTAGCCCAGAATGGTTGATACATCTTGTATTTTCAATGAGACGTCACTCACAGCATCCCACTGAGCAAAGATTTAATTTTAACCAAGCAGTGAAATTATGCATCTTCCCTGATGTGTGCTGATATTCTCAGACATGGCCAATGGGGGAGCAGCTTTATTACACATCAAAACATTTGTTAGTAAATGGGCCAGAGGGGTCTTTACTTTTCCTAAGATGCAGGAAGCCTGAACTGGCCTCTCTCATCTGTTTTCATATTTTTATAGTTTGCATATAGTAAACGTTCGGTAGAAATATATATTGAGAATGATTTGAAGTCTTATTTTGTCTGTGTTTTTGCCTCCCTGTCCGTCAACACAGCGGTATCCAGCGGAGGTGACAGACCTGATCAGTGAAGGGGAGATTGGCAGCGGGACGTGTGGACAAGTCTTCAAAGTGCGATTCAAAAAGACCGGCCATGTCATTGCTGTCAAAGTAAGACCCTTGTCTCACCCCTTCTCTTTGAAGTCAATGTCATCATGAGATCCACAAATATACATACACGTCTAGCTATCGACAATTATAAAGAACATCTAAACATTAGGTTTATGAAATTGGGTTAAAAAAAACAAAATTAGTGTTAACAGGTAGCCAGGATGTGATTTGAAAGGCCTCAAGTCCACCATAAAGATATGTGTCTGATTTTGCTGCTGTGACGTTGACTTTGGTTCATACCATCCTTTAAGCTATGCCTTTTTAAGGAACACAGTGTAATGTGTGGGCTGGTTATGTCTTGGCTTGTGGCTTAATTTAAAAATGTATATGAAAATAAAAATCAAGAACATTTTCATTTAAAGTCAATTCACATTAATCATCATGATTAACGCACAGAAGAAGCTTGATGCTCAGCCCGACTTTGCTCTCTCATTTTCTGTTGTGCTTTCATTGTGACTAGTGTACCAACACAGTGGCAGTAATAACCTCACATAACAACCCTCCAATTGAAGAGATGACTTAATTGTAGCAGTCCGAGCAATCGGGCAGCCAATCAGCTCAAAGGAGGAGTTTTTGTGTTGTGATTTCCTAATGGCTTGTTTCTTCACATGTACACCCAGCATGCTGTGTGTTCTATACATTAAAGTGCTGGCAGGACTCTCATTAGATGTCTGTTTGTGTGTCCAGCAAATGCGTCGTACAGGAAACAAGGATGAGAACAAGAGGATCCTGATGGACTTGGACGTGGTGCTGAAGAGTCACGACTGCCCTTACATCATCCAGTGCTATGGCGCCATAGTCACCAACGTAAATACATCATGTCTTATGTTTTTAACTAGAGTAGTTACACCTCTACACACCCAAAACAAACTGTAGCTCAGGTTAATTGTTTATTACCAAATCTTACACTTCTGTATTCTCCCCTGTGCTTCTACTTTCTGAACTGAATTGGTAAAAGCTGGATGTGTGTTTGTGTGCAGACGGATGTATTCATTGCCATGGAGCTGATGGGAACTTGTGCTGAGAAGCTGAAGAAGAGAATCCAGGGTCCCATCCCAGAGAGAATCCTTGGAAAGATGACAGTGGCAGTAAGTGGAAGACACAAACACACACAGACAGACAGACAGACAGACAGACAGGACAGTGTAACACTGCTCACTTGATTGTTTTGATTTGATGTGTGTGTTTCTGCTCCAGATAGTGAAGGCGTTGCTGTACCTAAAAGAGAAACATGGCGTCATCCACCGGGACGTCAAACCTTCCAACATCCTCCTGGATGATAAAGGTCAGATCAAACTTTGTGACTTTGGCATCAGCGGACGCCTCGTCGACTCCAAGGCCAAGACCCGCAGCGCTGGCTGTGCTGCCTACATGGCGGTGAGTAAAAACACCTACACACACACACACACACACACACACACACACACACACAACCCTCAAAATATTACAAATATATCACACACAATCATCTAATCCTATCTTGCCTACTACGTAGCCTATATATTTTGTATTTAATCAATCCAACAAATAACTGGATACAAACGATAGCTATGTCAGAATCCACGTAACACACGTAATACACACACTGCTTCCCTAAACAGATTGTTGCCTGTTTCTTTATTTCTGCAGCCTGAGAGAATAGACCCTCCAGATCCCACCAAACCTGACTATGACATCAGAGCAGACGTGTGGAGCCTCGGCATCTCTCTGGTAAAACTTTTTTTTGTTAACACAAAAATATGCCTTAACACTTGTTCTAAAAGTGGGTGCTGGGTCAGCATGGAGTGCTACACTATTTGTTTATTTATTTATTATCTGCCTTTTTATATAACATTTTCAAATGTTTCAAAAGTTGAAGAAGTCTAAAACACTTAAAAATCATGTGTATTAAAAACCTCCTTGCATGAGGTCATGGTCAACGCAAAGGGTGATGACAGGGTGTGGTGGTTTAAATAATTGGGAAACAACTACAGCTTGGATATTTGCACTACAAGATAAAGGAGTAGCTGAACATTGGTTGTATAATATTTGTCTGAAAGTCTAAAACCTGTTAGAACCGATTCTCCTGCCACTGTCAGCCCATTCATCTGCATTTCCCACTGTGCATTCCTCCATTTCTGTAAAGCTGCCAACACAGACATACGTGGTTACCTGATAAGCCCCTCAAGATATATCAAGATATGACAACTGTAGAGTAATGGTTTTGTGTCATTTATTTAAACAGTCTCATTACAAAGAAGTTGATCATTTATCAACAATGACAGTGGGAGTTAACAGGTCCTTTCATCCACTAGGTGGAGCTGGCCACGGGACAGTTTCCCTACAAGAACTGCAAGACAGACTTTGAGGTTCTGACCAAAGTGTTGCAGGAGGACCCTCCTCTGCTGCCACTCGGCATGGGCTTCTCCCTCGACTTCCAGTCCTTCGTCAAAGACTGGTGAGCACAAATCTGTCTCTTCACATTCAAAAGTCAGGCTTTGTGTGTGTGTGTGTGTGTGTGTGTGTGTGTGTGTGTGTGTGTGTGTGTGTGTGTGTGTGTGTGTGTGTGTGTGTGTGTGTGTGTGTGTGTGTGTGTGTGTGTGTGTGTGTGTGTGTGTGTGTGTGTGTGTGTGTGTGTGTGTGTGTGTGTGTGTGTGTGTGTGTGTGTGTGTGTGTGTGTGTCATTTGTAGCTGTATGCACTTCAATATAAAGAACACCGAATTCCCCCAATACTTAAATGTGTTTCGTTGCCTTAAAGTGTATCTTAAAAACTAATGGCAGCTTTACTTCGTGTGTGTTTCCCCCCCCCCCCCCCCCCACAGCCTCACAAAGGATCATAGAAAAAGGCCAAAATACCACACGCTGCTGGTAAGACATCAGCCATAATGAGCAACAAACATGTTGTTGATTATCCAGTGGTTAAATGGCACTGAATTCTAACTGAAAGACTCTGTATCTCTCTGTGCGTCTCCCTCGTACAGGAGCATAGTTTCATCCGGCGGTATGAGGTGCTGGAGGTGGATGTAGCCGGTTGGTTCCAGACGGTGATGGACCGCACCGAGTCGCCTCGCAGCAGCCAGTGTTACAGCCATCAGCACCAGCTCCACTCGCTCTTCAGTAGGTAGCCTAGCCCAGCCTGGCGTTAGCATAGCCAGACGCTAGTCTAGCCTAGCTTTAGCTTTGCCAAGCCCAGACTCAGTCTGTCCTTGTCTAGCCCAGCGTTAGCCGCTAAGCCTAGCGTTAGACCCAGCACGACTGTCTATCTGTCCACCTGGAGCACCTGAAGAGCCACCAGCGGGGTCGGAGGACTCTGAATGGATGGACTGAGAGATGGACCGATGGATGGTTGGATGACGCAGGTGGTTAAGTTAATCAGTGTTTTGAATCTGGACAGGCAGACATGGGAAAGAGGGAGGAGAAAAAAAAGTATAGCTATAGTTAGCCTCATTTCGTTTACACACCTTTACGTCTACTCACACTGCGTGTTACAGCCACATGCACACTTGCATACAAACTCTAGTTTTTCACCTACATGTCTGTCTCATTGTCGGTATTGATCCAAGCCTTTGGATTAGTCAACAGAGTAGTCACTACACACTGGAACAAAGCATCTGCTAAATTAGCAAACATGTATCTCTCTTGTTTTGTACATAAACATTATAGAGGACACAACCATGTCTGGTGCAATTATGATTCTTCAGGTGTTTCTACTATCACATTCTCAGGCTGAATCTGGTTGTCAGTTTGTTGTTTGTGTATGGATAAACATCCATAGACAGTCACTGGTTGTTTTTTAAAGTGAGATTATATTTCCTAATCATTTATTCACCTTCACATAATAGCTGTAACATACAAACAAGAATACATTAATCCGTTGTGCTTCATGTTCAAAGTGACAACAAGGAAATGTTATGTTTTTGAAAAGTCAAATTTTTCCTCTGAATATTATAAATGACCTGCTAACGAGACCATCGGTGAAAACAATGATTTTTAATATAGTTATCATAAATGCCTTTGCTCAGGTCAGAATCCTCGCAAACTCAGACAAAACTATTTACGGTAGGCAGTCCGGACCAGGACCAGCCTCTTTTTCCCAAACGGTACTAAAATCACTGTTAACTTTGCTTCGACATCGTCATATTACCATTATTAATGTTGAATACTCACATATAAACATATAACCTCATCGAGATGCATCGTGCGGTCTGTATTTCACTCTCTTCTTAAACAAATACAGAGAGCTGTGCGCCGACATTTTTCACTATACAGTATACTCTTCACCCTTACCGAGGTGACTAAACGCGGCGGTTCAACGCGGAAATGATTATGTCGACCAATCAACAGACTGCAGTGAGTGGCTCCACCCCTTAGGAACCCCTTTAGATGGCTTGGTACACCAAAAGAAGGTTCTGAAAATAGGAATGGCTCAGCTCGCTTAATTTAGAACCACACCCAACTTTGGACCATGGAAAGCGGAAACGCCAAAAAAAAAAGAAAAGTTCCTTGTAGTCACTTTAACATAAGGATAGTAATCCTTGTTAACATTTAAATGAAACACGTTTAGAAGACCCATCGTTGTATATAGCAGCTGCATAATTTGAAAAAACGCAATGAAAAAACAAAAAAATTAGTGTTCTAGCTTTGTACAAAAAGGGTCATTTATGGCTTTGTTTTTGTGTATTCAGAAAGACTTAGATGGACTAAAAGATATATAAATGTTTTCATTACTGATTAATCTAATTATTTTTATTCAATCAATAGTTTTAACATGTGGAGTGTTTTCATAGTAAGAGAGAAATGTGAGAAAACCTGGCCAGTTCCTGGTCATTTAACTTTGAGACCCCTGAACTAGGGAGATTAAGAATTTAAAAGAAGAGTGTATCAGGCTGGTAAACCAGGAAACCCTGAACTGTTTGAAACTGAGATGTTTAGAGGTCTTCAGAAACGGATTGTCTAGAGGCATGGGGCCTCCCTTCTTGCAGGGCTACAGCCAAAGCCTGCTTAGATATGCAGACTCAAACCTCCCACATCATGCACCAAACCAAATCACTGCTAGACACAGAGATCTGAGGACTGGCAACGATAGAGAGGAGTCTGTGAAGTGTCGGATAGAAGAATGAGATCCAGAAATGTTGTTGAGATGGCAGAATACATGAGTGAAAAAGAAATGTTAGTAAAACGAGAGGGAAGGACGGAGTGAGGCGAGAAATAAAGCGAGTTTTGGGAAAGTTGGATAGGAAGTTAAAGAAAAGTCAGTTGGATTGAGTTGGATGACAGGACATAAGTGTAAAAAAAAGGAGAGGAAACGGGGAAGGAAAACATCAGTTCAATCTGAGGCTAGCTGGATATTGTAAAAAGCTTTCATGGTGTTACACCAACATACCAATTTAGATTTTAGCAAGTGAGTTAGCATGTTGTGTTTTATGACATTTTACTGTTCTGTTCAAACAATGTTATTTATTTACATTGATACTGCTGCTACATTTTATTGCTTTAGACGCTGCTGTCACTTCTTTTCCCCAAAGGACAAAGACTTTATTCTTTTTTTTAAGCCAAATAAGTGAAATAATGCAATGTTAACACATGTTACCAAATACAGAAAGGCAAGTCTGAAGAGGGCAAAAGCAAGTGATGGATGGTGAGAGCTATCTGAAGTAAGAGTTTGGGAGGGGGGAGGGGCCGGCTTCTCAAGAAGTACTAACTCACAAAATATAAATACACAACACATCAAAATATAGCTCTATGTGTAATGGAAGTAGTTCACCGTTTATTTCCCGCTGTCACACCATGACCATATCTACAGTGGTAGATATGATTAGAGGGGATGTCTGTCTGTCCAGATGCTTTTTGTCACCACCATCCTCTACGCCGTTCATCCAGCCCTCCATCTGTCCATAGGTCGTCTGCTAGCTTGACAACCTTGACAGTTCACACCAAAGGTGTCCACAACTCAACAAAAATACGAGAGAGCATTGTTGTTATGACTATTGTTATTGGTATCTATTCTCTTTATAGCTAGTGGGGGGTGGGGGGACTGCTGTAGTATAGCATGTGTCATATACTGTACAGGGGGAGACTGTCGCACTAATGCACGACAAAGGCCAAGCAACAAAACCAGCCGGCTCATATCTCCACTCAGTGGAGATTTTCCAATCCAGCTGTGGAAAAACTTCTTTATCACAAGGCAAATCAAATGTGTCTTTACGTTACTTATCGGACTGACACATACACCGATACTCATAGATCCACCATAAGCATATTTCACTATCTCTTCTGCATTTCCAGTGAAAATAACCGGAATGATTATCAGGGCTATCTTTCTCAATGTTCACTCATACTGCTAAAGTTAACCTACTCCAGAGCCATTTAGCCCTGCAAATTAGACTACCCCGTTGACCAAATGAACCAGCTTCTTGAAACCAGAAAACAACAAGGTTTAAGCCCCTGGGCAGACACAACCGTCAGTCGGCACAACTCTGTTAGCTTGGCCTTTGTCGGGTTTTACTCTCAAGATTAGCTTTGGGCAATGATCTGGGAGTCTTGTTGTTGGTGGTCCCGCTTCAGACGACAGGATTCAGAGCTGAGCATAACACATCTGCTCAGCTCTCTAGTTTAAAACTGTTGTATATAGACCTGAAGCTGGTGCTCAACATCCATCAGTTGTATTGCACAGCCAGAACATCAATGAGGTGCACTCCCACTACAGTGCTCGCTGATCAAGATTGTGTCCAAACACCAAGCTGGAAGCACTCTTCCGCTGTCGAGGTTCTCTCTTATTTAGCTGATGTATATTTTACACACGCACACAGACTGGCACGACCGGGCTGTTGCCACACTACAACTCTGTGAAACCAATTGGGTCAAGCCAGGTGTGCACCTGTTGACAATGAGAATCTAGGTGTGTGTGTGTATGAGGAGACAAAACATCCCATTACTAATCTACACACACAACCAAATGTATAAAGTTAGCCCATTCTACATGGCAATGCTTGTTACGGCAGATAGTGGCTTTATGTGCATATTACCTAGTAAGGCGCAAGGCCGTGGGTCTCTATAACAGAGCTAGTTCATAGTGTGTACCTGCGCTGTGCCTTGACATTGAGGGGGTGCGTCTGTGTGTGTCGTTAAACCCATTTGTAAGTAAACCAAATATCATTTTCACTATGCAGTCATTCAAACCATGTCAGCTTGCTTTTATGGGAAAATGGCCTCCTGTACATACACAGATTTATGGAGAAACAGGAGTTAGCGACGGCGCGTTTTTCTTTTCTAGTCCCCCCTCCCAGTGTAATTAACATCACCGCCTTCCGCTAGTTCACAGAGAAAACAGAGCAAGAGATATGTTTTGAATGAGCTGACGAATATTTAAGGATTGTATTTGGGTTGGGGTGGGACAGGGGTTAGATTGGGGTTTGTAGTTTGGTGGGAGATGCAGATCAATGCTGTAAAGTATATCAATTGCATGTTATTGTCATCGTTGTAACTGCCATTGTTCTTTGTTTTGTTATGTTTTTATTTACTTCCAAGACAACGGTTAGTTGGGGTGGGGATGCACAAAACTTTATTCTTATTTATGATTTTTACACATAGTCTTTTTTTTTTTTTTTTTTTTTTTTCTTTACAGACATGTTGAATTATTGTGTACTTAAAAGACACACTTCTTTTGCCTATTGTTGTTTTTTTCTTTGTCAACTTTGCAATATACTTTTTTCATTTTGGACCCGTCACTAGTCGTTGTCAAGGAGGAGGTTGAAAAGCTGTATCTTTATTAGCAGACAGTGTTTGTTAGAAAACACTTCCTGTTCTCCCCTCAGTCATATGTCTGTCTTTTTCTCTAAGTTAGCTGTGTGTTCGAGTGGAGAGGGTGTGTGATGTTTATTTGTCTACCAAAAGTCTTTATCCATGGTGATTATCATTAGCTTTTATTTTTGTCCATTGTTTTTTTTAATTATGATTGCTGTTTTTATTATTGTTTCTGTTGTTTTAATTATTATTGTTACTATTATTATTATTATTATTATTATTATTATTATTATTATTATTATTATTATTCAGGGCAAAGATGACACCAAATTGAACAAAATAAATAAGTGGGTGATCCCAGACAGTGTTGAGTCTTTTTAAAGTCTTACACTGCTGAGTTGGAGCAATCGTTTGTCTCACCGTTAAGCTGTAGTTTTTCATAATTATTATTTTTCTTATTTTAGTTTTCCTTCGATGAAATACCATGATCGATTTCTTGTTACCCCGGTTTTGGTCATAAATTGTGTGCCGTTATTAAATTTTCCCACCCCCCCCCCCCCCCTCCCCCATGATGTTTGATTAAATTTTTTATTTTATTTCATGTTTATTCTTTTCTCTATTCTTTCTGGTTTCTCCGATGCTGTAGTACTAAGCTGATAAGTAAAATACCAGAGCTTTTCTTTTTCTTTTTTGTGCGTGTGTGCGTTTTTTTTTTTTTTTTTTTTTTCTTATGCTGAGACTCGTGACTGATGTTGCACTTGTGATGGGTTTAATTTTGTTTTTGTTTTGATTTGTGTTGCAGATTGTTGTGCAGAGGAGAATATCGGGTGTTTTCCTTATTTTCTTTTGAAGTCACAGCAGATATTTTATCAATCATAGATCTGTGACCCAGAGCAAGAAAAATTATTCTACAGTGTATTTTTTTCACTGATATTTATTTATTGGTCATTTGTATGTTTTTTTTGGTTTTGATTTCATGTGTATTGCTTTTTTGTGGAGGGCAAACAAGACTCTAGGTAGAAGAGAAGTCTCTCATTGGCATTTTGATCATCGTGTACAGAAAGCAAAATATTGTATTCAAGCATCACACTAACCTACAGTCTATTACGTAACAGATTAACAAGTTGAAATAGAAAACCTATAACACAGTAAAGTGCACTGTCTGTCTCTACTGTGTCTGTCAGACATCTGACATCTGTTTGTTTAGTCTACTGTGTTTACCCTCTCAGAGTCCCAACAAAACAGTCTGCTCATGGTTTAAAGCGGAGTAGCCACAGCATGAATTAAACTAGTACTTTACTAAGAACTCCCAGTTAAAGCTTGTACTGTTTGAAACTTGGATGTTTTTTATCAGCAAGTACTGATGCCAGCTATAAAGCCGACTAGATTTTGTTTATTTCGGATGATTACTACCACAATAGTAGACTGTTTGGGTGGTTATTAACTCCCTGTTAGCGAGGTGATACACGCCTGCTTTGAAATATCATTTAAGTTTGTTGTTTGTTTGTTTTTCTAAATGCAGCTACGACTCTAGATTGCATGACCTTGCTAGTTTGCGGGGAGGGAGTTTGACAGTTGTATCAATGGACACAGCTTTACTGCCTGCTTCTTTCCTTTTTCTGGTTTGTTTTTGTTGTTGGTTTTTTTCCCCTCTTTTTTGGGGGGCTGTATTTTACCCTCTCGCCCCCCTCCCCGAGTCTCATTTCAAACAGAATAAATGCCATTATATTGTGAATACCTCAGGATTTTTTTGGAGAAAAAAAACAATAAAAACACTTAAAAATCAAATGAATAAATAAACAAAAACTCATAAAAAGTTGATGTGTCATGGTGGGATTTTCTTCTTCTTTTGCAGCAGGGTGGGTAAAATACAAATCAAATCACTAGACTTTTTGTCCCCAGGAAGGTTCAAGCTCCAAATCACCATATCCTACAATTCCCGTTAATTCATCTATAATAGTTGAGGTTGGGGAAACATTAAGGACACAGCCTCCACCAATCTGGTCGGGCTGTATCTTTTTATGTTGCCTGAGAGGTGAAACCTTAATGATAATAAAAGTCCTCACAGATGATGAAGCCTAATGTCTGTGAGTGGACAGAATGTTCTATATTTTGAAGTTTCATTTCAAACATGATAAATATCCAATACAAAAAATTAGAGCATCTGGCTCAGAATGCTTCAAATGTGGACACATTTCAGCTTGTAATCGCCCAATCTGTCCACAGTGTGGGGCCCTCTTCATTCAGTGTTAAGTGAGACCCATGAATTCAGGTTGTTGTTGTCCTTGACTAAACAGGAAAAGTATGAGTCAGAAATGGCAAACAACCGGTTTTCAAATCTGACAACTTCTGTCACTGTCTGTTTTAATAATCCCTTAAGTATGGAACTATTTGATGGATAGAGCGGATCTTGAACGAGCAATGTTGTGTTTTTGAGTTGAAGTGTCTGAACTTCTCATTGGTCTGACATAGACAAAATCTGCCCTCTCTCCACATAACACAGGCAGTCTGATGTGCTCAAACATGTTGAGATAGACCTACATGCAGACATCCTCCCACAATAGCCCTTTCCGCACTTTCCCCACAGTGAAATTTACCACCATTACCTGCATGACATGACTTGACTTATTTGTTTTTCTTCTAATCTTACACAATAAGGATTTATGCTTATCTTAACTATAGTTAACTAACTTCAACCCTTGTGTTTTCTGTTAAGGGAGTGTTATAGTAGTGTGTGTGTGTTGTGCAAAAATATGACAGATCATCTTACACTGAGACCATTATGAGGCGTGTGTGTGTCCCTGTCCTGTCCTGAAGTGAACTGCAGGAAGCTGAGTAAAATGTGAAGTGGTGTAACAGACTGTGGCTTGTGGCTTAAACAATCAACCAACAGGGTGATCATGAAGTGACAAAAACACAATCAAACACTTTACAGCCTGCCAAAGGATTATTATGTCTATGAATGTGACATTTGCTCTTACAGCAGGCTCATTAAATAATTGAATACAGTTCACAGCTTAATTATGTGCACTGAATTTGCTAAGTATTTGCAAAACTGAATACTTTTTAATCCATTCACAAAGGAAGAGTGGCTCATTTTGTATATTCAGTGTAAAGAATTACTGGTAATTGGTGTATGTAAAAGGGAAAGTTTGGACAGAAGTAGGCTGAACATTTCTCTTTTAAGGGTTGTGTCTAACATGTTTGATTTTCTCATTACCTCTGCATCAGAACATGGAATGAATCAACTGTAAATCTAAAGTTTGTGTGTCATTGTTTTCTACCACAGTGAAACAATTCAGTGTGTCATTCATGCTGTGACATGCCTCCTTCCCTGCAGCTCTATCAGCCTTTGATGTGTGACAGATATGAAACAACGGGAGGACCCGAGCTTGGGGTAATGACAGGGTTTTAAAAAGAAACTTTACACCGTAGCAAAAACACAAGAATAGACCCCGCCTCCCTCACTGCAGTCTTCTCTCTCTCTGAAAATCTTTTTCTCTTTCTCTCTGTCTCCTGTCTTTCTTTGACCATATATGGTAGGAAATTAAACCTAGAGCTCATTGGTTGATGACAAACTAAGTGCAGGTAGACACTTTCATTTACTGAGTTTGGGTAAGGTTGAGGTTACTACTCAGATCATTTTTTAATGTATTTTTGTTCTTCATTTATATTTTGTTGTTGGGTAAAATATAAATTTGACTTTAGTTTGTTTTTACAAATACAAAGTTGTTACTGCACCATATTTACACTGACATTAAATCCATTCATTGGTCACTTAAACCATTCAAATTTGTATATATACTGTAGATATATATAATAAACATGCTGGAACAGAGTCTGTGAGGCAATCTTACAATTTGGTATTCTCTCCACAACCTGTTATAGCTTTTTTTGTATTTCCACTTTGGACACATCAGCTGTGCCACACCCCTGCTCCTGTTGCAGGTACAGACGAGGCTCTGCATTCCAACACACACACACACACACACACACACACACACACTCTCTCACACTCTCTCTCTCTCTCTCTATCTGACTAAATACAGATTTTACAATTATTAATCAATGACCATCTCTTCGGTATAAAACTTTTTAGTAGTTACAGATGGGCCTAGAACAGAGCCGGGACTTGAACTGTTTCCTAGTTGTTAAATAAAATCGACATTTGAAATCAGTCATTTGATTTTTGAAATTTCGTGCTTAGAGGGCGCTTTTCCGTTTCTTTCCAATTTATTGACTGCTGTTAATTGTCCAAGTCTGAATTCCAGTCAATACATAGGCCTATGTTATAAATAGGCCTACTACATCAATGCCAGAGAGAGAGAGAGATGATTTAACCTAAACCTTAATTTATCTAAATGTGTTGCTAATTTATTTCGACATTATAAACCTGTTGATTCAGTTCTAACATCGAATGCATTGATGTACCTGTGCATAGACTGCATCGAGTCTGTTAAGTCCTTAGCCTATAATTTCCTGGCCGATACGAGTTATTTTTTTTCATAACCCCCTTTTTTACGCGGGGCTCTTGAACGCAGCAAAGCCAGCCCACGCGATAGGGGGAGGAGCTTTTACTTTAGCCTACCTACCTGCGAGAAGATAAAACTGGGCGGATGAAAGGTGCTGACCGCCGAGCCACGCCTGAGCAGCTGTACCGCATGACGGAGAGCAGAGCAGAGACGCTTCTCGTTTTTTCAATAAAGTGTCTTCGAGCTAAGAACACGGACACACGCAGAGACCGACAGAGCTCACATACAGTGCCTGCAGCTGATAACCAGGTGGGTTTTCTTTTTCTTTTTCTTTTATTCTGCGGGTAGAACTTAACTGTCACGTGCGCAAGCGAACTTTACGTTTTTTGTTTTTGTTAAAGGAAGACGAATACAAATCACTTTGGTCTGTCTGGTCAAGAGGATACATGTTGCGCACCTGGTCTGGTCAGGTGTTCTCATCAGGGGGGAGACAGGAGCCCTTTTAAACCCGCGCATGCTCAATAATCACCGAGTTTGTTTATTTATCTATTTGTATTAGCCTACATGTTGATCATACTGCGTCGTTTAAGCTGATCGGATCTTCCTAGAGCACTTTTGCTGAGTCAATACTGTGTGACTAAAACCGCTACTCTTCATGATGCTCAAGAGACAAACTACCAGTAGCCTATAACTAGTTACATCTACCCGTTCCTTTATCACAGAAGGAAACGCGATTGGAAAGCGATTACTTCCAGCTCACACCGGTTGAATAACTCAGAAGTTAAATATTAGCTCTTTAGTTTAGTTTAACTTTTTTTTGACCAGGAAATGGTTATATGCTACAGGAACAGGAAAAACAGGCCCGCCCTCTGGTATGAAAACATCAGTTTTCATTTCGGGTATTCAGTGTTCAGTCTTTTGTCTGTCTTATTTAGTCTTATTTAGGCTATCTGTAACAGATCTTTCAGTTTAGTCCGTCCTGTTGTGCGTCAGTTGGCTTGCATTCTTATCAACTTTTTTTTATTTATTTATTGTTAACTGCACACACCCTGCTGCAGTGCACCTACCCTCAGGGTACAGAATTGACATGCAGACACAAAAGAGGATTTGGCTTTGTGGTTATGACATCCGGGCCATATGTCTGATCGTGACTTGAAAATGTAACCTTCCTCTTTTGCTTTGGCCTGAAAAATTAAACTGCTTCTACATCTGGCACAAGCTCATTTGAGGTGCTCTCATCCCCTTTTGAAGTGAAATCCAAACACCTTCTCACGCTGCAAATGCCTGACTTCTTTCTTCCATCAAATTTCTAATCTTAAACAAGTTTACAGGGTTGCCATCTAAGCCCAAAGCCTGAACACTTTAACATGTGAAACCTCTTCTCACTCACTGCCCTCTTCATTTGATTAATCCTGAGTGTGTGTACACAAGTGAGGTGCAGATTAGACAGACAATAGTGATGCGTTTGCAGCAACGAATAAATCCAGGCGCTTATAAGGACAGGGAGGTTAACTTAGTGAAGTGATCTGGCCGAATTCCGTATTAGGGGTTAAACTTTACATGTGGGTTGAAATCCCTGTGAAAAGAAACGATATAGGGGTGTAGGCGTCAAGGTTGAAGTCAATTGTGTGCAACTTCCTCAGGAAGTTGGGCCATGGATCGCTTTAACAGTGAGGACACGCACATGTGGATGTCACAAGTTTTTCTGAAGTTTGTTGGCATTTTTTGTTGTGGTTTGAGTATTATTGCTGCATTTTGCACCCATCGTGCACATATTGTAAATGCACTTTTTTTTTATGCTGGCTCGTTCCTTACTTCTAGGAAAGCTGCAGTTTTACACACTGCAGGATTTACATGATAAACCTGAATGAAACGGCTCTGTTCCTCTTCCTCTACCCACCGATGTTCACAGGTCTGAGCCTATGGTCTGAGCACATAATGCACTTAAAGGAGGGACACGGATGACACTTTCTGCACTGATCCCTTTATCCCTCGCTATATAAACACACACACTCTGTTACAGTGTCTCTTCAGCGTCCATCCTCTTCCTGAGAGGAGGCAGCTGCTCTAAACTTGTGAGTGTTTTATATTGATTATACTGCCTCTGACTGTGAAGAGGAAAAGGAAATATTTTATTGTTTTAATGAACTGTAATTTGTCATTCTCACATTTTCTTTTTTTCCTTTATCCAAACAAAGGGTGTAGCATGCTGTGCAGACAATTAAACTATTTGGTTGAGTGGTTGTATTACTGTCTAGAAGTAAACCAAAGTTTTTGACATTTTAACTGCCTATTGTAGATTATTTAATTATCATTACAAATTCCTTTCTTTTACAGTTTAAAAAAACAAACATTATTTACAACTGTATTCTGCAGATTATTGTGTATGAGGCTCCCTAATTGGGCTGACTTTTTAAATGGTGATTTCATTTGTTTAAGGATTTATTTTTATTTTTGCAGTTCTCTTTGCCGTTCTCGCAGCCACATACCTCCACAAAGGGGTTTCAATATGACTAATAAGAGAGAACATTTCAGCTACATAACCTATTCATTTCCTCTAATCTTGGCCTCTTATTGTAAAAAGGCTGCACATCCAAAAACCCAATTGGGGAACATTTGGTCTAAAGTTGAGCTGCTCCTATTTTTTTTTAAGTATTTTAACGAGTAAACTTGCAAACCCCTTATCCTCACCAATCAAGAGGAAAAAAACAGACTCCTTTTGTCAGCCTTTTTCTCTCATTAGAAGTCAAATTGCAGTTACTTGTAATGTTTCTGCTTAATCGAGTTTAACATGGGAGTTGGATGAAGCAGCGTAGAGGTGATGTATTTCTTTTATCTCCTGAGGGCATTCAAATGGTTTCTGCCTAGTCGTCCTGTAGGGTGTGGTTTTAGTGGGGGGGCACATTTCTCTTTCTGCCCAGACTTGCTCCGGACATTCCTACCTGCCTCTCTGACTGCAAAGCATCCCTCCTATGACTTTTTTTTGATTGTTTATCTTTTAACATAACTCCGACTACTGGAGGCTTTGAATGCACAGAGGCCAGTGTCACTGTCATAAAGCAGAATGCACATGTGTTTACCCTGTTTAATGGAAATTGCAGGGTGGGGGATAGTGAGGAGGTGGGAGAAAGGAGCTGGGAATTTATGGAATCCCGTGTAATGAGCTGGTGAAGAAGGAATGTGGGTCAGTCAGGGAATAAGGGATGGATAGACTGCAAAGCTCAGGTGAAAGTGTCTAATTGCTTTTGTCTTAGAGCCATATGGCTGAGCCTCAGGGCACAGATACACTGGCAAGACTTGAAATCAAACATGTTTGGGCTGATGGGATTTTTTTTTAAAGAATTGTAACTTCTCTGGGGCGCTCCGGTGGTGTAGTGGATAGAGCGCGTACCATATTGGCTCTGGCCTTCGTTGCAGTGGTCGCGGGTTCGAATCCGACTCGTGGACCTTTACTGCATGTCATCCCCCCCCCTCTCTCTCTGTGTGTCCCCATTTCAACTCTGTACTATCTAATAAAGCTTGAAAATGCCAAAAAATAATCTTTAAGAATTGTAACATCTGGATTGTTATTGCTCCAACACACACTTATGTTTAGGTCACACAGAGTATAAGCTGCATGTTCCATAATAACACATACACAACTGTAGTTTGCCTAAACGTGTGCAGTACCTCCTGTGACCTTCCATGAGACTCAGAGCAGTACATTTCATCGCCTTGAAGACTTTGCGTTTGTCAGCATGGGCCAGGTGGTGTTGAGGCACACACACACCTATGTTAGATATTCGTTTGAGTCAGTTGTTGAAGCTGAAAGTCATTAGGCAAACTAAACAACTAACAGACTTATGATCACAGATGATGAGAGACGGTTTTAGTCACATGACACACTCTAAAAACAGAAGCTTCAGGAAACTGGAACGGTATGTATTGTATGTCGCCCTGAAAAGAGTTTTTGCCGCAGTGAAATGACTGAGTGTCTGACCATTTGATCTTTGCAACCGTTTGGGTTTACCATTTTTTTGGAATCAATTTGAGTTAATTAACTCTGGTTCATCTATACATTTTTGGTGCCAAATTTGGAATTTATTCTTTGTATTGTTTGTATCTGTGGCCTTGTGACTGTCGGTCGATTGAGATGGCAGTGCTCTGATTCACAAGTTTCTGGATTAACACATTGAACCTTTAAACTTGTGGAATAATAAGTACAGTTTCTCTGTGGTTAAAAAAAAATGTTAGAAAATCTGCATTAGATATAGGCGTGGCATATACTGAACCTCTCCACAACAAAATATAAAGTCTCTCTACACAGTGAATCTGTGTGCATTAAACCAGTGCAGTTCTTTCTTGACTCACCAAAACCACATTGATTTTCACATCCTGCCAAATAAATATGGCCTCTGAAGCCAGGTGTATGGTAAAATATTGCTCCAATAGGTGGCCTGAAAGGCGCCCATAAATAAAATGTTGTATTATTATAGCCGTTTAAGCTCTATATGAAAGGTCATGCTGTTAAAAATGTCTTCATTTTGGTTTTAAAATTCTCTTTCTCTGACTTACAGCTAAGATGACGGACGCAGACAAGTTCCTGTATGGGGACCGGGGTGGGGTGAACAACCCTCTGGCCCAGGCGGACTGGGCCACCAAGAAGCTGGTGTGGGTCCCCTCTGAGAAGATGGGCTTTGAGGCCGGCTCTCTCAAAGAGGAGCATGGAGAAGAATGTGTGGTGGAGTTGGCCGACTCTGGCAAGAAGGTAAAAAAGTGTAGATTATACTTTTTTTTTTAAAAATTTTTAAAGCTTGTTTAAAAATGTTTACCTCAAACGTTTCCACAATCTAAATTCCGGAGTTACCCCTCTGTCAATCTCAGGTGAAGGTAAACAAAGACGACATCCAGAAGATGAACCCACCCAAGTTCAATAAGGTGGAGGACATGGCAGAGCTCACCTGCTTGAATGAGGCCTCCGTGCTGCACAACCTCAAGGAGAGATACTACTCTGGACTCATCTATGTGAGTTTGGGTTGACACTTGTTACACATCTCGCTCATCCAGAGATTATGTACAAATAACTCAAAAAGATGGCTGATTATGATAAGCTGGACCGAAAAGATTTGAACACACCTGAGTAAAATTCACAAGACATGGAATTCAATATCAACCCGGAAAATAATTTATTCTTTAAGATCATCGATGACTGTGGCTTTTTCCAAAACATTAAGGAATATATGGGTCAATTAGAAGTAGGATCAACCCTGAGAAGGGTGTGGACTTTGAATTAGATGGTTATTACCTGAATTATAAGAACAGGAAGAACGGGAATGGAGGAGGTGTGGCAGTGTATGTGCACAAAAACTTTAATTACAAGTGGTAGGGAGAAATATGGATCCTTATTAGAAAGTTAAACAGTATAAATCTGCATGGGGGAAAAAAAAGAGGAATGTAATTGTTTGCCGCATTTATAAAGCACCAGGTTCTAATATTGAACATGTCATGGAATGGATGAAAGAAATGTTCACAATGTTAAGGTCATGTTCATCTGTGGGGATTTTGAATGTAGATCTGCATAATCCAAATAACCAGAAAACCAACAGAGTACTTTATCAATACAATGTGCAGTTTAAGCCTCTGCCCAAAAATCACCAGACCCAAAAGGATTACATCTCACTGTGCCACAGATAGATAGACAACCTATTTTCCAATGTTACAGACCAGCAATTCCCAAGCCCCGGTCCCCGGACCTGTGCCGGTTCGTGGACCTGTTAGTACCGGGCCTTGAAATATTTCCAGACTATTTTTTCTTTTTCTTTTGCGGTGCACACAGTGTGAGGGGGGGATGTGGAGTCATGGACCTATTATAAAAGTGTGGAGTGGCAGGTAATACGTCCATAGTACAGAGATGAGCAGGCCCCAGCAAACCCCCACTGCCTGTTTCATTGTGGACTATTCAGGTAAACAAGAGGGCAAATCAGGCCACAGCAGAGATCCTGGTATGACCTGAAAATGCATATCCAGTTGCACAAGTAGATGTCGATCCTGTTATGCTAGCATGATGGGTAGTGGATTTAGAGTTTCATGAGTTTGCGACTGATAAGCATTGCTCCTCAGCTCACAATAGATTAGCCCAGGGACGATTTAAGCCGTGTTTGATGAGCTGCCCCGAGTTCAGTCTTTGAGCAACATTAGAAATTCTGGCATCACCTGAAAATGTATATCCAGTCAAACAGGTAGGTGTCAATGTTGTTATGCTAGCATTGTGGAAAGTGGTGGTCACATGCCTTCAAAGACAGCAAAGCTTTTAAAAACCTAAAGGGGCAAGATTATTTTCAAACGCCTTCATTGAACTCTAAACACTAAATTCATATCAAGATATCTGAATGAGGGGCGCCTTTAGCTCAGTTGGTAAGGCGTCCCCCTCCCGGGCCGGGCCCAGCATCAGACCCGGGTTCGATTCCCACCCGCGGTCGTTCTCTGCATGTCACTCCCCGTTCTGCCCCATTTCACCTCTGTCTCTCTGCACTGTCAATAAAGCATAAAAAAAAATATCTTTAAGATATCTGAATGAGCTATTTGGCTTTGGTGAGTATCAGTTTTACAGCCATTTCTGACACAAGTCAGCTAGCTATAGCCTGGGAAAGTTAGGCTCAGAGTTCCGCATGAAGGGAAAATAATAATGGTTGAAATAGTGAATAATAATTTAAATAGTGTTAATATTATAATTGCCTTTTTCACTTCCCTTTTTCTCCACATTCCTATAAGCCTACCTATAACTATTGGCATTGTAAACATTGCATAGGGCATACGCTGATTTTAAAAGCCCAATTGCATTCACGTGTGATGTTATGGCCCCATTGTTACCATTTTCAATGCGTTGACAGCATTTTTGACATTTCTGCAGGCTATAAAATAGGCAATAGCGTTTCCGACTTCGAAGGTATGTTATCGCCACTACCTATCATGCTAGCATAACAGGATCGACATCTACTTGTGCAACTGGATATGCATTTTCAGGTCATACCAGGATCTCTGCTGTGGCCTGATTTTCCCTCTTGTTTACCTGAATAGTCCACAATGAAACAGGCAGTGGGGGTTTGCTGGGGCCTGCTCATCTCTGTACTATGGACGTATTACCTGCCACTCCACACTTTTATAATAGGTCCATGACTCCACATCCCCCCCTCACTGTGTACACCGCAAAAAAAAATAAAAAATTGTCTGGAAATATTTCAAGGCCCGGAACTAACAGGTCCACGAACCGGCACAGGTCCGGGGACCGGGGCTTGGGAATTGCTGGTCCGTAACATTGGAAAATAGGTTGTCTATCTATCTGTGGCACAGTGAGATGTAATCCTTTTGGGTCTGGTGATTTTTGGGCAGAGGCTTAAACTGCACATTGTATTGATAAAGTACTCTGTTGGTTTTCTGGTTATTTGGATTATGCAGATCTACATTCAAAATCCCCACAGATGAACATGACCTTAACATTGTGAACATTTCTTTCATCCATTCCATGACATGTTCAATATTAGAACCTGGTGCTTTATAAATGCAGCAAACAATTACATTCCTCTTTTTTTTTTTTCCCCATGCAGATTTATACCGTTTAACTTTCTAATAAGGATCCATATTTCTCCCTACCACTTGTAATTAAAGTTTTTGTGCACATACACTGCCACACCTCCTCCATTCCCGTTCTTATAATTAAAATTTTTTTTAAAAAAAAATGCATACGTGGATCACTAAGGGATTACAAAATGCCTGTAAAAAGATAGTAATATATAGAGATTTCATAAAACAATAAACCAAATATGCAGAAATCAATGTAAAAAAGTATTTACGTTAAAATGTAAGTAAACTAATATGAGAATTAGTAGGAAGGAATATCATAGCAAATGTTAAGATATTAATACAAACTATAGTAAATGTCTGGAACACACTCAAGTGATACCTAATGTGTTTTTCTCTCACCCAGACGTACTCCGGGCTCTTCTGCGTGGTGATCAACCCGTACAAGTACCTGCCCATCTACACTGACGACATCGTGAACATGTACAAGGGCAAGAAGAGGCACGAGATGCCCCCTCACATCTACGCCATCACAGACACGGCCTACAGGAGCATGATGCAGGGTACCCGCATTATCAAACCAAGCTTTATTTAAATAGCACTTTCCATTGCACAAAAGGTTACAAAAAGTGCTTTACATGAAAAGAGAGTAAACGGTCATATCATTATCATATCACATTTTTGTTTACAGTACATACACTAGGAGTGTAGGATAATATGATGCACACATGCTAAAAAAAATGTACACCTTCAATTTATCAAAAATAATTCAGACTTAAAGCCGTCAACTTTTTTTATCCTTTCTTTTCCTTTCAGATCGCGAGGACCAGTCCATCCTGTGCACGTAAGTTACTCTGTTCACTTCATTTACTTTGTATATGCAATTTATTTCTGTCATGGTCTGTCTTTATTGCACTTTTTTTTTTTTTTTTTTTTTGTAAATTTATCGATCCTTTCTAAAATGTTACAAGCACAAGTAAAACGAAAAACAAACGGGAACCTCTGCAACATATAAGCAACTTAATCCATTTGTCATCTTGAAGTCCTTTCATCCTGCAATTGTGCTCTTAGAATTGTTTCCTGAGCACTTTTTCTCACCGATGTTGGGTAAAAGATTAGCTAATTTTTTATGCTTTGGGATAATTTTTGCCTTTTTGGTATGACATTCGGTATACTTCCCTCTAATTGTGTCTTAATCATTCTATTTACCATCTATTCTTTGACAGTGGGGAATCGGGAGCAGGGAAAACAGAAAATACCAAGAAAGTCATTCAGTATCTTGCCCACGTTGCCTCATCTCCCAAGTCCAAGAAAGATCAGGTCGGTAAAAGGCTATTTTCTCTCGCTTTCATTCCCCTTCTTCCTGTTTCTTGCCTGAAGAAGACCAAGATGGACCGAACACCCCCACCCCCCACTACCCCCCTTTTTGTATTTTTCCTCTCCTCCTATGTTTTCTTGCTCTTTAAATGTCTGTCCACCTCCCATAATGTATTCTACCTGAGCCAGCTGTGTGGCTCTACTGCACATTCCTCTTTCAGGCCTCGACGTGCCTGCCTCACCTCTAAGTGCTGAAATGAAGCAGAGCACAAACATGAAAGTATGCTTACTTGGAACTCATTTCTTATCATGTAGGATGTCTCACAAGCCTTTTTAAATGACTACTTCATGATTCATCAGGTGACACCAAGTTTCCTCTGAAGTTATTTCATGCGTGCGTGAAGTTGGTATCACATGTGTTAACCTCTCCTTTCTCACCTCTTCCCCAGGGAGCTGCAGTATTGTCACATGTGAGTTCATCTCTCCAGCTCAATATGCATGATGTCTTACTGTTGCACATGCACTAGGCCTGTTCTACTAACAGGGAATGTTTTGTTGTCCTTTTTTAAATTTTCATTAAAATGCATTAAAAACTACTTAACTATGGTCTATAGCTTTTAAAGGAATAGTTCCCCTGCTGCTTAATTTTTGAAGGTTGGACTCAATTAATGATTTTGCTCTCTTGTCTTCACGTTAAAGCTGAAGCCAACAGATTAGTTTAGCAATAGACCAGAAACAGCTAGCCTGGCTTTAATTAAATACACAACTTGACCTTTTTACACATTGGTTTTCATATCTTTAGATTTGAAGAAGCACCAGGCTAGCAATTTACGCTTTTTCCAGTCTTCATGCTACGCTGATCCAACAGGCTGCTATCGGGCAGCTTCATATTAAGCATACAGATATGAAGTTGGCGTCAATCTTATCAAATTTTCAGCAAGAAAGCAAATATTAAAATTGTCGAACTTAGAACAGTTCGAAGCTTTGTATTAGATTAACTTCCAAACTTCCAGGTTTTCCATGTGAAAGAAAGTGTCTGGTATGGTTTCAGAGGATAGAATTACCCAGCAGCTATTTTTCCTTGTTAACTCTTGATTTTGTCATCATTATGCAGCTTGTTGGGTTTGTCACAATGCACTCCTGCATCTCCTTTCTCTTGACTAACCGGCCTGTGTGCTGCTTGTGTTCTCTTGTTTGTGCCTGCATGGACAGGGAAGGTCTGAACAGCAGTTTTGTGCTTGAGTGGACTTGCTGTGTTGCGGGAATGTGTGTTGGAATTGGCAAAATTAAATATTTTTGTGTGTGTGTCGGGGGTTGTTGATGAGGCCGTGATAACATCCCCTGAGGTCATTCTTTTGATTAGACAGCCTGCTTTAGTGTTTTTAAAAGATGAACGAGTTGTTGCACATAGCTCAGGTTTTTATTCGCCAACGAAAGATCTGCATCACTGCAAGGAAATGCATAATTTAATATGGGGCTTGCTTGTCTGATGGCTTAGAGTCAAGATGAAGTGTTATTGCGGCCCGTAGTTTGTTCTGATACGTGTCCTCTCTGTCAGGGGGAACTGGAGAAACAGCTGCTGCAAGCTAACCCCATCCTGGAGGCCTTCGGCAACGGAAAGACCGTCAAGAACGACAACTCCTCAAGATTCGTAAGAATGACTTGAAGAACCCGAAACTTAAAAAATAATCAAATTAAACCATGTCTAATGAGCACCAATCAAAATAAAGGTGGTATACACACCATTAGGTATTGAATATGAGTTTAGCACCCCATCCACATCAAACAAGTAGAACTTAAATCTTAAATGACCAAAATTGTTCACACTTTAGAAGATCAATTTGGTGTCATGTAGACCCCTTAACAATTGGGTTTCTTGGCCCTTTTTAAATGTATTACTCAACCTCATGACATAAGTTTTAGAGCTGCATGAAAATGATTTTGATATGTTTTTCTCTTGTAGGGAAAATTCATCAGGATCAACTTTGACGTGAATGGATACATCGTTGGGGCCAACATTGAAACTTGTATCTTTTTTTTAAAGATATTGAAATTTTAATTTCTGGTTTATTTCCAGGGGGCAGAAATGAACTACAATCAGCCCACTTTGACGTAAATTGACAAACTAAAAATAATGAGCATGATGCAATCCTCTGTCTCAAGTTTACCGTCAGTTACTCTGTGATAAATTTAAATTTGTTTAATGTCACATTACCACAAAGAAAACCAGAGGTTTTCCAGCCAACGTTTCAAAGATGCTGTTGTCCTTGACTGAAATGTCTCCAGATCTGCTGGAGAAATCTCGGGCCATTCGACAAGCTAAAGAAGAGAGGAGCTTCCATGTCTTCTACTACATGCTGACCGGAGCGGGGGAGAAGCTACGCAGTGAGACATTTTTTTCATCACGTGAACACTTACAGGCTACAGTCATTGAAATTGCTGAAATAAGCACAGTAAATTAGGTTTATTGTAAGTGACTTTCACTTCAAGACCCAAGCTGATTATTAAGTAACACGGAAAGTAGCAGACGGTTCACCAGTAGTGAAAACGCGTGTGCGTGTGTGCGTGCGTGTGTGCGTGTGTGCGTGTGTGTGTGTGTGTGTAATGTTTTGCCCTCTCAGATGAACAAGTGAAAAAAAATTCTCTTTTTATTTTTTTTCTTCGTCTAGCCGAGTTGTGTCTGGAAGATTACAGCAAGTACCGCTTCCTGTCCAATGGGAAAGTGACCATCCCGGGCCAGCAGGACACAGACATGTACAATGAGACCATGGATGCCTTTCAGATCATGGGCATCCCAGAAGAGGAGAGAGTTGGTACGGATCATATTTTTTATAAGGCTGTGACTGATTTTGTTTTTATATTTAAAGGTCAAGCTAATAAACATGGATTTGAATGCTGCCTTAAAACAACTTGAAATATGAGTTGGATGAGCGGATTTGTTTGTCTTACAAGAAATGATGATGATGTTACAGCTCAGGGGTACACACTGCTTTTAAGTGAAAAACACTAAACTTAAAACATAACTTTTTAGTTTTTAAAAGCAAAATTCTCTTTAAACTGCCTATCTTTTTTTATTGAATCTATTGATATTTTTACTGCGTCTGTGTGTTAACAAATTGAGTGACAATCCTGAACGTAAAACGGTACTAAAGGTTTTAGCTTTACCAAATCTCTCCTTTTTAGAAGTTTAAAAATATATACAGTGCTGCTTGAAAGTTTGTGAACCCCTTGAGCAATTTGGATTTTTCTGTTTTGCAATGATTTCCTTATTTTATCTTCACCAGTTTTTATATATGAAGTGTCAGGCTTGTGTTTATCAATTTCATGTACTTGTTTAGAGGGAATCGTGTAAGTAGCCAAAAAATAACAAGACAAATGGAAATAGTGCATGTGCAAAAGTATGTGAACCCTCAGCTGCATTGGTAAAGTCAAGTAGGTAATAGATTCAGGTGAAACACATTTAGGTGCTAAGTTAATCAATGAAGCAAACCAATCAAACGAGACATCCTTAGGAAAGGGTTTGAGCAGCACTGATTTAAAAGAAAGATGATGCCAACCAAACCACTGTAGTGACAAGGCATAACCAAACAGATCAACAATGCCGAAAGGAAAGAAGATATCTCAGGATGTAAGGAAGAAGGTAGTGACTGCCCATCAGTCTGGGGAAGGCTATAAAACAATCTCCAAAAGATGCCAGCTCTATCCATCAACTGTTCGACAAACAATTTACAGATGGAGGGCATGCAAAATGACTGCAACTCTGCCAAGAGGTGGACACCCATCAAAACTCAAACCAAGAAGAAGCACCCAAAAAATAACAAATCAGGTAAAGGCCAACCCTCACATCACCTCTGCAGAGTTGCAGACCTCCCTGGCAGCATCTGGGACAAATGTCATGGCATTCATGGGAGGTTTGCTAGAAGGAAGCATCTGCTTTCCACAAAGAACAAAGCTGCCCGTTTGAACTTTTCTAGAGAGCACTTGGACAAACCAGAGGCCTTCTGGAAGTCCATTCTCTGGACATATGAGTCCAAAATAGAATTATTTGGTAACGATAAAAAAAACGCCATGTTTGGCGAAAAGCCTACACTGATTTCCAAGAAAAGAACCCCCTCCCAACAATTAAGTATGGTGGTGGAAATGTGACGGTATGGGGCTGCTTTCCAGCCTACAGACCTGGACCACTTCATATTGTACAGGGAACCATGAATTCTCAGGTCTATCAAGAAATTCTTGACCAGAATCTTCTGCCATCAGTCAGGGAGTTAAAGCTGGGCCGGAAATGGGTTATGCAACAAGACGATGACCCAAAGCATTGCAGCAAAAGTACAAAGGAATGGCTTAAGAGAAAAAGGATTCGTACTCTGGATTGGACCAGTCAAAGTCCGGACCTAACCTTTTCTGTTTGTCTTTCAGGTCTGTTGAAGGTGGTGTCGGCCGTGCTACAGTTGGGGAACATGACCTTCAAGAAGGAGCGTCACTCTGACCAGGCCTCCATGCCCGATGACACCGGTACACACATTTTACTCAGACCCTAACGTCCTCATTTCCTCTGTCTACCGTCTGTGTCACTGCTTTTGATCAAACCACATCCTCTAATATGATGTCCATGTCCCCCCCCCCCCCCCAGCTGCCCAGAAAGTGGCTCACCTTCTGGGTGTCAACGTGACCGACTTCACACGAGCCATCCTGTCTCCAAGAATCAAGGTCTGCATTTTGATCAATATTATGAAATCTGACATTCAGTAATATGAAACAGCCTCATTCCTCAAATGCTTTTGGCCACAAGGGTTGTGATCAGTGTTGGGAACGTTACTTTAAAAAAGTAATTAGTTATAGTTACTCACTACTTGTTCCAAAAAGTAACTGATTTAGTAACTGAATTACTTAATAATAGAAGTAACTAGTTACCAGGGAAAGTAACTATTTGCGTTAGCCTACTGTGAAAAAAAAAAGTTGCTATAGGCCTATGTCAACAATTTTGGATTTTTCTGAGCAGTTTTCACAAGTCAGTTGAAATGAGTAGAACAGACAGGTAGGCCTACGTGTAGGCTACATCAGGCCTGTCCACACAAATGGCTGGGCCCCTGAAAACCTCCAGTCAATGGGCCCCCCTTACCCATTACTCCTATCAACAATGAGTGTGAGTGCGCTCATCCCTCAATAAACACATACATGTATTTGTAGAGAGACTAACTATCTTATCAACCAGGGACAGTTTGGGGAGCAAGGGATCATTATTATTTTAAAATAGTAGCACATTTTTGACTTGGCCCAACATACCTACCAATTTATTTTGATTCCCTTACACTCACTCAGTTGTTTAACAGATCAACAGATCTCTACAAAATAATCAGTCCACACAGAGACATTGTTCTTCTTTAGTATTCACTAAAGCAAACAGTTTTTTCACAATTTGCATGTTTTCTATGCTACTAGTTTCTGGTAAGATACATTTACACTAATTGACTGCACCATATATTGCACTTTTTTGTATTTCTGCACATGACATTAAATCATTTGAAATCTGTTGGTGGTATTGTTGAAATAAATAACACTTAAAAAACAACATCAACCACAAATTCTTCACTCACAAATAAAAAAAGGCGGTTCTCTACATGAATAACCAACCTACCCTCAAAACTATAAAGTTGGCCTATGTTTGATTGCAACGTTTAGGCTTGGTTCATTCTCCTCTCATCACTGCAAAAGCACTGAAATCATTACAAAAAAAGTTCTTAATCTTTGAACTCAAATCTTTTCCTTCAATTATTTCCAACTTCTTTGTGCCTTGTGTCTTTCTTTGCATTAAGAACTTTTTTAGATCTATTTTTATTTTTTAGAAACAATACAGAAAGCAGGATCTTGGTGGTTACGGCAATAATTAAAACAGGATGATGCTGCTCGTCAGCTTCATTGTGGTATGACCCATCTGGTTGGTCAATTGGCCAGGTTTCTGAAAAACTGGTCAGACTTGGCTGGTCGTGTCAACCTGAAGAATATGTCAAAGCCATTAGCAGGTATAGTCCCCAAAGGGAAATTCTTTATCACAAAAATTTACATTATGTGGAGAGAGAATTTAAACCTGTTTGTAGACTCAGGAAAATCACAGAGTAACTAATGTAGAAGAACTACAAAAGGTACCCAACCTGTTTTTTCATGGGGTCCAAATACTTTTCACAACGACACCCAGACACAAGTAGCAGGTAGGCCTACATGTGTTTTCCGTGAGCATGAACGAGTCAGGAAATATAATCCAGTCAAAACTTTTTAATATCAAAACCCAATCTTGTCACCATTTGGCACACAAAGGGTTTATAGGATGGATTATGTTTGAAACAGTTACACTCCGCTGTGCTCAATCTGAAATTTTTTGAAAATTTCTGCTTTTCTACTGCTTTTTAAATGGCAGTAAGAGGAGCCGCGGCTCTGTGTAAACACCCAACTTTGAATAGATATTGACATAAATATCTAAAAATAAAGTTTAGCTTAGTTAGGTTCTTGGCTTCCAAAGACCATGGGCCCCCCAAGTGGCTGGGCCCTAGAAAGCCTTCCCACTTTCTACCCCTTATGGGCGGCCCTGGGCTACATAACCTTCAATACTTATTGCACATCAACAGACAGCAAGAGGTTTATCCTGCACTTCAAGTATTTTGTTCTCAACAAAAGTAGTAGAGGAAACTGCTGAATGTACCGTGCTGATCTGCTATCACTGGATTCACTTCAGGGGTGTCGGCTAAAACACCACTTAAGGCCAAAAACGTCAGACTATGAAGCATGAGACGATGAGAGGAGGAGTAATTTATCCATATGTTTATTTCCTTCTTTAACATGCACAGCAGCATACAGATCCCAGGAAAAGAACAATAGCAATATTCGGCTTGTGATGACACGCTAAACAGCTGTTGAAACCGGCGAATCGCGGCCGTTTAATAAAGTGCATAAATTATAATTTATAGAGATCGGGAAACTCCATGCACTTACTCACAAGGGCGATGCAAACAAACTCAGGGAAAGCACGTTTCAACCGTGGATGGATAGGTGGTTACTGCGGCAATCACACAACAGAGAGAGAAAGAAAAAGAAACTTCACTAAACAGGCGCTCCGGCTGACTGACGTGACGGCGCTAACTGACATCCACACTGAATAAAACACAACTTAAAACACACCGGTCTCCTCACTAGCAGTTTGTGTAGTATGGAGCCAGGGGTGCGTTCGGATAACACAGTTTATTCAATCAATTCATAGTAACGCACCGCATTCAACGTTCAGTAACGATAACGGTGTTGTAACGACGGAAAAAGTAATTGATTAGATTACCCCGTTACTGAAAAAAGAACGGCGTTACCTAATGCCGTTATTTTAAACGGCGTTATTCCCAACACTGGTTGTGATGCAAGTGAAACTTGTCTGTCATTTAGTTGAGACATTTTTATTTTCCAAATACTTTTTTATTGACTGATTGAAACTTTGTTGACGCTCTCCCCCCCCCCCCCCCCCCCCCACACACACATTTCTTTGAGCCCTTTTTTTTGCCTTTTATTTTCCTTCTTAATCCCAAATAAATCATCAACAAATTTCATTGTCATTGAGTTTCATTGATCACAGGCTGACTTTGGTGTATTGCTTCTCTACAGGTTGGCAGAGACTATGTCCAGAAGGCCCAGACCCAAGAGCAGGCTGAGTTTGCTGTGGAGGCTCTGGCCAAAGCCTCTTATGAGAGAATGTTCCGCTGGCTGGTGATGAGGATCAATAAGGCCCTGGACAAGACCAAGAGACAGGGGGCCTCCTTCATCGGCATCCTTGATATCGCTGGATTTGAGATCTTTGAGGTGAGGAGATTAGGGCCTGACAGATTGACGGTTGTGCATCGGAACTCTAGTTCAGTAATCGGTAATACAATCATCAATTTAAAAAGTGAAAGTCAACATTTAAAATGTCTTGTTTAATCTGATCGCAGTTCAAAACCCAAACACGTTTACAATTTTACTAACATGAAAAAAAAATAAAAAATCTGCCAATAAGAGTAACGGTTTCTTTAATTCTCTCCTGCAGCTGAACTCATTCGAGCAGATGTGTATCAACTACACCAATGAGAAGCTGCAGCAGCTCTTCAACCACACCATGTTCATCCTGGAGCAGGAGGAGTACCAGAGGGAGGGCATCGAGTGGAGCTTCATCGACTTTGGCCTGGACCTGCAGCCCTGCATCGACCTCATTGAAAAACCTGTAAGTTACTTTTCCTCATCAAGACTCGCATAAATAATGCACAATATCTGTTTGCCTGGAGTAACACTTGTGATTTAAGGATACATTACCAACCTTCTGCAGATGTCACTGCCCAGATATTCTGCTTAGCACAGTTGAGTTGTGTAATACAGGTCAAGGCCTGTGCATAAATACTGTAATTATGTTTGCTTGAAACTGCAACTAATGTGCGTGTGTGTGTGTTTTGTTTATATCACCATTCATTACAGGCTGGTCCTCCAGGCATCCTGGCTCTGCTGGATGAAGAGTGCTGGTTCCCCAAAGCCACAGACAAGAGCTTTGTGGAGAAGGTTGTTCAGGAGCAGGGAACACACCCCAAGTTCCAGAAACCCAAGAAGCTCAAGGACAACGTTGATTTCTGCATTATGCACTATGCTGGAAAGGTCATTGATGAAAACCTGTTTGCCATGTTGAATGTGTGACTTTGACAAAAAAATATTCCTGTTATTTGAATATTAACATATTGAACACGTACATTTTCAGTTCATCTTTATAAATGAGCAACGCACTAGTTTTTAATCTTGACAAACCTATGCTAGTGAAGGCGAGTGAGACGGGGCATTAAGGTGTTTACCCAAAGTAACAAAGGTTTGGTGGGAACATGGACTTTGTAGTTTCTCCTTATAAATGTGACTCCCCTGTGGTGCAGGTGGACTACAAAGCTGATGAGTGGCTGATGAAAAATATGGATCCTCTGAATGAGACTGTCGCTACTCTGCTCAACCAGTCTACAGATAAAATTACTTCTGACCTGTGGAGGGATAGTAAGTGGATTTATCCAGTTTTCTCAAACACAAAACATGTTTTATTCTGCACGCTGTACATGATGTCCTGATGGCAGTCCATGACTGAAACATTGGAGACATTTCTAAAAAACTTGGTGCTGACTATGTGCAGGGATTGGATCTACCAACCTTTTTTTTATACAAATTTGTAAATAAACACTAAATTGCTTGTAAAATGTAAATACTGAAATGAACCAGTAGCGGAGGATCACACAATTTGTGTAATGTAAGTGCAAGAGCTGCAGTCAGACACAACATGTTTTGATTCAAAATGGATTGACCTGAAACACACTAATTTTTTGTTCCACCTTCTCCTCGCAGTGGACCATATCGTCGGCCTGGACAAGGTAGCAGGAATGTCAGACTCGATGCACGGTGCGTTCAAAACCCGTAAGGGCATGTTCCGCACTGTGGGCCAGCTTTACAAAGAGCAGCTGGGTAACCTCATGTCAACGCTCAGGAACACAAACCCCAACTTCGTCCGCTGCATCATCCCCAACCATGAGAAGAAGGTAGAGAATAGAGAAGGACACTCGCATGGCAGCTGATGCACAAATTAAAGGCTGAAACTGTGTAGGTAATTCATGAATATGTTTCTGTCAGGCTGGAAAACTGGAGTCTCACCTGGTTCTGGAACAGCTCAGGTGTAATGGAGTTCTCGAGGGGATTCGCATCTGCAGACAGGGCTTCCCCAACCGCATCGTCTTCCAGGAGTTTAGACAGAGGTGACAAACCACAGCAGATGTATCTTTACATTTGTGATTATTTTTTTTGTCTTTTAGTACATAGTTTCAATATTTTAGAAAAAGGTTCAATATTTTAGAACTTGAACACGTCAAGACCCATTCCGCAAAACTCGTTTTCTTTTTCCTTTCCCCAATTGTATATTCTTACTCCCCGAGCATTTTCAGACTGTACTACTGCATAACTTGAGGTTAAGACCAAAAAAAGAGGTTTAGGTCAACAACAGTGACTGTGACTAACTACAAAAGGAAGTATTAAAGAAAAACAAATGGGCACTTTAAATTCTAATACAGCTCAAACTACTTGGGTAATTTAATTTTGCCGTCTGTGTCTCAGGTATGAAATCCTCACTCCAAGTGCCATCCCGAAGGGCTTTATGGACGGCAAGCAGGCCTGTGTGCTCATGGTATGAACAATAAATCACTTTTAGAAGGAAGAATACATTTCAAGATCTAGGGTTGAACACTGACTTTTGTCTTCTTCATGTCAGTTCAAAGCTCTGGAGCTGGACCCGAACCTGTTCCGCATCGGTCAAAGTAAAGTGTTCTTCAGAGCCGGAGTCCTGGCCCACCTGGAGGAGGAGAGAGACATGAAGATTACTGACGTGATCATCAGCTTCCAGGCCTGGTGCAGAGGATATGTGGCTCGCAAGTATGAGCTACAACGTCACGCCATAACACTGTAAATACTTAAAGTACGAGAGAACCTGTGTAGACAAAATGTTTGTTTTCCTGTAGAGCCTTTGCCAAGAGACAGCAGCAGCTGACAGCCATGAAAGTTATCCAGAGGAACTGTGTCGCTTACCTCAAACTCAAGAACTGGCAGTGGTGGAGGCTTTTCACCAAGGTAAGAGATTAAAGGCATACTAGGTCATCCTGGAGAATGTTTGTCGACATCATCATTTGTCAAAATCAAATAATATCTTCTCACATTCTGCTACCAGTCCGTACTGTTTGCGCGCTGATGTTAATACAGAGCCTAGGCTCTGTAAACTGGTATGTAAACAAAGTGGACCCGCTTTTTTGACAGTAATTTTGTTTACATACCAGTTTACAAAGCCTAGGCTGTGTATTTGCTCTCTTTTTTTTTTCAGCGAGTCAGTACGGAATTACCTTGTAGGCCTTTTTAAATGAGGCTGGTAAAGTAGCTTTTTATCTTTAGACAGCAGCAGGTCTGTTTCATGTCTGCTATTTTAACTATAGATAATGAAATTATAAAGCTACTAATTTATACAATAAGGCTTATGCATTTAGATTTTTAAACTTCTTTAGTCTTAATTTGATATGTGTGTAGACATGGTTTGCACCCCTTTTTGTTTTTCATGAAAGTTTGGTACTGCTCCAACAGGTAAACCTATTTGCAGTGATTTCTACATATTAATCGGTCACCAAGTGAAGTTTCAAGTCAAATCGAGCTGTCGGGCGTAGCAAGTCCATTATTATCACAACTCTATTCCAGATTGTGTCAAAGTCTGTAGCATTGGGTGTAGATTTCTGACAAAATACCTTGCAATCAGTTGTGAAATATTTATATCTCAATTGAGCATCCGTTGAGCACTTCCTTGTTGTGCTGTAGCAAAAGAAAGAAATCCATCTAACTCTTGAAAAATTTGAAAAGATGTTTTGTCATGGTGCGATTTCAGCAAGCCCAGGAATGTCCACATACCGCCATAGTTTTATTTTTTTTTATGCTTTATTGATGGTGTAGAGACAGAGTTGAAATGGGGCAGAGAGGGGAGTGGCATGCAGAGAACGACCGCGGGCTGGAATCAAACCTGGGTCCGCTGCTGGCCGAGGCCCTAACAACTGAGCGAAGGGCGCCCCCTTCGTTTTTAATAAAGTTTAATTTTTTTATAACAGGTTGATTATTGTGTTTTTTACTTTAGGTTAAGCCTCTGCTGCAAGTGACTCGGCAAGAGGAGGAGATGGAGGCCAGAGAAAGCGAGCTGACTGCGATGAAGGATGGATTAGAGCAGGCCGAGCAGCAGCTCAAAGAGTTTCAGGGCAAGCAGCAACAGGTAGGAGTCTCCATTACACAACAGCAAACTTAATCTGCAGTCAGCCTAACTTTGAACGTGGTAAAATCATTATAATGACTCTGGATCAGAGTTTTCTTCATTGTAACAGTAAATAAAATGAATCTCTGAAAACACGAGTCGTTATGACTAGTCTCTTTTATACTGAATGACGCAGGTCTCCGACGTAATTGTCCGTTCTCCCAGTGACTTTGAATCCCTTCTTCTAGCTGAGTGCGGAGAAGTTGGCTCTTCAAGAGCAGCTGCAGGCAGAGACGGAGCTGTGTGCTGAGGCTGAGGAGATGAGAAGCCGCCTGGCCACCAGAAAGCAAGAGCTGGAGGAGATCCTGCACGACCTGGAGTCTCGCCTGGAGGAGGAGGAAGAGCGGGTCACTCAGATGTCAACGGAGAGGAAAAAGATGCAGACAAACATAACGGTCAGTGCAGTCCTATGCGATTTGCATTGTGTGGTGTGATGCATAAATGTACTCAAACAAACTTTATATATATATATATATATATATATATATATATATATATATATATATATATAAAGTGGCATAAAACAAAAGTATTTTGAGGTAAGGGGGGTTGGGGGCTAAAAAGGTCAAATTAAATGTTACAAAGGCAAACGGCACACACCCATCTCATCCAAACACTTTGAACACGGTAAACGGACAGTGACACACATCAAAACATACAAGTCACAGGAACGGCAACACACAGTGATCCCATTTCCTGCATGTCTTTTTACATACCCTTACAACAGCAGGCACTCCACATAGAACATACAATGGCAGTGGTTTAAAAAAAAATGCATGTTCTTCCAGGACCTGGAGCAGCAGCTGGATGAGGAGGAAGCGGCCAGACAGAAGCTTCAGATGGAGAAGGTCACGCTGGACGCCAAGCTGAAGAAGATGGACGAGGACCTCATGGTGCTGGATGACCAGAACAACAAACTTGCCAAGGTCTCTCGCAACGTGTTCAATTAGCCTCAGTGGTCTTTTTTAGTACTGAGGAAATATACAGTCATCATGCAGTGAGGCTGTATGACAGAAAACACAGCAATTACACAAATGGACAACAGGTTATTTATTTTTTATTCTTGTTATTTGACCACAGGAGAAGAAACAGATGGAGGAGAGGATCTCTGAGTTTTCTACCAACTTGGCCGAAGAGGAAGAGAAGTCCAAAAGTTTGCAGAAACTCAAGAATAAACACGAAGCCATGATCACAGATTTGGAGGGCAAGTATCTATACTGTTTACACAATTTATTTTGATCCAGTGAAAAATGTACTTGTGTGTTTCATAATTAGATGTCATTCTCATAATCATAATGTTTTTTCTTTGTTTACTTAATCAAATTTTGGTTATTTAGCCATACATTTTGACAATTTGTTCTCTCGCCCTTAGTCATGAATGACTGAGGCCTGTGTGCACCTCCACCAACTAAAGTCAAATAGTTTCACACTCTCTGTAATGTTGTCGGACTATTCTTGCTAATCAGCTACAGTACATTTGTCTGCAAGGAGTGGCTTTGTTGCTTCCTCGAACTGTATTTTTCTGGGTGAGAGTGAGACTGAAAAATGAAATAAAAAAAATAAAAATAAATTATTTAAGGATAAGCCCCTTGAGATGTATCATCTCGTTTTCGAGGGGGTCCGAAGTTAGGGTTAGAAATTATATTAAATCAAAAGTGTGAATTAAGAAATGATTGAAGTGATTAATAATACAAATTCAGTTTAAACACTAAGTGGTTTACATGCTTTTTTAAAACCTGAAATGATAAATGTTTTTGTGTTTATCTACCATTCATTTGTCAAATTACAACTTCTACTCACAGATCGTCTGAGAAAAGAGGAGAAGGTGCGTTCGGAGTTGGATAAGAACCGCCGTAAACTAGAGGGAGACTCCACTGACCTCCTTGACCAGATAGCAGACCTGCAGGCCCAGCTTGCTGAGCTCCGAGCTCAGTATGAAAAGAAGGAGGAAGAACTCCTCGCTGCACTGGCCAGGTTTGAAATAAATAAATAAATAAAGGATTTTGCAATAATATTTATAAGCAACAAAAATTACGCAAAATGATTTTTCCTTTTCTTGCGGATCCTTAGATTCACTTACTTTAGATGCAGATGCCCTAACCTTGTGGAGGCTGCATGTAGTGTTTTATCGATCCTCTGTGATCCTAAAAGTTTGATGAGACGGTCTGTCCTCTTTATCTCACCTCCAGAGTGGAGGAGGAGGCTGCAGCCAAGAACTCTGCCCAGAAGAAGATCAGGGAGCTGGACGCTCAGATCTCTGAGCTGCAGGAGGATCTGGAGCTGGAGAGAGCGGCGCGTGCCAAGGCTGAGAAATACCGCAGGGACCTGGGAGAAGAGCTGGAGGCCCTCAAGACTGAGCTGGAAGACACACTGGACTCCACTGCAGCACAGCAGGAGCTCAGGTAACAGTCAAAGTATACGCCATACACATCTCATCCAATACAATAGTTGTTAAGATACTGAGCTAAGCTGGCTGTAGTGAGTGTTCACATGGAAGGCTCTGAGGTGCAAAGATGTATATATTTAGTTTGTTTCTCTTCTGGCACGTGGTTCTTTGTCCATTCACATCCTCATTCTTTCTTTCCAGGAGCAAGCGAGAGACGGAGGTCTCCCAACTGAAGAAGAATCTGGAGGAAGAGGCCAAGCTCCACGAGCAGCAGATGGCTGACATGAGACAAAAACACAACGACGCATTCGAAGATATCAATGAGCAGCTGGAACAGGCCAAAAAGGTAATGGAAGGGGGAGGTGGATGGAGGAAGATTAGCCTGGCTCCGCCCGCCTACCTACTTCCGCTCAAATTTCATTTTCCCTTCAGTAGTCAGGCTGGGGCTGGGGTGTATTAGTGGGATCGAGCTGAGGAAAATTTCCAGCTGTCCAATCAGCGAACAGAGCAAGTGGCTGAGAACGATGACGTTGAAGTCGCGCTCCAGTTTCAGTTGAATGCTGCGTTCCTTTATACTCGGAACTCTGAGATTTCCGACTTGGTAGTTCTGAGTTCCGACCTGTCTCTGTTCCAGTGCATCTGCTCGCGAAAGTATGGACGCCTACAACCTTTCTCGTCTAAATAACTAAACATTAGGCTCTAGCAAGTTACCGTTGCCAGGTACCGGTAGATCCATAGACTACAATATGTAGTAAAGTCGGAAATTTCCGAGTTCCCAGTACAACTGGAACGCACCGTCAGAAGCCGGCTCATGACATGCGTCACAACCAAATGTTATGCGATTGGTTGGCTGATCCAGAGTGGCACTGAGCAGATCCAATAGTTTTAAACTTCAACAGACACCCGCCTCCAAGTGAGGGAAAGTTTGCCAAATAGAGCAGTTTCAGACCTTCTGTACAAATGAAATGAAGTACGATGGTCTGGTTGGACCAGGCTAGAGGAAGATGCCGATGCCTGGCAAACATCTGAATGTATGTATGTTACTGTATGTCACCAATAACATGTGCCACTCCTGCAGAACAAGGTATCGGTGGAGAAAGCTAAGCAAGCCCTGGACAGCGAGTGGAACGAGCTGCAGATCGAGGTGAAGACTCTGACTCAAGGCAAATCGGATTCTGAAAATCGTCGCAAGAAGGCCGAAGCCCAGGTTCAGGAACTCCAGGTCAAATTTGCAGAAAGTGAACGACAGAGGCAGGATGCCAGCGACAAGATGGCCAAGATGCAGGTAATGTGTGGATTGAGAGGTCTCTCTGAGGGGATTTACATGGTTAATTCAAATTTTGAGTGACTTATATTCTTTCTTTGTGGTGTGTAGTCAGAGCTGGACAATAGCAACGCTCTCCTAAGTCAGGCAGAGGGGAAGAACATCAAATCCAGCAAAGACGCTTCTTCTCTGGAGTCTCAGCTGCAGGATACACAGGTACAACCACACATGCACATGTTTATTACTGCTTTTGCTACTTCATTTGGATGTCTCTTCACTAGCTTCAGCTTCTACAATGTGAGTTTCCATATATCTTTTCTAACATTGAAAACGGATTATCTTTTAGTCATCGTTTTATGAACCAAAACGTTTCATAAGGAAACTATCTGCCAGTCACTTTTAAAAGTCATCCACTAATAGTATGTGCACACTCATTGTGGCATTGCAAAGAGGACATGCCAATAGCTCATTGAGCATGACGTTTAACTAACAAAATGTGAGTAAAGAATGTTTTTCTCAAGCTTCTTTCCTTCCTTTTTTGAACTGCAGGAGCTGCTCGAAGAGGAGAATCGTCAGAAGCTTTCCCTCTCAACCCGCCTGAGACAGATGGAGGACGAGCAGAACAACCTGCGGGAAGCACTAGAGGAGGAAGAAGAGAGCAAGAAGAATGTGGAGAAGCAGGTCACCACTCTGCAGTGCCAGGTTGGTCCATGCTCCCTCTGGGCAATTACACAACGCTCTTATCTTTGTTTCACATCAACAGTTGTAGAAATTGTACAGTGTTTTCAGATCTTTATCATTCGAAAGGGATGAATTTAAAGGGGATCAGTAACAATAACTTTGAATGTGTAGTAGTTATGGGCATGATGGTGACATTGCTCTATGTTCTTGGTCTGTCCACCGCTTTGGTCTGAACTAAACTATTTTAAAGATTGAGCAGACTTGTGCAGATGTTCAGTGTGGATACTTGTAGTTACCCTGCTGACTTTGACAATCCCCTGACTTATCCTCTTATACCACCAGCAGTTTGACATATGTGCTTAGTTCAGAGTGACATATCTTTACAACTATTGAAGGGATTGCCACGAAAATTGCTGCAAATATTAAAGGTCCCAATAAGTTGTTATAAAAAAACTTGGTGATCCTCTGACTTTTCATATAACGCTTTGAGGTTAACTTTTTATATTATAAAATACCTTAAAACTGTTATATGAAAAGGTTTTTCAAGCATTAACTTTATCCTCATGATACATTGTAATGATCCTCAGAGTTTATATAATACCATCATCAGCTCAAAACTATAATTTTTCAAAACTCTAGTATTGCAAGTATTTGGATATAAACCGATGACATCTCTCTATAAGCCTTAACTGTACCAATTGTGAACATTTTAGCATGCTTAACTAAGATGGTAAACTTGAATTTTAAAGCAAAAGCATTTAGTTCAAGTACAGCCTCACAGTGCTGGCGGTATGGCTTCACTCTTAATTACCGGTTTATAACAAGACTTAAGTCCTTCACTTTTGAACATATTTAACAATACAAATGCTAAAGCAATAAGAATAATGAAAACATTAAGTCAATTCTGACACGTGGATACAGAAAAAGGACCTCCTCCCCTCCTGTACCCTTTTTGATCCACAGTGTCCCAAAATTGTTCCCACATTTCATGCTTTTCTCTCTATCCCCCTCTCTTCGTGCATGTGTTCAGCTGACGGAGATGAAGAAGAAGCTGGAACTAGAGGCCTCGTCCCTGGAGGGGGCAGAGGAGGGACGCAAGAAGACGCATCGGGAGTTAGAAAGTGTGACGCAGCAGCTGGAGGAGAAGGCTGCAGCCTACGACAAACTGGACAAGACCAAAACCCGTTTACAGCAGGAGCTGGATGACCTCATACTGGACCAGGACCACCTGAGGCAGATCGTCAGCAACCTGGAGAAGAAGCAGAGGAAGTTTGACCAGGTATCATAGCAAGGAGATGCTGATTTTTTTTTTTTATCTTTGACAGTCTGAGATTACATTTTATTTAATCAGGCTTGGTTAGTAATCCATTTTACAAGGCCTAAAAAAAGCAGCTTAAAATTGCAGATAAAAAATTAAATCGCAGAACCGTTTCAATTATACTAAAAAGGAACACAAAGCTCATACAACAAAATAATGACGCAGACCATTTGCGGTATTAAGTTGGAATACATTTTTTCATTGAGATGTAAACTGCCTTTCCTGGTCTCTTCTTCCATAGATGCTGGCTGAGGAGAAAACGATTTCTACTAAGTATGCAGAGGAGCGGGACAAGGCAGAGGCTGAGGCCAGGGAGAAGGACACGCGAGCATTGACATTGGCTCGCGAGCTGGAGACCATGACAGACCAGAAAAATGACGTGGACCGCGCCAATAAGATGCTTAAGGCTGAGATGGAAGACTTGGTCTCCTCCAAGGATGACGTTGGCAAGAGTGTAAGAGAAACATGTTTCGGGCCAATGAAATGACATGGATCTGGATTGGATTGAATGTTGATTTTGTAAAGAAAAAAATATATATAATAGTAATATTGATCAAACATCCAAACATTTTTATCATGTTTCATTGATGCAATAAAGAACTCTTAACTCTTAAATGCTGGCTGTTTACCAATACGACCTCCTATACTTTAGGTTCATGAGATGGAGAGGTCAAAGCGTGCCATGGAACAGCAACTGGAGGAGATGAGAGTTCAGGTGGAGGAGCTGGAGGACGAGCTGCAGGCCACAGAGGACGCCAAGCTGCGTCTGGAGGTCAACATGCAGGCTATGAAGGCCCAGTCTGACCGAGACCTGCAGGCCAGAGATGAGCAGGGAGAGGAGAAGAGAAAGCAGCTGGTTAAACAGGTGTGCAAGAAAACCCTCAACTTGACAAGCTTTCACAAGTTGTCGATTTCCTGCAAAAATTTTCCCGAATCATGGTTCTGCCGGCTTAATATCTGTTTACTATTTTTCAGGTGCGTGAGATGGAGCTCGAACTGGAGGAAGAACGCAAGCAGCGTTCTAATGCCCTCTCCTCCAAGAAGAAACTAGAGCTGGACCTGATGGAGCTCGAACTCCTGATTGATGGTTCCAACAAGGGCCGCGATGAGGCGCTCAAACAGTTGAAAAAATTACAGGTAAAGTCGGCCTGCATGCATACAAAAGCAAGAGTTATTGGCAAAGTGATCGAAAGAGAGATTTATGTTAATGGTACATCCAAAATGAAATCTGTAGTTTGAAAATAATATGAAATGCATAGTTGGCACGTCTTGTAATAAACACATTAACACTAGGAAACCACTATTGTCTTCTGATGTTTACATATTTGAAAAGGCCATTGATAGAAATGGTCATCATTGTCACATTGATGGAGAAAGCCCTCACAATGATCAACTTGTCTTCACTCCAGGCCATAATGAAAGATCAGATGAGAGAGCTGGAAGAGCTGCGTTTGTCTAGAGACGAAGCCGTCAACGGAGCCAAGGAGACTGAGAGGAAGCTGAAGACCATGGAGGCGGAGGCCCTGCAAGCCCAGGAGGTATGAAAGTTATCATGGACAATAACAACATAAAGTTCTGAAACTGGATCAGATGTGAGAAACACACCTGGTTTGGACAAGTTCTTAGTGTCAAAGATTCAACATGATATGAAAGATCATGTATATTACTACATATTATATTAGTACAAAAATAAAATTAGGATGACTTAATAAAAATTCTGTACAATTTAGTGAGATCTGACCTTTTTCTGTGTGACACGAGGAACAGCAGCTACTTTTTTAAATCCAGTCGTTCAAGACACTCAAAGCACATCACAGCAAGTGCATACTTCATGTATAGAAGGGTACTGGCTCAATTTGGAAGAGTATACTTTACTGGAACAATAGCGTTTGAAGTTGGGTTTTTTGGAGGGACGGGGGGGAGACCAATGGCTGATGTATGTAATTAGCTAAAATAGCCACATGTTTACAGGTAATTGTCCCAGCAGCCTCTGCAGAGTCAGGCTTTGAAGTCTTAATAAACATGTCTTCTGCAGGGCATCGCGGTGCCCATATCAACTTTGTACTGTTCTATCAAATAAAAAAGGTGAATACACCAACAACAAAAAATATCTTGTGTCCTGCTTCCTCCAGGATCTGGCCACTGCAGAGAGACTCAAGAGACAGATTCAGACCGAAAGAGACGAGCTCCAGGAAGAAATCAATGGCAGCAGCACCAAGAAGTACAAACCAAACTATAACTGCTACTTTTCAAATAGTGTTCACTTTTCATACTGTTGCTGTAAAAATGGATGTGCAGTTAAAAATCTCCAGGGTCTGTGTCAGTCATTAACGTCACTCCTCTTTGTCACTTGTTGCCAGTTCTGCGCTGGCAGATGAGAAGAGGAGGCTGGAGTCCCGTATCAGCCAGCTAGAGGAGGAGCTGGAGGAAGAACATCTCAACACTGAGATGGTCAACGATCGTCTGAGGAGGAACGTGCTGCAGGTAAGGACGCACAGACAGCCAGCTGATACAGGGGCAATTTAAGTAATGTGGAGAGGAGGGTTTGTGTTTTCCATTTCTGGCATCATTATAATTAAACTTGATTTGCAATAAACAACTTCATTTTAATGGAATTTATTATGGATCTGCTTTACTCGAACGAAGCCGTTTCACTGTGGGTTTCTCTCTTTTTTTTTTATTTTTTTTTATTTTTCAATAACTGTGGGTTTCTCTCATTAGACTGAGCAGATGACCAACGAGCTGTGTTCAGAGCGCAGCACCGCTCAGCAGTTGGAGGGGGCACGCTGCCAGCTGGACCGCCAGAACAAGGAGATGAAGCTGAAGCTGCAGGAGCTGGAGGGAACCATCAAGTCAAAGTACAAGTCCTCCATCACCATACTGGAGTCCAAGATCGCTCAGCTGGAAGAACAGCTCGACATAGAGTCAAAGTGAGTGCCATCGTGACGGACAATTTGATTGACTTGAATGAATCCAGAGACTGATGGCTGATTCCTTGCTGCTCTTACTTTTTGTAATGATTGCAGGGAGCGGCAGCAGTCCTCCAGACTGGTCAGGCGGGCAGAGAAGAAGCTGAAAGAGGTGTTGCTGCAGGTTGAAGATGAGAGGCGCAATGCGGAGCAACAGAAAGACATGGTGAGCACAAATCCTACTTTAATGTATGTAGTTTGATCTGCTCATGTTGCTTTGGCACTAAGTGAACCCTCTGTCTACAGGTGGAGAAGGGAAACAGCCGAATGCGTCAGCTGAAGCGTCAGCTGGAGGAGGCAGAGGAAGAGGTGACACGGGCCAACGCCTCCCGCAGGAAGCTGCAGAGGGAGCTGGATGACGCCATTGAGTCATCAGACCTTATGAACCGGGAAGTCAGCAGTCTGAAGAGCAAGCTCAGGTAGAGGATGCTTACGTTCTCCTCAGGGAGAAAATTGTCTCGGATTGATGGAATTGCTGCATTAAAATCAGACATGTCACAAAAGACATTTAAATCACATTGGGCACTGGCTCAATTGAGTACAGTAGACTTCACTGGAACAGCATCTTTTTAAGTTTTTTTTCTCTTTTTTTTTTGTGATGTTCAATGTATGTAATTAGCTCAAATTGCCACATTGTTTACAGATAACTGTCCCAGTAGCCTCTGCAGAGTCAGGCTTTGAAGTCTGAGCTCAGAATAGTTCTCTTCTCGCAATATAGAGCAGAGCATTTAATTTGTTTAAAGGTTGTTGTTCACATGAAGATCAGTTTACCCATCATTAGAGTACATTGGAAGCAGGGTTAACTCAGTTTTGGCATGGATTCTGCAAATATTTAATGAAAATACTGCGTTCCATGCTAGTGATGTGAATGTGATAGACCTGAGTGATTACCAGGCAGGAAAGGTATATCAAAAAAAGAGGCTCCATTAAAATGGATACTCCACTGGTTTTCACATCAAATCTGTACCACTGCATATGTATACAAATAAATGAATATACTTCATATAGAGAGAGGTACGTGAGTGAAACCGTGGTTAATTTAGGCACCAGGCTTTGATTAAGAGGAACAATGTGTGGAATAGGAGTGCTGTGCTACATCGGTAGAGTACTTTCTTGAGTTGGTAAACAGGATGTGTGGGATCCTGTTTTTTTGTTTGTTTTTTACAAGAGGGATTACATTTCAGATTATCTTGACTTCAGTTTTCATTTTGATTGTAGCTTCAATTACACTCTTTCAAATATACTCATGTATACTGCATACGTCATCTTTTCTACGCTATATCTGTGGAGAGCCTCACCTTTTGAACCTTTGTTTGTTTTGAAGGCGTGGAGAATTACCTTTCAATATGCGGCGTACTATGAATCGCTCTGGCTTGGAAAGTGACGATGAACCGGAGCCGCCGACTGAAGCGCCTGAGCCTGCAGCTGCAGAGTGAACGGAGGAAGGTCAAACGGGAGATATTAAAACGACCACAGTAAAACCTTAGCCAAGCAACTATCAAGATACTTTTTCTTAGACGATTTAGCCTTTTCCCCCCTTATAACCTTATTGTTACTTTTCATATAATGCATTTATATTTGGCCAAATAACAGTAAAGATCTCAGTAAATGATTTTCTACAAAGTTTTTACATAGTTATTCTTGGCCTATTTTTCTACTTAGTGAATATATTATAACATGCAATATTGCTCTTGTAACAAGTCATTGCAATTTCATCTTCTCTGTGCTTGAGGTGTATGTGCTTTTACTGTACCACTTTTGGGAAAAACACTGGACATTTAATGCTTGTTTTGCACACATATGGGTCTTTTTGGGGATTTTTGATTCAGGTACAAAACTGTGGTTCACGTTTACTTGTGTTGGTATCGATCTGTGAATCTGTACTGTACGCTTTTCCTCTCACCGCGTTATCCTTTCAAGTTATTACCTATTTGCACAATGCCAACATGGACACAAGAGTGGAAATTGTTCATTTCTACAGAGATGTATTGTTGAAATACAGCAATGTTGGTGAAAATGTTGAACCATCAAAGATGACCAATTGGCTGGTGTCATTTCTCACTGATTTTAAACATAAATGATTGTTGGTGGTGGGTCATCACTTAATAGCTCTCACTGTGCTATGTTTTTCAAAGCAGAGGGTATTTCTATTAGCACATTAGCCTCTGAATGTTTTGCCATAGTTGATTCCTGCATATTTTACATTTGGTAATATATAGTACCAGTGTATTATTCAACAAATTACATTTCAAATTGATGCCAATATTTGAAGGCTCTTCATTTTTTTTTTAACAAATGCAATAAATTGACAAAATATCAAATGGATGTGACTTGTCTCTTTTGTTAACTTTAGGAACGTTATTGGCTTAAAGAGTAGGTTCATGTTCTTTCAAGTATGTCTTAAAACATTACTCACGTGCCAATAGTTACCATTCCTCCCGTCTACATGTGTTTTTGGTGTGTTTTGTTTTTGTTTTAAGAAATGTACTACTTGGTTCAGACAAGCAGGCCTTATATACCTACATATAAAGAAAACCAGAAAAAAATCTTAAAATCCAAAGAGCCATAGAGTTCAAATTTAGATAATTAATTTGTATTTCAGTTAAAGGTTTTCTGTATTTATTCGTATTAGTAGTAATATCATAATTATTAATTTAACGTTTTGTTTAATTAATATTGAACATTTTGGTTTATAAACTCTAGCCTACTTTTATTGATTTTGGTTAGGGGGTCCAATCATTAATTGTGGCCTACAGTTGAGAGTATTACGTTTTGCTGAAAGAATAATACTGTTGTTAATTGAATGTGAGCAGTATTAATAATAAAAGATAAATAGTTGCACAAATCTTACCATTTAATGCTGAAACATGGGACAACGGCGCCACCACGAGGTCACTTGTATAAAGACATTGAAATACAACGTCCATACCGGCTATTTTACGAAATCAAAAACATTGGGATATGAACTCCAGTAAAGATATAGTCTATACCCGTACCATATGCTATAGTAGGCTACTACAGCTCTCCCACACTGAAACCAAATTGCTATCTGACCGAGCCAGCCCCTGGTCCCTGTCAGATATCGTGTCGTGATGATTATGATAATGAGTCAACGCTGCTCTGGAGGTGAACCCTGTTAGCCACATGCATGCTAACAGCAGCCCAACGTCACTCGGTGTAGCACACACGGCACCTGTCACTGTGGATACATTCTTCTTTCTGGAACAAAATCTGCTCTTTAGGACATTATTAACGACAGGACATTATGATGTATCATCTCATGTTGTTGTAGAAGAGTCAGACTAAAGTTAAATAACTAAGTGGTGCGACTGTCTGAGCTATTTCCTGCCTTAACGTTAGCTTTGACATAAAGTTCAGAATTCAGTCTGGAAACTTAGCTGAGTGTTTACTAACGGACACTAACGAAACCTTCGTAGATTGTCACAATAAATACAAAACATGACGTTCCTAAAGCTGGCATGGGTGACCATCTTCTACATCAGTCCTTAACACACTACAGAGACAGGTAAGAGGAGCTACATGCTAACTTAGCAAGTCAAGTAATGTTAGCTGGTATGTCTGACTTTTCCTAAACAAAAGACTTCCTAGCTGACAGGTTTGAAGCTGTTTGCCAGCCTTTAAAGAGAAGCTGTTTGTTATAACTAGTAGGGTGTAGCTGTATGTGACTCAAAAGCAGCTCGTCAGTCATACTCATTAAGTATCATAACCATACTCTGACAGCTAGCTAACTCAGCGTGCTGAATAGAGATTATTGTTTTGATATGTGGCTAATGGCTGGTGACCGATCTAATTATCCCACTTTTTAGTCACTTTGGCCGAAATCAACCAGCTTTAAAACGGCAGCTGCAGAGGAGAAGGGAGACTCATCAGACTCCTCATCCGGGTCAAGGATGGAGTTAACTGCGGTGAGTTTGCCTGGCCTGCACATCTTATTATGGCCGTGTTACATCCACTGTAATGTGGAGGTCAGGGGGTGAATTAACCAATACTTAATTACTAGTATATATACATTTATATAAACATGTGTCAGACTCAGATCAACCTATTGTAATACTGTCCGTTTGTGTGTGTGTGTGCCGTTGTGTGTGTGTGTGTGTGTGTGTGTGTGTGTGTGTGTGTGTGTGTGTGTGTGTGTGTGTGTGTGTGTGTGTGTGTGTGTGGGTTATGAGTCTTGTAACCTTAATTATTTGACTGTCCAGTGGTTGATGAATGATAGAAACAACACCCTTTCCAACTTGATGACACAGCAGAAAACTACATGTGAGAAATACTGATAGCCTTCTTATCACCTTATCATCGCAAATATGTTTTACAACTAATCTGATGGGAGTTTCGGTCTTTGTCTAGTATTGGGAATCAAACACCTGACAGATCATGTATTTATCAGGTATCAACGGGCCCAACAAGTTGACAAAATCTCATGAATAAAATCAACATCACTTTATTAAAGTAGTCCTGTTTATTTAATTGCAGCATTGGCCTAATTATGCACCTAATTATGCACCCTGAGTTATTTATGGAAAAAGCTGCTGTGGTAAACACAATGGCAAAATGTCTGACTGCAGATCATTTTATATTGTCTCACACTATTCTCCCTCTAAACCATAACGAAAAAATCTGCTGCCTTTTGAGCTGGTTGCTATGCTAATTAAATTTTAGACTTGAGAAATGCATAATTCTTGCCTGTACCTTAACATTAGAGACTGATCTCTGATATTCTTCCCATAGTCATGAGAAACCCATGCACTTTATTTTGAAATTCAAAAACATGTCTGAGCCTGGTTTTGTGGAAGGCTGTGAAACCACCTGAAAAACAAAATCAAAATAATGACTCCTATTGGCTAATCATTGTATGAGCTTTACCAAACCGATTTAACACACACACACACACACGCACACACGCACACACGCACACAGGCACCTCATGACTCATGCCATTTGACAAAGATGCAGTTTAGCAGTGAGTTTTGCAGAGGGGGGGGGGGAGATAGTGAAATATCGCTGTGTGAGTGAGTCCCTGGAAGATAAAACGCAGGCTAGATTAAGCTCCTGCTTGGCAAAGAAAGAAGCAGTCGAAAGCCATTGTGGGTCGGTGGGAGAGAGAGAGGGAGAGGAAGGTTCGTGTGAGGGATGGAGGTTTATTTTATAATATGCTATTCGTAATAGCAGCATCACGCAGAGAGGGAGTTGAAAGAGGACAGAATGCAGAAAAAACAGGATTCACAGAGCAGAGCCCTGGGCATCCTGGGAAAGGTAGGAGTGTGTGTGCGCGCATATTCTGTGCCTTAAAGTGGCACGTGTGAATGTGTGTTGAAGCTAAATACACTATGCATTGAATGTTGTGTGTGTAGGAGACATCTCATACATCTCATACATTTCATTTTTTGTTGTAACTGTGGTTGTTGTTGTTGACATTTTCTTTTCCGTAACATGTTATTTTTCTAACTGTTTAATGTATAGAAACATTCTACTCTTGAAATTGCAGCTAAATTTAGTGTCCATCTCTCTGTCTATTTCTTTGTCTCAAGACCTCGCTGTGTGTTTGTCCCCAAGGCATGTAAACACACATAATGTTGAGTCTCATTCTACACAACAGCCCCTGTGTGTGTGTGTGTGTGTGTGTGTGTGTGTGTGTGTGTGTGTGTGTGTGTGTGTGCGTGCGTGTGGTCGCTCGCTGTCTCTCCACATCTCCATCATCTCCTCTGTGCATAAACCTGGCCTCCGTGCTACAGGCTTGTTTTATTTGTAATGAAAATGTCATGCATGCATAATTACAATCCACTCCATGTGTAATAGGTAAGTGTGTTCGTTATTTTCGGGTCGCATTTCTGCTGTGTCAGGATATTTGATGCAGATAGTGTTTGGAAAATGTTTCCCTGCTCTTTCGAGAGGGGTTTGTGGCATTCACAAATAGTGAATGGCGTTTTTTCATGTTATCCTTTTTGCACTGTGACTCTGTCTGTCCCCAGGCTCACCCGGCTCTCAAAGCCTTCATGTGTGGCTCTCTCAGCGGCACCTGCTCTACGCTGCTCTTCCAGCCTCTGGATCTGGTCAAGACACGGCTGCAGATGCTGCAGAACAATGCCAAGCCTGGGTGGGTGTCTGTGCACACACAATGCACATTCATCTGAACACGCACACTTCACATTTTGCTTACATGCCACGACCACACATGCCCCATGCTCTTATCTTTTCTGCCTCTGACTTTGATCCACACACACTGATAAATTACATGCCCACATGCCCACAAGGCACAAAACCACACACAGGCAATTAAGCACACAAGCCTCATCTTATCTTTCAGGTTGCAGTTAATTCCACTGAAGACCATACATGTTACAATTAAGTGGAGTTTCTTTATTTTAAACAACATTCCTCATGTGGAGGCCATGCCATTGTACCACTTTCCAGCAATTTATTTTTCACAGAATGAAAACAATTGTCTGTCTTTGCGTGCCCGTATGTTTTAAATAAATGTTTGCACCTTCGTATATGTCTAAAATACTTCCTAAATTCTGTCCTGCAGGGCACCGAAGGTGGGGATGTTTAGCGTTTTCGTCAGTGTTATTAGGACGGAGAAATTCTTCAGTCTGTGGAAAGGAGTTTCACCAGTAAGTCACTGACCTTGTTTATTCATTTCAATGGTTTGTCATTGAGCATTAATCCACAGAGGCTCTTTCTACCTTTCAGCTTACATTAGCGTTAACTCTCCATCTTGCTCTAAGACCCAGACAAACACTCAGACAAATCAAGTCGGCTCTTCCCTAGAAATATCACATTGCTGTTCATAGAAACAACTTTTTTGCAACTCATTTTGACTAAGCCATGATTTTGTTTTGAACAAAAAGTTGTTTGTTTGTTTTGTTTTTAAGATAAAGCCACCTTTAGAGGCATCACATTGAGCAAACAATAAGAATATGAGGCATGTTTAACACTGTGTTTCTCTCTGATAGTCCTTTGTGCGCTGCATCCCAGGGGTGGGCATCTACTTCAGCACTTTCTACTCCCTGAAGCAGCACTTCTTCCTGGAACGGGCACCCAATGCTGGCGAGGCCGTTTTGCTTGGGGCGGGTGCCAGAACCGTGGCTGGTGTCTGCATGCTGCCGTTCACAGTCATCAAGACGCGATTTGAGGTGAGCAGCAGTTCCTTTACATACAATTCAAAACATAAATGCACAATGCACAATTCAAGTTGTAAATGTGTGACTGCATTTTGTCAATGGTGCACTTTATGGCAATGATAAGTGACGTGTCATCTATTGTTGGACCTTTGTAAATATTTTTATTATTAGACAATTGTGTCTGATGAGAATTCTGCAGATGTATGGGTGAAAACAAATCAAAATGTCAATAAGAAAATGTAAGTTTGACTTCAATTAGAAAATGTCCATGTTCCTAATCTCGCCGACAACTCTGATTGGTCAGTTGTTTTTCCAACTGGAGAAATTGATGTCATTGAGCAGCACAACACCAGATCTATTTGAACCGCTAAAAAAGGTCTGGAACCAGGCAAGGCTGCAGTAGAAAACAGAAGAGGATATTTGTGTCAATTAATTTAGCTTAAATTTCTTGTACAGGTCCTTCTCATATAATTAGCATATTGTGATAAAGTTGATTATTTTCCATAATGTAATGATAATAATTGAACTTTCATATATTTTAGATTCATTGCACACCAACTGAAATATTTCAGGTCTTTTGTTGTTTTAATACTGATGATTTTGGCATACAGCTCATGAAAACCCCAAATTCCTATCTCAAAAAATTAGCACATCATGAAAAGGTACTCTAAACGAGCTCTTAACCTAATCATCTGAATCAACTAATTAACTCTAAACACCTGCAAAAGATTCCTGAGGCTTTTAAAAACTCCCAGCCTGGTTCATTACTCAAAACCGCAATCATGGGTAAGACTGCCGACCTGACTGCTGTCCAGAAGGCCATCATTGACACCCTCAAGCAAGAGGGTAAGACACAGAAAGAAATTTCTGAGCGAATAGGCTGTTCCCAGAGTGCTGTATCAAGGCACCTCAGTGGGAAGTCTGTGGGAAGGAAAAAGTGTGGCAGAAAACGCTGCACAACCAGAAGAGGTGACCGGACCCTGAGGAGGATTGTGGAGAAGGGCCGATTCCAGACCTTGGGGTCTGGAGTAGAAACATTCAGAGCCACCGTGCACAGGCGTGTGCAGGAAATGGGCTACAGGTGCCGCATTCCCCAGGTCAAGCCACTTTTGAACTAGAAACAGCGGCAGAAGCGCCTGACCTGGGCTACAGAGAAGCAGCACTGGACTGTTGCTCAGTGGTCCAAAGTACTTTTTTCGGATGAAAGCAAATTTTGCATGTCATTCGGAAATCAAAGTGCCAGAGTCTGGAGGAAGACTGGGGAGAAGGAAATGCCAAAATGCCTGAAGTCCAGTGTCAAGTACCCACAGTCAGTGATGGTCTGGGGTGCCATGTCAGCTGCTGGTGTTGGTCCACTGTGTTTTATCAAAGGCAGGGTCAATGCAGCTAGCTATCAGGAGATTTTGGAGCACTTCATGCTTCCATCTGCTGAAAAGCTTTATGGAGATGAAGATTTAATTTTTCAACAAGACCTGGCACCTGCTCACAGTGCCAAAACCACTGGTAAATGGTTTACTGACCATGGTATTACTGTGCTCAATTGGCCTGCCAACTCTCCTGACCTGAACCCCATAGAGAATCTGTGGGATATTGTGAAGAGGAAGTTGAGAGACACCAGACCCAACACTGTGGATGAGCTTAAGGCCGCTATCGAAGCATCCTGGGCCTCCATAACACCTCAGCAGTGCCACAGGCTGATTGCCTCCATGCCACGCCGCATTGAACCTTGAAGCAGTAATTTCTGCGAAAGGATTCCCGACCAAGTATTGAGTGCATAACTGAACATAATTATTTGAAGGTTGACTTTTTTGTATTAAAAACACTTTTCTTTTATTGGTCGGATGAAATATGCTAATTTTTTGAGATAGGGATTTTTGGTTTTTCTTTTTTGCCAAAATCATCAATATTAAAACAATAAAAGGCTTGAACTACTTCAGTTGTGTGTAATGAATCTAAAATATATGAAAGTCTAATGTTTATCAGTACATTACAGAAAATATTGAACTTTATCACAATATGCTAATTATATGAGAAGGACCTGTATATGCATGACACACACATATTCAACAAAGTTTGATTTTTAAGACATGCCCACCTTCATCTTATTCATATATCATGTTTTACTTTGCCAGAGCATTAGTTATTGGCACCGCATAGCTGAGCGTAACAAAGACATCTGTGAGTGAAGTGACATTGTACCCAATGAATGACCATTCCACCTAGCAGCTGTAAATGAATGATCACAATTTACGGCTGGAAGTCCACGGCGGCAGTCTGTTATATAATTATTATAGACACGGTGTAAACGAAGGGTTTAATTTTCATTTCCCTTGTTCATATGTTGTCTTAGAGTGGCCGTTTCAACTATTTGAGTGTGACCGGGGCTCTGAGGAGCATGTATGAGACGGAGGGAGTCAGGTCTATGTTCTCTGGGCTCACTGCCACGCTTCTCCGAGACGCTCCGTTCTCCGGCATCTACGTCATGTTCTACAGCCAGGCCAAGAAGGCGCTGCCTCAAGGTGAGAGCCACACTGCATCAGCATGTCAAAATGGAGGCTGTTTAAATTTGAAGTGCCATTTTTTTGTAGACCTGATGAGAAGAAGGTTGCGTAAGTGTTGTCCTTGTGCCGCAGAGGATTGAGTGGATTTATAGTGATTTGTTTTTTCAGTTTGGTGATGCTTTTGAATCAGGTGTACTAAAGGGGCTTTTCACTGCTCGTATATCTTAAAACTTTTTTTTTTCATTCGCTCAGAAAATCTAAAAGTGAGTTTCTATTCTCCTGTTTTTATACGCATTTCCAATTAAGTAGAGTAGAAACACAAGAAATGTATGAAAATATCAAAAAAGACTTGGCTTACATGGTGGTGTACGATAAAAGCAAAAAGTGCAATGTAAACAGACTCTTCCTTTTGCACACATGTTTATTTCAATTTGCCCACTTCTTAGTTTTGTGCATAAGTATATGGGAATGTCATTAATTCACATTTTCTCAGGCCAATTTTTCTGAAGTTTTTGCAAATATTTCAGCTACATTATGATGGAAACTTGACACCTGTTTTTATAATACTTTCACTGAAGTGTCCAGAACTCCACTTCCTACACCTGCCTTTTCCTTTGTTGATTCTTTTTGACATAGAGCCCAAATGATACATCGACCGGGCCGATATCATTTGTCCGATTATATCATTCCTTAAATAGTGAAATCATAACAGATGTTGCCGAATAAAAAAAAAAAAAAAGCCCGGATATGATTAGTATAGTCTTCCACTTTCTCCTGACACCATGTTCCTCTTCTCTCAGAGGTGGCTTCGTCGCCCTACGTCCCGCTGGTGAACTTCAGCTGTGGGATGGTGGCTGGCGTCATGGCATCGCTTGTCACACAGCCTGCAGACGTGGTGAAGACCCACATTCAAATCCGCCCGTCCCACTGGAACATGACGGACGCTATTCGCTACATCTACACGGTGTGTGTGCTCATATAATCTCCGCTATCACTATTTGTCTTGCTGCAGGTGCACATCATTGTCAGGAAGAAGGGTTGTTGGCAAGTAAGGGACTAGCTTATATCCACTTCATCTGCATCTAACCATCTAATCTTCCCTTCTCTGTCCTCTCCCTCAGGAGCACGGCATGGTTGGGTTTTTCCGCGGTGCCGTACCTCGGTCTCTGCGGCGCACTCTGATGGCTGCTATGGCTTGGACTGTGTACGAGCAGCTGATGGCTCGGATGGGCCTCAAATCCTGAAGAGCAGCTTCATTGTGTGAAGCCTCAATGAAATGGGACGAAATATAAGGGGATGAGGACGAACAGTATTTTTTGCACTGAAAGCCCCACAAAAAAAGAAGAGGGAAGCGAGGAGCCTGTAGAGACGTCGAACAAGCACTGCCAAGATTTTGTGTTGATATTTAAATGTGACTGTTCGCAGGTGTGTGAGTTTGGGGGTGTTAAACCTGACACATTCTTATGTCTTTCTTGGACTGAAGTGACACTCTCTGCTGTCAAGTGAACTTATTCCTCCTCTCAGTGTTTGTGTTTATACAGCCGGAGCTTTGGCTGACTGTGCCGGGTAGCATTGTAAGGCTTTTAACAACTTTAAAAATTTGAATATGCTGTCAATACAAACGGGACACTCAGTAAGCTGGTGTCTGCGGAGGAGACCAAAAACAAAGCACAGAGGAGAACCGGCTTCTGTCATATTTATGAATCTTATTTGCCAATTCACAAGCATAATTATATATTTAGTTTGTTATAGGCTCAGACAATCACAAGAACAGCTGCATTATGGGGGAAACAATCACAACAAAGCCTTCATTGACATACTGCTCCAAACTATGCTAATTTACAGTTTGTAAAACATCTGGTGAATTTCTCACTCAGCGCATTGAAGTCGAAAGTGCTTTTTCAGTCACATCTGGTTTAAAGAAACATAACTGCAAAATATTCAGACCTGTGATGGTATCTCCATCAGTTCTGTATTTTGTATTTTAAATGCTAGATTTGTTTAGGTAGATTTTATTTAATTTTTTGAGGACAAAAACAAAAATGAATTTTGCAATGTCTTCTGTGTTTAAGTAATACTTCATATAATTTGCCTTTTTTCTACACCTTAAGTAAATATTTTAATGACAGGGTGAATTGCAGACTTTTAATATTTGGAGTGACCTAAGTCCTGTGATCAAATTAGTATCTTGTGAGCATATTTCCAGAACATTAAGTCTGCTATTGAAACGTTGCCTCTTTTCTGTGCTCCCATGTTCATAAATTCTTCACAATTCACATTACAGCTGGAGACTTCTCCAGCCTGTTCCCTGGCTTTGTAAATATTCCACTACAATACAGACAGATTGGTGGTAAGAAAAGAACGCCATATTTTTGTGTGCCTTGTACAGTGTGCCCTTTGCTTTACAGATTATTTATTATTGTTGATATAAAAAAGAGGTGATATATTGAAAATAGTGCTCATAGAGATATTGCCAAATGGAAGATCATTAGTGGAGAGGAGATTGGAAGTGTTGGTGTGAGCTGTGTGATATAACGGGAGGTCCTGTAGCAGAAAAAATAAGTTTATTGACATGACTGCATTTCTAAATGCCTCAGTGTTTGCTCTGTAACACAAACTGTGAATCTAACTGTGCCCCACATGTACCGTGATATACTCTTGGAAGTTGAACTCGCTAATTGTCTTCATCACATCACTCCTGTATTGTTGGTTGGTTGTGTGCTGTGACTATATTGTATATGGTCATTGTTATTGTAGATATTTTGTCTGTGCATGTGTTTGCTCACACACATGCTGTGCCCGCCCGCCTGGTTGTAGCCGTTAATAAATCTTCCCCTTTATTTTTTTAAAGTAGTTTTGAGTATTTTTAATTCTTAATTAAGGTTGACTTTGCTTTATTTTCAGATATGATTCAATCAAAACTGTCCTACATCTATTTTTTTTTAAAAATAAATGTCGGCTTTTGAAAATATATAAATAATTCCATCACAGGAAGAGAAGCTAATATCAGTCTTGAGACACTGGTTTTAACAACAACATTAACCATAGGGCCTGCATTTATCTTACTGCCTTCTGCTCTCACTCCGAAAACACCTGTCCTGCTTCTCGACTGGTTAAAGGTGAAGTAAGTAAGCAATTTATTTATGTTAATATAAGTGTTAAATCGCTCTTTATTCATATAGTGATCACTTACATAATGTGCGCGTTTCATAAAGTGGATCTCTCCGTCAGCTGCTCTGCATGTAATCGGCAAATAAACTTTTTGTCGGATCCCGAAATTAATATCCAATCACAAGAGAGAACGTTACAAACCGACACCCGTCTCACTCATGGTCTCACTGCCAGTGCACGCCAGAGGACAGATGGGTGAATGTTGATGCGCCTACAATGGCGGAGCAGGTAAAAATCCTTCCCAATGTCTGTTTTGATGGTTTTTATCATGTTTTATCACACTTATGGATCTGAGATGGTGCTTTAAGTTGCGCCGCTCGCTCTGATCGTCCACTCAATCGAAAACTTCATGTGGGCGTGGTTTATGATTGACACTGTAGAGCAGAAGTAACACAAATTGCATGTACGATTTGACAGTCTATCTATGGTAAAATAGTGTTCAACGTTGCCTTGCATGGACGTAGGATACTTCTTATATTGTCTTATTGTCAGACTTTGGCCTACTCTTTGTGGAGTGCATAGGTGGAGTGTTATGTCAGTAAAGTTGTCACTAAGCGCATGCCATTTTACAACTGGCGTAACAACAGTTTGGCCATTATCGTTGCTGCAGTGTCTAGGTAGCCTAGCTTTACTTCGTTTGATTTATACACTTAGATATATTATGTTTGTGTTTTATAACAACAAGCAATAGAGTTTGTCTCTAGCTGGTTAGCTCAGTAGGTAAAACCGGAGACTGCGACCCCGATGCCAGTGGTTCGATTCCCGGACCAGGTATAATGTATTCGCGTTTCCACAATACCGCAGCACTCAATTAAAGCCCGGCACTGGTCCCGTTGGTGTTTGGGTGTCGGAAGTGTGCTAGAATGACTCGGCTGGGTTTTCGCTGACACCATGAGGACTGCTGTCCCATGACTGGGGTTAGATAGTGACCACAGCCACACGTTGAATTAGACACATTTTTATTTCCTTATCTCATTATTCCTCTCATTGTGAACATTCTGATGACACAGTGAGAGACTGTGATTTGGTGTCTAGGATGAGGGATGCAGAGATAACCTATGGAGATAACAGCCAGGAAGACAATTATTGCCCCAGAGTATTGTTGTTTTTGGCGGCCTGTTTCAAGTTTAGTTTTAGTCTAGTCTTTGTGTCAAACTGTCATTTTAGTTTTTATTAGTCTTTGTCACGTTTAAACTATTTTTCTTATTTCTTGTTCATAAGAAATAGGCCTACAATTCTAATTCCACTCACAATGAGTGTTGTCTTATTTGTATGAATTATTAAAGGTGCAGTGTGTAATATGACATCATCAAGAAAGTTCTACAAAGTTCTAGAATGCAACACTCCCTGGGTAACCCCAACCCTTTCGAATAATAACAGAAGCTACAGTGGCCTTCAAGGACAAGAACAATTCTAAATTTTAAACAATGCACCTGATGACATTCCAACTATGACACTTTCAAGATGGCAGCACTAGACCTTGGTCCAACATATGCAGAAATATGGACATATATGAGACCCTTTCTAAGGGAAAAAATAATAATTCAAAAAAAAATTTTCAGCTATTATGCACTAAATTAAATGTACTTATGGATATTATAATTACTTTCTACAAAATCTGCTGGGAAATAAAACCCAACATTCTACACACTGCAGGTTTAAGTGATATGACAACTGTTTTGTACGTTCTGAGGTATATAATTAACACTAACTCACTTAATTTTCCCTCAATTTTTACTTTTTCTTCTTCCCACTCTTTCTCCTTTCTCCCCAGCTTGAGGCCAGTGCCTTATCCATTTGGCCACTGGGGCAATCATTCACGTATACCATATAACAACACTATTTAAAACACTACCAACCACTAAACGGGCGCAATTAATTATTGGGACTATTTATAAATATATTTGGTAAAAGTTCAAATATTTTGTTGTACGCCACAGCTACATCTTTCTGTTCCGTTGCTAGGCAAAAAAACCAAAACACATCACTGAATCAAGTTGATAGAAGACTATCAGACGGCTTCCGGTTGAGACACAAACTACAAAATAAATCGTCACTCGAGAGCCGTGTAAGAAAACGCCTGCAATTTATCAGCCGTTCATTCGTCTGCCATCTCCAATTTGTTGTTTAGCCCGCACAGAGATTTTCTGAGAAATTTCATAATTCCAGTTTAATTAACACTTTCACCCCGAAAAGGCCTTAACCGCTCTACTACTTTGAACGCTCCTTTGCTAATGCCTTTAATTTGAAAATATGAGAACGGAAGATTCAATCCAAACTGCTGTCTCAATATCAGACAGCTAACGTTTACTAAGCTGGCGCAACATTATCCATGAGATGATACGAATGAAACAACTTGTTATATATATTTTTTCATCCTGGCCACGTTAGTTATATAATTGCATTGGCGTTAGTAGCGTTATCTAACTAGATTCAATGAAGGATGAAATAGGTTGCTGAAACCTAACGTTAGGTAGCGAGCCCAGCTAACAGTTTGTGTTTTCATCGACAGGAACAGCGTTACCTAGGATAGTGATAAACAAGTCCTAGCGAGGTTACCTTTTCAACAGAGACTCGTCGATATGGTGAGTCTTCACGTACCTCACCCAAAGACTGTAATAACATTGTAGCAGTCTCATAAATTAACCTATATCATGTTGCGTTGGTCCCCCAACCCGCTCAAAGTTAGGTGATAACCATAGACAGTGGTGATAACTTTGTAAATGTTGCACCTCGGCAGATCCTCTCTCGCGTGAAGCCAGCCGTGGGAGCAGAGACACAGGAAAGCATCAATGAGAAGAAGAAGAAAAACAAAACTAAGGTTCCCCGCTTGGAGGAGTACCTGCAACAGAGAGACTACCTTGGGGCCTTGACACTGTTAGAGGTACCACACACACACACACACACACACACACACACACACACACACACACACACACACACACACACACACACACACACACACACACACACACACACACACACACACACACACACACACACACACACACACACACACACACACACACACACACTTTGCAGATAGATTAGGTTTAGCTAATGAATGTGTCAGTAGCAATATTACAACACTGGGATTATAATTTTAACAGTACAGAATAAGTTGCATACCAATATAGTAAATGCCAAATAACCTTTAGAAAAATCAAAGAAATTGGTTCAGTGAAATTAATCCAATGAATTAAGGTCCTCCAAATTCAAGGTGGTAGGGGCAGGAGACAGCCAGGGAGGGTCGGAGGATCTGTGTGGTACTGCACATGAGGCACATTTCACTATTGAGAGGAAAATTAAAATATAACACTTTTTCATTGCTGTGAAGTGGTCACACTCATAGCAAATATTCAGGGATTTTTTGTAAATGCATGGGGGAGAATAAGTCTTGCTGACTTGTCGGCTGATTTGAGCTTACTTCAGATACTAGTATTTCTGTATTTGTAGGCCTGGTCAAATGTCAAATTAGTTTTGAGTTAATTTAGCTATTACAAAGTTAAATTATGGAAAATTCCAGAAACTGAAACTAATCCTCTCAAATCACCCATAGGGGCACTGTAGTACACACAATTCTGTAGAACAGTTAAACAAATTACATTTACTCTTATGAGGGCATAACACTATCGGACAATATATTGGTTTATGATTCTAAAATAATAATATCTGCATCGTCCATTATTGGTTGCTATTCTATAAAATGTGTTATACATACTTCTGTGCAGACTCTTCTTCTTTTTTTGTGTGGCCTGGATGTGATTCGTTGGATGAAAATTCGGGAATAAAGCAGTATTCCTGTAATAACAATTAATTATCCAAAAAGTGATTATTCAGTTTGAATAGCTTGCTGCTGTTTCATATAGGGTCGAAGAATTTCTTTTTTTAAACCGCAATGCCTCCTGCAGATTACCCTATGTGTCGTGCCCTAGAATGATAGTTTCAGAAATAGAGTATACCCCACATTCATGCTACAAAAACACTGTATTTCTGAATAATGTTGCTCTGCTGCTGATGTGTTGTGTTATCTCTAGTTTCAGAGAAGTATTGGTGAGAAAGAGGAGCATGCAGACCTCTGGATTGGTTACTGCGCCTTTCACTTAAGTGATTACAAGAGAGCTATGGAGGTAGGATTTCAAATCAATTACCCTAAATGCAGTATATGATTCTTATTCTGAGCATCTGTGGAATATATGGATAAGGATTTGACTGGCAGTTTATCATCGGCTCTGATTACTTTTGTAATATTTCCTCTTATCTTGTTCCGACAGGAGTACAAGGCTCTGACCATGAAGCCTGATTGTCCGGCTGATGTGTGGGTCTATCTGGCATGTGCCTTGTTTTTTCTGGGGCTCTATAAAGAGGCGGAGGAGGCTGCATCAAAGTGTAGGTTTTCTGACTGAATTCATTTGTAACTTCCTCTTTTGTACTGTACACCCTTACTAAATGTTGTATCTCTTGCTCTTTGTAGCGCCAACGTCCCCCCTCCAAAACCGACTGCTCTTCCACTTGGCTCACAAGGTCGGAATACTATCTATGTTATTATCCCTGCTGAGTAACCTTGCATTGTAGATAGAGGTTTATGTATGTAATATGGGAGAAGCACACCATTTGGTATTTATGTTGTAAAATACTGATCTTATACGTTTATTCCATCTTGTTTCAACTGAAAAATTGTTTTTTTAAACTCTTCTGCTATTGTGTCTTTTGATGTACGAGTGTGTCCACTTTTTGTGACCAGTTTGTTCCTAGGTGTGATTCATGTCTTCGCGCTGCCCCCGAAGCTATTAAGCTTTTTGTGCCGTGCTGATCACATCTCTAAACGGTCTATTCATTTCACTGTCTCTTGTCTTCATATTGTGCCTCAGTTCAACGATGAGAAGAAGCTGATGGGTTTCCACCAGAACCTGGAGGATGTGACGGAGGACCAGCTGAGCCTTGCATCCATCCACTACATGCGCTCCCACTACCAGGAGGCCATAGACATCTATAAACGCCTTTTACTACAGAACAGGTCCGTGCTTTGTGCTGCCCTTTACTCTCCTAAATGTACTTCAAGAGTCCGGCTGCACTCTGCACTAGCACCACCTACACTGTGTGAGTTGTTAATGGAGGAGTTTGAGATGTCATGTGCTCACACCTTGTGGAACCATAAAGATAGTTCAAGTGTCTCAGTGCCGCAGACCTGCTGAGCTAGCTTTCCTTAATTCTGATATACTGTATGTGTAGTGGAAAGGATAAGAAAATGACTTTGACTTTGATTTTACTAGATATCCTGTGCCGCTTCTCTCAGTGATCAGTTTCCTGCTTTGTGGCACTTGTGCATCTGAGGATTTGTTAAAGGTTGACGTCGGCTTCCATTGCAGGCCTATGCAGCTCTTCTGAGCACACTTTGGTTGGACTGCAAATTAGACTTACTAGTACTACCACTAATGCATGCTTGGAACATTTTCTAAAATATCAATATAGGGTTATGCAAAAATATGCACTTTTCTCTTGGACAAGATTGCAGAAAGGTCTATTTCCCCAGTGCTTTCATGTTCCTTTACTGGAAACGTTATGTGATCCTACCTGATTTAAGTATTAAATGAATGACATCTGGACAGGTGCTATGCTGTCAGCAGTTTGAGATAATAGGCACATGAAGTTACATTTGCCAAATGTCCTTTTCTAAATATCATAATATTTTTTCATTTAAAAGAAAGTAATCAAAATGTATCTTGTCTCTCAGAGATTTCTTGGCCCTGAAGGTTTACGTGGCTCTGTGTTACTACAAGCTGGACTACTATGACGTGTCCCAGGAGGTGCTGGCTGTGTATCTGCAGAGCATGCCTGACTCCACTATCGCTCTCAACCTCAAGGCGTGCAACCACTTCAGACTCTACAACGGCAAGGCAGCTGAGGTACATGGTCATCGATTGCTGCCTAGCCTGGCAAATGTTTTGGTTGTTCTTCATGTTTATACAAAACACATTTTTATGTGAGGTCTGGTTGGTCGAATTGGTCCATTTTTTGTGGCTGCAAACGGTATTTGCTATAAAAAAGACAGTTCCCAGTACTGTTCCTTTTATTGAGAAAGGAACTAATTAGATGGATGGATGAATGGATGAATAGAATGACCTTCTGTGCATTTACTATGTACATACATCAAAGATATGTTTAGTGTTATCAGTATTTTGCGCTTTGAATAGAATTTATTTTATTTTATTTGGTTCAGTTTTATTTTTTAGCCATGAATACATTATTACAGTTCAGTCATTAAATGCTTGCCTTTTTCATTTCATTGGGGTGGGTTACTGGTGCTAGGTTTGACTCTGCTCTCTCTCTCTCTCTCGCACGCGCTAAGACTGAGTTGAAGAACCTAATCGACATCTCCTCCTGCTCCTTTGAGTTTGCTAAAGAGCTTATCCGACACAACCTGGTAAGCTCTAACTGTGGGTGTGTAGGTGTGTGCCGCTGTGTGTGCGTACGCTGGTGACTAACATGCTACTTCTCCACTCTGTGAATCTCTCCCCTGTGTACTGCAGGTGGTGTTTCGCGGTGGGGAGGGGGCGTTGCAGGTTTTGCCTCCTCTGATCGATGTGATCCCTGAGGCCAGACTCAACCTGGTCATCTACTATCTCAGACAAGGTACGCAGGCATGGCATTGCAGCAAAACCTTGAAAATATTTCCATTAACATGCATTAAAGCTTTAAAGATTCAGATCTTAAGACGATTATTGAGAAATTCTATCATCTGAGATAAGTTGAGAATACAAAAACTAATTATTTCTTATAAAAGTTTAAGTATTGGATGATAATGATATGTTGAAAGTACTTAAAGTTATGACGAAACTCGATGAAAATCCCACTTTCCATATTTCCTCATTCATTTTATTTAACAAGTAGCATCAGTTTCCTTGTGGCAGTTAATTTGATAGTTGTGTTAAATGTCAGATTTTGAAGAAAACTTACCGTAGCTCAGGGACTCACATGCTCCCTTTCAAACTTCCAGACGATGTCCAGGAAGCCTACAACCTCATCCAAGATTTGGTGCCCACAACACCTCAGGTATTGACGTAAAATTACCACTACAAGGCCTAATATTGAATATTTAGCATTCAAGGGTTTATTGGTTGTACGCTTTTACAGAAACTAATATAGACAATGAAAACCCTTATGATTAAATGAATGCTGTTATCAAACCTTCTCTTCCTCAAGAGATGGTTTCTAGGTAGGTTTTCTGCATGTCTTCAGACATACTTAAGCAGATTTTGATATGAAAATGAGGGCTGTCAAGCGATTAAAATTTTTTATCTAATTAATTACAGGCTCTGTGATTAATTAATCTAAATTAATCGCATACTTATGACACTTTTATGCCTGTTTATAAACAACTGTATAGGCTACCGTTCGTCTCTCTCTCTCTCTCTCTCTCTCTCGTAACTTCTGTCTCCTCCTCTCAGCCAGGTTACTACATTAAATAAATTTAGGAACTACTAGCGCCGAAAAAAAACAAGCAGGCTAAATGACTGTCTATCTCCCACAACAGACAGCGCTGCACTGCCACAGGTGCGGTGCGCATATCCTATGCCGACTCATTCACCGTCCTTCTCATAGCCAAAAATATTAACACACACACACACACACAACAGAGGAAAAAAGACAGGCATATGCTTGGAAGAGTGAGAGGGGGTGGGTGTCCGTTTGAAGGAGACGATCGCAGCTAGCAAACAAAAGTGAGACACAGAGGAAGATTGAGAGATACTGTTTTGAACCTATTAGGCACCCACTAAATCAATAATGCACAGACACTGCGGAGAATAACATAAGACGTATTCCTACCTTCATGCTTATTTGCCCGGAGCTTCCCATAAAACGTCCCTCTCTATGCTTCTTTCTTTACTCTTTAATCCCGTGCGGGCCGTGTCAGCAAGCTACAGGTGCAGCTCCGCTATCGCCTCACCTCTTGCACCGGGTCAAAGGGCAATATAGAAGTGCGATTAATCTGCGTTAATTTTTTTTAATCGCGTTCATTTTTCTGTGATTAATTAATCGAAATTAACGCGTTAATTTGACAGCCCTAATAAAAATAAATAGATGGAATGATTTAAAAACTGAAGAAACATCTCCGTTTATAGTTTAACCATGACATATTGCTTTTATGTGTTTTTTTTTCTTCAAAATTTTCATCAAGGCAACCAGGGCTGCCTTTTCTTCCTTTTTAAATTATTTCCCCATAAAGGGACCAGACTAGAAAGCCTATGACGTTTTTTTTATTACTTTGATCATTTATTTTCTCAGGAGTATATCTTAAAAGGAGTGGTAAATGCTGCATTGGGACAAGAAATTGGATCAGTGAGTATTCCTGTTAAATAAATAGTTACACATGCAGGAACACTTGGTAAGAGTAAGTCCAGGAAAAATAAATATTTTATTAATCTCTTTAGAGGGACCACCTGAAAATTGCTCAGCAGTTCTTCCAGTTGGTCGGAGGCTCGGCCAGCGAATGTGGTACGTTGTATTGAAATTTGATCAATATGATCCTTTAAAAGTTTAAAGCAACACTGAGTGAGCATGTGTGTGTAACCTTTTCTTCACTTTCAGATACTATTCCTGGCAGACAGTGCATGGCCTCCTGCTTCTTTCTCCTGAGACAGTTTGAAGACGTTCTCATATATCTAAACTCAGTCAAGGTTAGTTTTGCTCAGTGCGAGGAGCACATTATAAGCTATATTGCCTTGAAGAATCACAGCGATATTATCACTTAACAGCACTATCAGAATGTATGATGGAGAGAAAAATGCTCCCACACACACACTGGGTGAGAGTTGACACTTTAGGTGACAAGTGGTGCGTTACAGATGCAGTACAATTATTCAGGTGTTTGTGATGTAATACTAACATAAAGTGGACACTTTTTTTATGAACATGCGGACCCTTAGGCTTTTTGTGTAGGAATAATTGTCCTTCTAAATTTGCAGGGTTACTTCTATAATGACGATACTTTCAACTTTAACTATGCTCAGGCTAAAGCTGCCCTTGGCAACTACAAGGAAGCAGAAGAGGTACGTGAGTCCAGCACACACTTACACAGCTACTTTTTACAGACAATGATTATTTCCAAACAAAATGCAGGATAATGTTTTTGAATAATTGAATGTCTTTTTCAGCTTTTCCTGCTGGTTCAGAGCGAAAAGATCAAGAATGACTATATTTACCTCAGCTGGCTGGCACGATGCTGTACGTATAGTGGTCTTATTGGTGATTCTGTAGGCTATATAGCATAGTATTAGTTGTAAAACGATTCATTCACATGGCTCCTAGGAGATTTTGTTTGCGTTACACTCAACAGCTCTAAGAAATGGACATTCTCGGAAAATATTTTTCTTCCTTCCTTAGCTTAATCCACATCAATAAAACCTGACAACAGGTGTTTCATATTTTTTATCCAATATGAATCTATAAAGGGTGTTGAAACTGCCTGTGAATGTTGGATTATTGAACACCCGTCTTGTTCTTGACAGATATAATGAACCAGAGGGGTCGGCTTGCCTGGGAGCTCTACCTGAAGATGGGAACTTCCTCCGACTCCTTCAGTCTGCTGCAGCTCATCGCCAACGACTGCTACAAGGTGACATCAACCTCTATCCTCTGAGAATGGGAAACGTGTATAAATCTAACAATTATTTCTTTAAAAAGTTAGTCAATTATAATTAACCCATTGATGACGGCTGCTGCTGCGCGATGCCACATTGCCTCTCCTGCCTGATGCTGCATCGTGCAGCATTGTTACTTTATCTAATTTTCATGGCATGCGCAGCATAGAATGCACTGTCATTGGTTCAAATACACATGAGGTGGGTTTTGTTGATTTTTTAAGACCACGTGACCACCCAAAAGTGGTTTGCCGAAAATCACATCAATCAAAAAAATAAAAAATAAAACAAAATAATAAAAAAAAAATAAGCCGCCTGTGTCAGCGATAGTGTATTACAGAACAGTTAGTGGCGTTTGGTGCGCAGAATCAAGGTCCACTACAGGCTACTGACGAAAATCACACTAAATATTTTATATTATTTATTCTTTTTTTTCTTCCCCCATCTAATTTTGACGATTTTTAGAAAAATTAGTTGGTGTGTAAGCGCTAAGGGAGCATGTTTAAATAAAACCTGTGAACCTTAACTTTTAAATGTATTTTATTTCATGTTTCTATGTGCTACACAGGCTTAGATATTAAGGTTTTGGTAGACTTGACAATTCGTACTATTTTTTCAGAAAACCCTCAGGCATTAAGGACATGCATCCTAGATTGCCATAGTCATCAATGGGTTAATTGCTCAATTGAGTTGAAAGGCTAAACATTTGGACTTTGGACTTTTTGAAAAATGTTATAATAAATGTTCATTAATCTTTAGTTGCAACCCTTGGAATATATTAATTAGCCTTTTCCTGTGCATTTCAGTGAGGGACTGTCTCTAATGATCATGTCAATTATTGGTTTATCAGCAGATTATTTTCGCGATCAACAACAGTATAAAAACAAAAAGTTATTTCAAATTGAGCAGAATATGCTCAGATAGAAGAAGCGGGCATCATTAAATGTTGAGTATTTTTTTGCTTAAGAAGTGACTCAAATGTCAACTTCTTTTCAAAACGTGTCTGCCAATGGACGAAACGTTTTCCATTCGGCTATTTCTTTGTGAAGATGCCAATAGACAGGGGTCTTTTAGTCCAATGATACAATTTTCAAAGGCGTATCCATTTCCTGAACTCAAATATGTCAGATGTATAGATAAGATTGATTCCCAAATGCCATCTTAAATGGAGAAGTTGCACCATTCATTTTATACCAGCCTGTTACATCTGGCATATAATAAGCACATTTGAGCTGTGATTATGTTCTTACAGGTCTTGTCCTTCGAGATGCTGTTTTCTCCCAGAACGTTTCAAACACATGTATTGTTCTGGATCAACCACTTCATTGGAGTTCACTTGATAAAGATGTTGTTTAATCTGTGCCTGGACAATCAATGTGTTTCATATGAGCGCTCACGATCACCTGCTGTTTCAGATGGGCCAGTTCTACTACGCAGCTAAAGCATTTGATGCACTGGAGAAACTGGACCCGGGCTCCAACTACTGGGAAGGAAAGAGAGGGGCATGTGTCGGCATCTTCCAGCTCATTCTGGCAAATAAGGAGTCAAGGTATGTTTTTTTTAACCCATGTTCATTAATGCGAGTCTTGATTTTATGATCTTAAATTAAAAATTTTTTTGTAGTTGTTTAAATTGCGAAAATACTGCCCCGTCAAACTGAAAAGCACCCTAACTTGCATAACACCCAAACTGTGGCCTGTTTCGAGTGAGCGTGATATCTAAATAAAAGAAACATGAGATGATGGTGCATTCTTGACTCTATCTTGTTTCCTCACATATCCTGTTTGCGTTCTAGGGAGACACTTAAAGAGGTTGTGCCCCTGCTACGAAATTCAGGAAACCCCCAGGTTGAATACATCATCCGAGCTCTAAGGAAGTGGGCCAAAGACAACAGAGTCCTCCTCTCATGACAGCCTTCCTCACTGCAGACCTACATCAAGAGTAGCTACATTATGCACACATCAGCAGTCTTTTAAGTGCATTTGGTCATTTCACTCGAATGTACTGTATGAGTGATATCTATGCCAGAAGAAGCAAAGAAATATGGAGCAATTATTTCTGCTACATTGTAGTGTTTTGTATCAAAATATGTATGTTTTAAATTGTAACTCTATTTACTTGTATATTTGTACTGTTACTGTACAGTTTTGTATACTGTTACTGTATATATCTATTATTGTATCAGTTATGTTATTGTATGAATGTCAGTGGAGTAACTGACTTCACAGTTTTCTCTCCACTTTGGTTGGGTAAACAGAAATACATTCAATTTACATAACGTACATAACATAAATAAAAAAAACAGTCACAACACATTTACACATTTTTAGTTTTATATTCCTCTCTGATGTTAATGAAATAAACAAAAAGGAAGCGTTTATCTTATTTGTATAAAATAAGATCCAGTAAGAATAAGTACATAACAAGATATGTATATGGGAAACATATTCAACTTCAAATCACAACCAATTATGTCTATCTTTCCATAATGTGTCCAAAAGTATACTGAAGGAACAGACTCCCAATGTATTCAAAATAACAGAGTGCAATGATCCATCCCCAGCTTTCATTTCATCACACAGTTTGATGTAATTAAGAGCGTGTCTGCTGCACTGAATTGCATTGCTCAAAGTTACAGTATGACTTGTGCAATTGTCCTGTTCGTATACCAAGGGTAAAGGAGTACTTAATTGAGTTAGTGTTGCACTTTCATAAAGTTAAGGAGTTTTGTGACAGACTATAAAACGAGAATGGTCACAATTGCGTCAAGCGAGGCCAGCAATCCTGAATTTTAGTCGCTAGAGGAAATCAATCTTTTAAATGCTGGATCCTGCATAACATACCATATTGCAACTCAACATGTCTGATCAAATGCTCTCATCTTAAACTTCTTAATGCATATATTAAAGTCAAAATATTGAATAATCAAGGCCAGACTTAACAGGACAATTTGAGCCAAGACAGTGAGTTTCAGGGGCAAGTGAAGAACAACTTTTAGTCTCCTCAAAGTTTCTCTGTGATTGTTTTTTTTTTAAAAAACAATAAGACCAAATACACAGCAGTGCGTGGTTAATTTTGTCAGAAAACTTCCCGACGATAAAATAGTGATTTGGTCAGCCATCTGTCCCACTCCTTACCAGATGTGGCCCCCATGCTGTTTTGTTGTTTTCCAACTGAAATGATGGTGCAGAAGACGAGTTGAACTGTTTTCATGTGGTTCAGGTGTTTTTGACAGATGAGATGTGTCCCAACAAAAACCAGTACCTTGAAATGCTAATTTTTGTTTTTGTTTTGTTAAGACAAAAAGAGGGTTTTATATTCTTGATTCGAAAGTGCTCATTCAAATACAAATGTTTCAACTCTGCAGGAGTTGTCACATTGCACAGAGGGTGGTAATTGGGGGTGAATGAGGGCCCTATAGCAAAACTGGGGCTTTGTAACAGGTCAGTCGAGCCATGGTTTCTACCAGAGAAGACAGTCGAGCATTCATATAAATGTCAGTTTCTTACAATCAACCATGCAGAGCTGAATTTGAAAAGAGCTGAACAAAACAGATAAAGAAAAAAAGGGGAACTGAAGTTATAAAATATGTAAAAGGATATAGGCTAATATTTAAGTTGAACGTTTTTTATTTTTATTTATTTTTTTTAATTACAAATTCGCCCAAGTTAAAAATTGAAGCTTTCATGCAATAATTCGTTAACTGGATAGCTTAAATCTTATTTAGAATCTTGACATGTACTTATTTGGCTTTGGGTGATAAGATAACTTGTCCTGGTTGTTTTGATATCTTGTTGAGAATAGCCTAGTCTCTCAAATTACATTTTACCACAGAACTGCTGAATTCAAATCATAGGCCTAGTCACTGTGCATCTAATAATTTGATTATTACATTCAATTGTAATTAACCTGAATGCATCAGTTGTTAAGTAGGATGTACTGACATAGGATAACTGCAGAATGTGAGTGAGCTTTGAAAAACATCGAAAGAGCCTTTATTAATTACAATTCATTATTTAGGCTATTATGCTAAGGAGTAGGCCTAACTGTAATTAGAGCTATGCCTGCTGCACTTCAACAGGTGGTCACTAATGATAACTAAACAGCTTTGTAAGGGTGGTTTACTGAGGCAGCCAATGATCTGGATTTCTTTCTTCCGTTGAGGAGTTGGTGTTTGAGTGTGTGCTGGTGCCATTGTAGAAAAATGCACAATTCAGCATGTTCCTGAATGGACGGAAAGAAAGGCATCAAATGAAAGCTGTCTAATCAATAAACCTATATTAATCGATACCTGGATATACATGCGACGTGTGGTCGGTGTGTCCCACAGCCTGTCCTTTACTCGCACACTTTATAAAGGTCAAATTAGTATTGATAGTGTTTTTATTATCGCCTGTTGTGACAGAGGCGGGTTTAGGGTCGGGGCACGCGCTGATTGGCCGTAGTGACCCCCCCTTGTCATGATGCTTCCGTTCTGTGCCCACGCGCAGGCGCAGCGACCCCTCTCTTCTGATATTTTATTTACTCCCGAAACCCAAGATGGCTCCTGTGAATGTCTCGGTCCCATAGCAAATTTAGGATGCAAGTAGCTGCCGTAAAAACAACTTTTGCCCGACCGTCGCATCCCTTGGAGTTCATATCGTATGGTGCGGAGGAGGCCCTGACGTCCGTCTAGGCACCGAGCAGCCGTCGGAGCTCCGCGAAACCCTCTTCAATCCTCCAATTTGGGGTAGTTTCGCGAAGTAGCTCTTCTCCTTGCTGTCGCTGTCTGTCCGGAGCGAGGCTCAGACAGGCAGGCAGCTCATCTAAATGGCCGAACCGAGAAAAGTGCAATTTGTCACCCTCTCGGCCTTCGCAGCGGGAGCGGCAACGGAGCCTAGGAAACGCCGGCTGGAGGATGAGGCCGACTTCAACTTTGGTAGAGCTGGGGAGGTTGGAGCAGCGACCGGGGCAGGGGGTGCTGCTGCCAGCGACGAAAACGTCGGCAAAAACGGCGACAAGGACAAGGCTGGAGCCAAGAGGAGGGCGACGGTGCGGCTCAACCTGTCCCTGTCCGAGCCCGACGACCGCTCCTCCGTCGAGTTTAATTACGGAGAACTCGTCCAGAGCCTGCAGGTAAGAGGTCCCAGTTTAACTCACATTACCGGGACGGGGGGACTGTAGCTGGAGTTAATTTTATTGCTTTTGGAAGTGTTATTATGACTTGTCACTGCTCAGTAATGGGGGGGAGTGCACCCTGTCCTCTCGTGGACTAGCGTGGCTGAAACTGACCGTACGTGCGACTCAACACAAAGACAGCAGCAGCCAATCCTCTCCGCGAGCTCCCCAACTTCAGCTGCGCTCTGACATACTGTAGCTTTATCTATTTTTTTTTCATTTTTAACGAGGGACCTCCTCTTTTTGCACATGTGAAGATGAAGCTTATCTCGTGCAGCTACCTGTGTCCTGTTCACTCAGACTTGCCCAGCAACAGCCCAGTCACACAGCCATTACAGCAGTGGGAAATGCCACATGCAGTTTGGCCCTCTGGCTGCTGGTGATAGATAGATGAGAGAGCATTGCTGATGGAAGTACCAGGATGTAGCATTGGGAGCAAAGCAAATATCAGAGCCGACAAATCAAAGACTAGCCTCCCTCCTTTTGTTGCTGGCCACTTTGGGATAATACAGTTTATGCTGTGCAGCTGTTTTACACTTGTGGTGAATTGTAGGTAGTAATAAAAAAAAGTTTGCAAACAGGCCAGTTTAATATTTTCACAAGAATCCAAAAAATGGCCACGCGAGCACAATATTTGCCATTTGTGTGGGTTTAGTAATTACATTTTTTTTATGCAATATTTTCTGGACCATCTTCCACATAATATTGTGGAAGATGGTCAGTGACAAGATGCCACTTTGAAGACGGTCATATTTTAGTGTAAGGGGCACCGACCCTTGCTCTGATCTTCCTTGTTCATGGTCTTTAATATTACATTTACATTTTTTCTTCCAGGCCAAACATAATCCTCCAAGTCTGACTTCAGCACCCAATCCAAATGACCCCTTCAACGATGACGAGAAAGAGCGGCTCCAGGTCGAGGCCCTGGCAAAAAAGTTTGAAAATAAATACGTGAGTTGATTATTTGTTTTATCATTTAAAATTACAGCCTGACCAATACTGCATTTTCGAGGTCGATACCAGTATCAATATTATACATTTGTTTTAGTAACTTGTTCTATGCAAGTATGTTTTATTTATAAAGCCTAAAATTTGGTTTAAAAACATATTATATATCCAATAACAGTATATTAACTGTTTTTCCTTTTTAATAAATTTTTTTTTTTTGTGACCAAGAAATGTTTCTAATATGACTTCAAACTAATCTTTCTGTAGTGAAAATTATTTCTTTTTATAGAACAATTTATTTGCCATTAACAACATATCTGTTAAAATCCAATATCGGCCCATACATTGATACGTTTGATTTATCTTGCTGCCAAATGTGTGTTTGTGCTCTTAAAAGGACCAAAGAACTCTACAACAACAGCCAGAGGGAGAAAGTGAGGACATTTTGTCAATCCTCATTTGTAAAAGGGGTCATTTAATTATTTGAAGTCGGAACAATTAGGAATTATTTTGTGTGTATTAAAAATCAAAACGTCATACTTGGGATTTATTTTAATCTTATTTTTTTAGTCTAACACAGGAAAGAAGAAGAAGGACAGAATGCAGGATTTGATCGATATAGGCTTTGGCTATGACGATACAGACCCCTTTATAGACAACTCAGAAGCTGTGAGTACTCCCCACTTTATTAATAATGAGGTGACTTTATACTTATTGGTTTCCAGGATGTCACTTTAATTTAGTCAGACTTCTCCCTTAAGACTTTGTAAATAACACTAAACATTGTTCCTTCCTATACTGATAAAGTACCATCCTCGTGACATTCCTGAACTGCAGTCCCCTTGTCTTGTTATGTTGATGTAGACCTATTCCTCAGTGGTTAAATATTTATTTCCTGGCTGGACGTTTCAAGACGGTGCATTGAATGGCACATCTAAAGATAGACACTTGTCCCCTCTTACAACCTACCTGACTTTACGGTCTAAAATTCCTCCTCATGACTCATGAATGTGTTCGTCCACGCAGAGATACGCCTTGTTTTTGTTTCACAGTGTTTATTTCTAAGTATTCAGAGGATATCACTCTTTGTCCAACTGTAACAGCCATAATTATGCTCTTGGTATGGCTTCTCTGCCGTTAAATGATAATTGTTCTGTTTTGATAGCTGTCCTCTCTGTACTCACAAATTGGCAGCGTCAGTGTGACCCTTTTTTATGTTTTGATATGCTTCGTGATGGAAACATTCATTTCATCTGTGGCCCTGAGGGATTGTGATACTATATAGTGATTTATTTATTTTGGGACATCACAAGTCATCCATTTTCCCTGGCGGACAAAGGAGCACGGCCACCTTTTTGAAGTTTTACCAACGTCCACTGTGTAGGAAGATATATTGTTTTCCAGATTGCTATGATCTTATGACACTCACTGTCCCTCTATTGTTATTCTTCTCAGTATGATGAGCTCGTGCCTGCGTCCTTGACCACAAAGCTGGGAGGATTTTACATCAACACTGGCACACTCCAGTTCAGAGCGGCCTCGGAATCCGAGGGAGAGGGCGACAAGGTAGGGCTACTACCTCAACACCAACACAACAAAACATAAAGAAATAATTGTTATGCACCTTTTCAAACTCACATTCTCAGTGAAAAAGTTAAATAAAAACCCATTGAGCCCATGAAAATAAATACATACTACTATAAAAGATCCAGAACTTATTTCCATTATGGTTGTTGATGTAAAAGTAGCCAAGATGCAGGACTCCAGTTGAGTAGGCAACTTCATAATACTAACAAGCAAGCAAACATTAAAATCCCTCAAAATATTTTGGAAATATGTAACAAAATATTTTGCCCGGACTGAAATATCTGTACAACTATTGCATTGATTGACAATGATTTTGTACAGACATTTATGTTCTTCTGAGGATAAATCCCAATATCTTTCCCCTGAGTGTCCTAATTAGCAAATGTAAGCAATGCTAAGACCTGTACCTGGTGGTGAACTTGGTAAATATTATATCTTTTTAACATCAGCGTGTTATCATTGTCATTGAGTGCATGTTTGCATTTAATTCCAATTTACAGCCTCACAGAGCTGTTAGCATGGCTGTAGACTTCTAGACTTGTTTTTCTTATTTGCATCATCCCAAATACTGATCTGCCTGCGTCAAGTTTAGTGAGGCAAGGCAACAGCTTGCCTACTTTGGACAAATAATGATCCAGGAAATTGAAATATGGTTTGATTCTAACCTGAAGAAGTGTGAGCTTCAATGCCCATGCTTTATTCAGGAGGAAATAAATCCTGCTTTACTAGAGAAGAGGAGCGTGATATGTATTCATTGGGATAAATATTATGGTTACTCTCCCATGGTTATTGCAACATATGACACAGCAGGATCCCAACAGTCTTGACCAGCAGATGAATGTCCTCCCAACAGGAGCTTGATTTTTATTGGTTTTATTAAGAGTTGATGTGGACGTTATCTTTCAGCACATCAAGATAAATCTCTGAAGGACATTCTGGTGCACGCTCACTCCCTCTGACTCACACACACACAGACAGATACACATACACATACACACACACATAGACACACAGACAAACAGATCACTTTGTGTGTGTTTCTCAGACAGAAGTGATCGTTTGTGCACTGTTATCTCCTCATTTGAGTGTGTGCTCTCTTTTCAGAAGCAGAATAATGACAATGAGCAGGTGATTAAGAAGAGGAAAAAGAAGGAAGTGAACAACCTTGAAGAAAATAACCTGAAGAAGAACCGAGTACCCAAAGAAGGGTGAGAATCATTGCAGTATGATATACCTGTCTGTGTTTTTGTGGTTGTCTTGTGTCATCCGGTGAAGTTACACTTATGTAAATGAAGAAGCTGAATGATTCACCAGTTGCTGAGCAAGCTAAAACTCTTCACATTCCAGGCATTACATTTTTTTTAAAATAATCTGACTTCATAACAGTTGAGCCAAGCTATGGAAATAAAATATCACTTTAAAGGAACTCAAAGACACTGTGATATAAATGGACAAGTGGGGGTTGGAAAGTTGACCTTTTGGACACCCATGGATTTGTGGGCCACTTTGAATATGTGATGACGCATTTGTCTGCTCTTTACCGTGCAAATAATCCACCACCCTGTGTGACATTATGCTCCTGTGCTTTTGTGCAGATCCCCTCATACATGTATCATGAGGCAGGGATGCTGACTGACTTGCTCTTACTTGTTGTGACAGGCAAGCCACCTTCTAGAAAACGCTCTATTATCCACGCTCAGATAGGCTGAATACTCACGCCGTCATTCTGAAAGCAACATCCAAAAATAGCAGCCGATATTACCATTGTGCCCTTATGAAATGGACAATGTTATATGTGGGAATGTGTGTGTGTCAGAGACTGCAGGTTAAACCTCAATAGGTCAACGCTCTTCTTACGTTCCTGAGTTGTTTTTGTCTCTTTAGTCGAATGGGCATTTACGCTTCATCTTGTGCTTTTTACCTTCACCCTCTCACTTCTCTGTCCCTCTTAAATGTGACAGAAGTGGTCTTTGTTGTTGCCTTATTAGGATGTCAATCTCACATTTGGCCAGTCATTGTGGGCCTACTTTTTTGCCAGTTTATGGTCATTTTACAAGTTGGAGAAATTTGTTTAGTCTGCATGATAAAGAAAGGGAATATCATCATTCCTTTACAGCTAGCTAGCTCATAGAAAAATAGCTACAACTTGGATTACATTGACATAGTTGGTACTTAATAACAACTCTCAAAGCAAAATATTTATTGAAAAAATTTAAAAACCTTAATTAGACAAAATAACCCCCCTCCCAAAAATATATCTGCTAACATCAACACAATGAATACTTTCACACTCCTATACAGGCTTTATCTTTACAGGGAGATTAATACGTGTTTTTGAATAAACATTGTATCCTAAATAAGATCACAAAGAGGGAGAGAAAAACGTGGTATTAATAAGCATTTAACTGACTCATTGTCAGGCTGAATTACTTAAAGGTGTAGTCACGAGTCTGGAGAATGTTTTAAGAAAAAATCTTAATCTTTTTGTCAAAATCTGACTGATTTCGAAGACAAGCGTTTTACAGATTTGCTGACCTTCCTTTAAGTGACACAAAATTACAACGTAGCGCTCCTCTAAAAACAAGGCATTGCTGTGTTTTCCTGCAACAGAGTGACGGCCCTCGGCCTCCACCGGCCGGAGAAGAAGAAGAGGAAGAAGCTTATGAAGGACTCTCTGTACCTGGCGGCCATGCTCCGCCGCTTCACCCGCGAGAAGGAGGACATGAGGAAGAGGAACCCGAACATGGCTCACCCCAACCTGGCAGAAGGCGGGGCTAAAAAAAACCATGCCACCAACTCAACCAACCACCTGCTAGTCACCAACTCCACCCACCCGCAGGGCAACGCAGCCAGTGGCGAGCTTTCACTGGCAGACCTCACCTCTGACCCCGCTGTGATGTCACTGCTGGGCTCAGCAAACGAGAAGGAGCTGCAGGATCTCCTGGGCGACCTGGACTTCAGCGTGCTGGAAGGTGACCAGCAGCACGCCATTGTAGCGGCCCGGGAGAATGGCATTCTGGGAGTCGGTGTTCCAGGGCACAAAGCGTCAGGAGGAGGAGGAGGTGGTGGCCAAGGGCGAGGCCTGGGGTCTTCCAGTGGACTGTTCTCTCCTCCCCCGTTGCCCGACGGCCTGCCTGCTCCGCTTATTAAACGCATCGAGGACCTGCGGGCGGTGAGTCAGCTGTAGCCTGTCTGTGGGTGGCTGCAATTACCTGTGAAGCCTCTTCACCGAAGATAAACGCAAATGTCGGTCTGCTCAGGAAGTGTAACAAAATGTTTATATAGTTTACTGACTGTTAACGATTTCTGTAGAAACGTGGCTCTGAGCTAAACACTGTGGGTTTTTATGTAACTGAAACAGCACAGCCTTTGAAGAAGTTCTTGTTTTCTTGTTGGCCTTATATCTCAGAGCCCCAATCTGAATCCATAGCATAGAAATATTACATTTTTTATTTTATTGAAAAGGAAGATTTGAGTAAAGGATACAGAGGTAGTGAAGAGGAGGGAGATGAAGAAAGAAATGCTGGATATTTTGTTGTTGCTCGGGAAAGTTAGAGAGAATTATTATTATTATTATTATTATTATTATTATTATTATTATTGAACTTAGTCACATATCTACTATCACAAAATCCTTTCGGTTTCACACTGCAAACTGCACCAGAGTCAACCCAAATCAGGTAAAGGTCATTGTCAGGCAAGCAGAGGAGAAGTAAGGAAAGATGTTACTGTCTGTACAAAGTTCTGGAAGTCACAGCATCACAGATATATGTATATGTATTTGTACTGATGTGGATCAGTGCTGTGGTGCTGACTCAACTTTTTTCTCCTACAGGCCTCGCGGCAGTTTGATCAAGAGGGCAGGAAGAAATTTTTCACCTTGGACATGAATAACATTCTGCTGGAGTGAGTAGGACAGCTTATAAATCACCGTCAGCCAAATCCCAGCTCACTCTCCTCCTCCCACTCAGTCCTTCCCACTCACTTTTTTCAGCAGATTTCCCTCGCTTCCTCTCCTCTGCTGCCTTCAAGTGTTTTGCTCTCTCTCTGTCTCCCATTGTCAGTGGTGATGCCATGCTACTGATTTCCATTCCTCTCTGTTGTTTCTTAACTTAATGTTGACACTCTTCTCTTTCTTTGGAACTACCCTTTTAATGTTACTAGAATCTCCTATGCTATCTTATTTGGTCTCAGTGTATTCCACCATATTTGTCTTGCTTTCTACTTCCAGCGTCATAACTGTGCCTCCTTTAATTTTCCATTGCTTGCATGTGTCAGAAATATTGACTTTTTCTCCTTCCTTTTTCCTTCTCTCAGCATTGAGCTGCAGGTCCAGGAGCAGCCTCCTGAGGCACGTTTGCACATCTACTCGCACATGGAGGCCTTTGTGCCATGCAACAAAGAAGCCCTGCTCAAACGCATGAAGAAGCTCAGTCTCAACATCCAGGTGAGTGAGGCTTACCATTGGAGAAACATCTTTGCCCACTGCAGACATTTTGATTGCTCTCAGGTCACTGATAGCCATATTGGGGAATATCCGAGGCCTCCGTACATGTGCACTATCACACTGCATTGCTAATTTTCCATCTGAAAAAATTATTTCAAACATCATGGGTTGACCTTGGTTTTACCCATGTAAAGACAGAAATAGTTGTGCGAATATTGGAAAAAGGGAGTGAAGTTCAGTAGAGAAGGCCATTATGTTTTTTTTTACAGCAGCTTATACCTCTTAATAACAAACCAACCTGTTGAAAGTGCAGACTATTACCTTTAAATTAATTAAACTCTGTAAACCATATTAAAGCATTTTATTTTACCATTTTAAGAAAAATCTTGTCAAGCAAAGAAGACTTTTAGAATTTTGAGAATCCTTGAACTACTTCATGTTTGTGCTAATTATTGTTATTACTTTACATCATACCAGGGATTTATATGGTCCCTTGTGGCTTATTTATTACTCACTCATTCTCATCTGTGACCACAAAACATTACCTGTCCGGGGATTTTTGCATGACAAACGAGACAGGGAAGCAACCAAATATAATTCTGACTGCGTCTTTCAAACTCAGTTTTCTGATTTGCGTATGTACTTGCGTGTTTCTGCGCTTTTGAGCTCTTGATTTTCTACATTATTTGTGCCTTTTTTGTAGCTTTTAATCCCCTGCTATCTGCGCTGCTTCAGTTTTTAATGTGTAGGCCGTCTAGTGCACGGGTGGTTGACACGGAAAACAGGCCTCCAAATGTCTTTTGTCATGGACCATTAAAGAAGCATTGTTGACAAAATACATCAACATACTCCTTCACTCTCCCTCCTACAATCCTTTTCTGCCTCCCACTGCTTATTCCCTTTTTCCCTCTGCCCACACCATCTCTTTCTACCTTTTCTTTTTCTATCTTCTCTTCTTCTGTCATTACTGCATTCACCCCTTCTCTCTCTCTCTCAGGACGATCGACTACGGACGCCACTGTTAAAGCTTAAGCTGGCCGTGTGCAGTGTGATGCCAGAACAGATAGCCAGATACAACATGGACTGCATGGCCAAGGTTGCAAAGTAAGTCAATCCCTTTTTTGTTCCAGATTAACACCTGTCTTCTGCCCCTGCCTTTCATCACATGTGACTATTATGACAGTTGGTAAAAATGTTAAATTTCATAAACAACAAAGTTAAACTTAAACCCATCTAAAAAATTAATGGCTTATTTAATTTACTGTTTACGGAATAGCTAGGCATTTGGGAACACCATCACATTTGTTTCTTAATTTCAATTTTAGCTACCATTATTCTTCCTTTTTAAATGGACCACACACAAGAATGTAGTAACCATTTAGGTAATATGATGTTAATTTGTTAATGCATACATGTATGTTTATGTATGACTGCGTGTGTGTTCTGCAGGCAGCAATCAGGGGAAGGTGAAAAGAACGGCTCAGAGGAGGAAGATGAGGAAAAGCCTGGGAAAAGGGTGATGGGCCCACGCAAGAAGTTTGTCTGGGATGACAAGCTCAGGTAAAGAGCCAGGACGAGAGGGTGTGCTGTGTGTTTGTGGTACTGCAGGTGAATCCCGACTAGGGCTGGCCCGAATTATTCGAATATTCGAATACTCGTTCGGAAAATTAGTATTCGGAGCTTTGTTTTTTTTTTGTTTTTTTTTTTTAATTATTTATTTATTTATTTTTCAAAAAAAAAAATTGCAAGAAGCTAGTACTGCAATATAATGTCATCAAATAATTTAATATTTGGATATAAAAGTTAGTAATATTGTAGTAGTAGTAGTAGTAGTAGTAGTAGTAGTATTGCTCATTTAGGAGGATATTACATCACCAAGTGTCATAGCGCATCCATTACTTCACCTCCGAGCGCGTAAATCTTCAACAAAATATGCAGATACTGTCAAAATCGGTTCCAGGGAGTATATAGGGATTATTAACGTTTTTTTAATTTTTTTTTATTACATTTTTTTAATGTTGTTTTTGATGGTGTGTTTTTCTGGAACGAATATTCGCTCGGAAAAACCAACGAATATTCGAAGCCTGAAAAATGGCATTCAGGCCAGCCCTAATCCCGACTCATTTTCTCATACCATGTCTGCAATGGTCTGTATCTACTAATTAGATTTCTTTTGTAAAGTAAAGCCTGAAAAAGTTCTGGGAATGAATGATGGGTGGGAAATGGCAACAATTGTGAATAGTCCTCAGTTTAGATGAGATTAAACCTCTCCATTCTTGGGAATATAAAATTCCCCATCCTTGAAATCAGTCCTATGGATTTCGGCTTAAAAATATGCAATGTTGTCCATGAATTTTGATTAATCAGACCGTTACCCATAATAACATAAAATACCCATATTGTCAGTCATGATAGATGGTTTAAAAAAATCTAAATCGAAGCAACAGAACCAGAGATATAGCTTTATTATTGTCGAAACTCCTACATTAATTTTGGTTAAAGAGATGTAGGTACGCTATGCTACTAGCAGCAGCATCTAGCTGGGGTCTGATGTGCTAACTTCTTTCAAACTCCACACCCACATTTTTTTTTTTTGGATCTTCAGTCCCAATCAGTGCTGACTCAAGCTTTATACATATTTTTGACATATGCAGCAGTGCACAAGTCCAGAAAACAGAATTTGATGAGAAGAATCAGTGAATTTCTTTTTTGAAGTCGCTGTGGAAAGACCTTTTATGCCTGCATGAATGTTGAAAACCCCGTGTAAAGAATAAGTGTCCTAATGTTATGTATCACCTCTGACTCCCTGAAAAAAAAACACTGTCAACACCTGCAGCCTTATTTTAGATATCAATAGAAAGATTTGTGTTTGTGCAGAAACCTGATGTGCAGTTTGGTGCGAGTGAAGCTGAGCTGCTATGAGATGGAGAACCAGTGCTCTCTGTCAGTAGAGGACTACCTCAAGTCCTTCTTGGAGAATGAGGTCAAACCACTGTGGCCAAAGGGCTGGATGCAGGCCAGGTCTGTATATGTGTGTGTCTCTCTCTCTCTCTCTCTCTCTCTCTCTCTCTCTCTCTCTGGGCATGTCCTTATGTAGCCTTATTTCGAAACATAAAATAAAATAGTCCACATGAAACTTAACCCAACATTAATGCAACCACCTTTATCCTCTGGCATGAACATTGTGTGTTTTTCTAAATGCTGTGTGTTTCCTCTGCTCAGGATTTTGTTGAAAGAGAGTCTTTCTGTTCACGGTCACCTCACTGGAAACCTGTAAGTATTTACTTTATCTCACACTGCACATTTCCTTAATAAAACCAACTACAAAGGGATTTCTCTGATACTGGGCCTGAATGTAAAATGTTTATAGAAAAGGCTGAATATGTGCTGGCATTCTTCCATACAGAGTCAAAAGGAGAATGGTGCCTGGGCCCAAGGCCAAGGCCAAGGTGAGTAACGTCTTATAACAATAATAACAATAGTTTTATTTGTATAGCACCTTTTTATTGTATTTGATATGAATGAAATGGATATACAGTAGTTAGTTTTAAGAGTCTAATTTGATTAATTTCATGCTGGAGGCTTGTTTAAGTCTAGAGAGTAACAGATAAGGTTTCTGTTACGCTAAGTAGTTTCTACTTGAGTAACTCTACTCCTGATCAATGTTAATGTACTTTTAACAGAACTCCACACTTAACTGAGTGAGGCCTGGTTCTCTCTGCCTCCAAATAAAAATGTTCGGGTTACTGACCATATATATTGTGCCTAGGAGGGTCTTTGGATGCACAAGCTCCCTCTCACCATGGCCTCCACCCTGTCGCTGCCCACCTCCACATCCTCTCTGATCTCCAACCGCCAGCCCTTCTCCTCCTCTTCTCCCTCGGAGCCCATCTGTCTGTCGGACTCTCTGGATGAGGATCTGACGGCTCCCTCTCTGGACTCCATCTCCCACGCTCTGGCTCTCCTCAGCAATGCCTCCAAGGGCCTGGGCCTCTCAGATAGCCCCTTGTCCCCACCACCTCTGCAAATCCCCACCACCTCTCCTCCCCCAGTCGCCCCTCACTACCCCTCAGCCACTCAGCTCTCTGCCTCGGTCGCACCCACAACGCAGCAACATTCCCTGTGTAAGGTGGAGACTTCTCAGCTGGCAGCATCGTCTGCAACAACAACACTACCTACCTCCTCTTCCTCATCTGTCTCCTCCTTGGCTCGTGTGCAGGCAGCAGGCCTGTCGCTAGCCTCTAGAACTGCAAATGGTCCCTACGGCACCATCAAAGGATCTGTTACTATGGGTCAAACCCAGACTCAGAGACTTGTTACCATGGCATCGCCCAATCACAGGTCAAGCCTGGTAATGGGCACAAGTGGTAAGATGCATCCACACCCCTCCCCGTCGCCTCCGAAGCAGAGGCCTCCTCCCACGGCTTCCCCTCTCCTGCCCCCCCATCAGAGGGGCTTTGTTAGCCCGGTGGGGATGCTGGGTACTATGGGAGCCCCACAAGGACTGGCCAAGAGCAGTGCCAAAGGCAGTGGCATCAGCAGCAACGGCAGCGTTGCGAGCAGCAGCGTCACACCCTCTTCCTCCCCCTCCTCTCTGTCCCGCTCCAACTCTGTCACACACCTGCACTCCTTCTGCCTTCCCTCCTCTGTGGTCTCCTCGACGCCCCACACTTCCCACACCGCACACTCTCAAGGTAAATCCCTCACACACCACCACCACCACCAGTCTAACTTCATCACACCAATGCAGGCCACCCTCACCAAGTCCTCCCACAGCAGCAACTCCTCTCCCATCATCAAGCTCACCCCTCGGCCCCCTGCGCCCACCCCCCCTCCCTCCTCCTCCCCCTCCCCGTCATCCTCACCCTCACACATGCATTCCCATCACATGATCCCCAGCCAACAGCAGCAGCAACCCCAGTACTCTCCCAAAACCCCCAAGGCTTTCCGCCCCGCCTTCAGTGTATCGAGCGGCGGGCAAGTGAAGCAGGCGCAGGGCATGTACAGCTTTGCAGGGGGCCAAAAAGCTCAGCCTACCACAATCAACAGTAGCATCATCAACAACAAGGGAGTGGTATCAGCTGTCTGCAGTCACCCAGAAAAAACTCCCTCGTCTTCTGCCCCTTCAGTCTCAACCAATCACGGGCAGAGGCAGAGAATGGTGGGCGGGGCTAACCAGAGCTCAAAGGCAGGAAATGGTTGGGCGGCTTCAGGAACTTTGGCCCCGTCCTCCACAACGTCACACCTCTCACAGGTTAGTTTCTCGGGAACAAGAATACTGGACAAGAGCATATTTAAGCTTCTTTTCAACTGAACAATACAGTTTGGTTTGGTACAGTATGGTTTGGTACGAAACAGTAAACCTAGATATGGCTTGCGGTTTCCACTGCCGTCAGTACCCTTACTCGGTAGGTGGGGTTTAGTCAGGGCTGCTGCTAAGCTTTCGGAGGCCCTAAGCATAATTTGAGTTTGCTTTTTTACCAATTGATCGATTACTCACGGCCATCCCTACTAGGATACCTAGCCTAGGTTGCTGACATTACCTAGCATATATATATATATATATATATACACACACACACACCATATCACTGAACGTTAGCAACACAATTAAGGTGGGCTGATAGAAGTAATCAGTGGGCAAAACACTAAGATGCTTGCTCGTACGCTAGGTGCACAGAATTGTTTTGCCCTTGCAAGATCTCTGTGACTGCTTTTTGGCACATTTACTGTAATATAAGCTTTTAGACACATCAATGCTGTAGTGAATGAGCTTTTGCAGACAGCATTTACTAACAGAACATCTCTTTTTCCTTTGTAATATTTAAAAAAATATATATATATAATTATTACTTTTTTTGGGGGGGGGGGGGGGGGGTAACTTTCATCATTGCAGCGAGACACAGTGTAGCCGGCCATTAAATAAATGAAGAGGAAGAATGCGACGCAATAACAAAAGAGCTGTCCGCCATAAAATATTCTCTAGACCCAAAATAATTCACTCTTTCTGAGATGACGGACGAGGTTTATCCGTTGCACTGAAATGATGATTTTGTCGACTAATCAAGAGACTAGAGTGTGTAGCTCCACCCTTGTGGTACTGCTTGGTACAGAAATGTAAAGGAGACCAAAATACAGTACGGCATGGTATGCTTATTTTGGTAAACATCCACATTTTTACAGTGGCAAAGCAAATAATTGTTTGCAGTGCCGTGCCATGCCGACGCAAACTATACCGCTCAGTGGAAACGAGGCTTGTGTGTTGAGCATGTACAATGAAGTTACCATTCTGAGTAAGTAGGGAAAAAAATAACTGATGACATTTTGTTTTATGAAGGTATCAACGGCAGGCACATCCCTCCTGGGCAGCTCCTCCGCTCTGCCCCTGGGCTTTGGGATGTTGGGAGGCCTGGTGCCCGTCTCGCTGCCCTTCCAGTTTCCCTCTCTACTCAATTTCAGCCCTGGAGCCTCAGGGGCCGCTGGCATGGGCTCAGCCCCCAGCTCCAACTCAGGATACCCTCTAGCACATAGCGACCTAATGGGTGAGTACTGGTACACGCAGCTTGTTAAAGCCTGATTTGTTGCTTAACATTAAAAAGACAGAGTGGAAAGCCATTTATCCTTTGAAAAATACTTTGAACAACCTTGCTTTGTTGAACATAATGTAGACAGCCTATACAGAGCTGCAGTAGTAGTAAATAAGTAAAAATTGCTATTTAAATCAGATTTGTCAGTGTATGAGCTCACACTGAATTATACCTGCAGCAGCTCCACTGTGCCTGTCGTGCTCCACTTCTCTCGCCGTGACCCTCCATTTATTTTTATAAATTACCTTCTCCTTCGTTTGTTCTCTTCATCTTTTGTGTCCGTCTCTGTCATCTTAACCTTTTGTTCTCGTATGCCTCGCTTCCACTTCACTTTGATCCTCTCCCCTCTTTTGTTGCTGGTCTCCTGTTTTAACATGCACAATCTTCTCCATATTCCTCCTGTTGTTAATATTGTTGTGGTTCTTCCTTTTCATCGTCCCTCCATCTCTCCTCAGATCTGTATAAGAGTCTCCAGTCAGGGTCGCAGGCTGCCCTACCTCCTCACTTGCAGCTTGCTTTCTCAGGTAATCTGCATTCCTCCTCATCCTCCATCTGTCTATGTCAAGTCGACCTGTCGTCCTCTGCTAAGCTGCTCTGTTGTTTGCTCTGTAACTTTCTGCTTGCTTCAGTATATTGGATGAATAATATTATTTGCATGCTTCTTGGTTTGTCCTCTGTAGTTGTATCCCAGTAGACGCATGTTGCGAAGCCACTAAAGTTATTCAGAGATGCATTGTTTTTTCCCTAGCTTGCAGAGTACACACAGTGAGGATTCGGTTGTACAGACGGTTCTTTGATTTGAAAGCAGCTGCCTGATTAGCATGTGACACTGCAGTGTGGTTTTTGGCTCTGCGAATCATGAAAAATGAAAAACCTTTGCTGACCTGGCTGATGTCTCAGGGTAATGTGGCTGATTTCAGTTGTATTTGTAGCTGTAAACAGAGACTCCCAGTTCAGTCTCACCTGGATTATTCATGGTACTGAGGTCAAAGAATCAACTGAACATCAAACCCAAGATACAAACTCAAACACAGCTCCTTGTGTTTGAAGGTGTCGCCAGTAACAGCCTGAAATCCTCTTACATCCTGTCGCACCAGCTCACTGCGAAGGTCAGTCAGGTCTCTAACCATGACCAAAAGTTTGAAAGCAGCGTTGGTAAGGTTGCAACTGGTATAGCCTGACATATGCTGGATTTGGATTAGGGATGGCCATTTAGAATTTTTTCTTTAAACGGTTACCAACAAGAATTAACGGTTATTAACCAGTTAACTGTTAAGATTTAATGTAGCCTATTTCTAGTGAAATACCTGAAGCATTATAGCAGGGCTCCCGACCGTCTTTGTTCTAAGGACCGGCATATTCAATTAAAAACTATTCAGGGACCAGTAGCCTATGTAAATGCATTTTGACACAGTTCACTTTCTTACATCCGGTTTAGCGATATCAAAATAAGAGTCCGGATTTGAGAGAAATTAAGATAATTTTATTTTTTGTTTAACCTTTAGTATTAACCGGTTAAATATCTTAACGGTTAACAGGTTAACCATGGTCATCCCTAATTTGCATTTCTGTGCTGCAGTTCTATTTTAAACTATAGCCGAGCTCACACTGGCTACTTTGTTAATTTATTATCATCCAGTGTGTAGATTTTTATCATTAAACCCACAGACAAGAAACAAACATTCTTTGATTTCGATCAGATAACACTGATGAAATATTGTAGGGCCGAAAGATTATTGGCAACTAATTTGATAATTGATTCATTGTTTAAATAATTTTTAAAGCAGAAAATGGCAAAAACTTGATAGGCTCTGGTTCCCTCTTTTTCGGGAAAAACTAAACAAGCCATCGAATAACGTCCCCCTGTGATGCAGGATATTATGAAGACTGTTTTACAATGTTTTATCTACCAAATAGCATTAGGTAGAAGTGAGACGAATACTTAAAAACTGAATATTCATTTATAGTAAAGAAATAATTGAGATTTAAAAAGCAGCCTTTTATAGGCTTTTCAGTTTTCAGTAAAACACTGGTGTTCAAACCTATGTGTAGTGGATGTGTGTGGAGGTGGATCTGGTTGAGTGTGGGCAATACCGAGGGACTGGAAAAAAGAACACTGGCTATATTCATGTTACATAAAGGAGGCCATCTGTAGTTGGACACTGGAGAAACACATTAATTTCCACACAGTCCAGGCTAAACTGGTGCAGCTGGCTTTTGGATGATTGCCTTACATGTAGACATCAAAGTCATTAAACATGTCCATTATCTCCACTCAGATGTGAACCAAAGCCAGGGCGAAGACATGAAGAGGAAATCCCACTGACCAATAACAGCGCAGGACAGCACGGCCTCACACACACTGATAGGAGTCTAGGCTTTGATTGACTGACACCCTGATGCGGTATGAGGGGGCGGGGCTCCACTGCCTCTTTTAAAATGGACCTTAAGGAGAATCTGTTCATCCTCTCTACAAATGGCAATGATGAATTAACTTAACTGTATTTTCTAATTTACCGGGTATGAGAACAAGACAGAGTGAATGACGAGAGAATTTATTTTTTTGTTCAGCTTATTTTTATTTTTGTCAACATGTTTACATATGACCGAACTTGATCACTGTGGAATGAGTGTGAGCGAGGAGGTGATGGAAATAGTGGTGGTACAGATGAGAGTAGTAGTATGCTACGTAATATAATTTGTATTTAAGATTATGTGGAGTAATAGGACTCTTGTTCTTGCAGTACAAAAAAGAAAATGAGAAAAACAGAGTAATGCATTTTTATTTTACTGTCGTTTGATGTGGGAATCGTCGTGTCCCTAGAAATGTTATTGTTGGTCACCTCTGCTCCCACAAATGACTGTTAAGTTGTAGCTTAAATTAATATTGATAAATTATTTGTTATTTACACGGGGACAAAAACATGTTATAGTGTGTGTTTGAGTGCGAGAGAGAGAGAAAGAGAAAGAGAGGTGAGGTTGATTTGAATGTGTGTATGTACATAGAGAAACACAATATACTGTTATTACTTTCCAGATTATTCTGTACGAATGGGTAAACATGTTTATCCCCCTTTCACAATAATGAGTGAGTGTAAGTTTGATGCCCCTCTCTTGCTCAGTGTGTTTTTGGTGCTGTTTAATCACACTGGACCTTTTCTGGAGAAAAAGACTTGAATTGAAAAAGTTTTGAGGCTTCTCTTCTGGAGAGGTGGAGCCGCCTATGAGAGAGGGGAGAAATGTCAAGATTGTAGCCTACTTGAATTTTGTTTTGTGAGTTAAGATTTTTAATTTACTTTATTTTCTGCTTATTGACTCGAACCAACTTAATATAACACAACGCCTTAGTTTATATTTAAAAAGTATAAAAAGATCTATGCAGGACTGTAAAACGCTCAATGCAAAAGTGCAAGTTATCGCTTGGCTTTCAACCTCTACTCAACTTGTCAGTGCATCTCTGGAGTTGTGAATGTTTGTAGATGTTGTGTGACTTGAGACCCCTTATTTCTTCCCCGGTGGGTATACAGACCGAACGTAAAGTGAATTTTAGGACTTCACATCATAAGAGGGATTTTTAACACTAAAAAAAAATAGGGTTATTTATTGTGAAAAGAATTACTACACAAATGTTCACAAACTGTTGGCAAAATGTCTGCCAATGCACAGCCGCTGGAAGTTTAAGTAAAAAAATATATATAATAAATAATATTAACACTTAGATAATATATTCAACTAATTAAAAAGGAGCTATACACTGTTTGTAGTTTTACTGAAATTAACCTACGAAAACATAACTCCATGAAATATCTTTATTTAGACTGATTTTATCTGCTGGGACTACATGGCCTTATGTTTCTGTTCTCCCCATTCTGCTGAGTGCTGACATTACCTGAATGCATCGCTCGGTTCTTAATGAATAAACGTCATAAATGTTCAGTGACGAGGAGAAATAACAGAAACAATCGGAGTTTGTAGTTTTTAAGCAAAAAAAAACACAACGTTGAAGAATTGGCTGTTTGAGGTGCATAAACATTAAAGGTCAAATTAACGCAAGGAAAGAAAATTCACCTGTCCGTCTGTCTGAACTCACCTGTAGACAAACCCTCCCTCTGCTGAATACCTCCGTTAAAAAACCTGTTCTTCCTGAGTCTCCAGCTATCCTCCCCCCGCTCTCCTCCACGTGTGTCTGGCTGACCGGCTGCACCGAGACTGGCGCCAAAGATTGTTCTGTAGCTCACTTATCCAAGATGGGGTGCAGTTGGTCAGTGAGTGAGTGAGTGAGTGTGTGTGTGCGAGAGATTATTCTGACATTTTCCCCCATATGTAAACCCATGAGTGTCCACGTGTGGTTCTCCAGGATGTCATTGTGAAGTCATGTGACTGGAGCAGTGGGTGACATCTTAAACCTTGTGCTTTCCTTCGGGCCAGGGGGAGAGTCAAAATTACATTTTCGTGGTTAACTGGTTACCTAATTTGGTCTTTTGTAGATTATTTTTGTGTGTCAACTATGAAATTAAACAAAACAGGTGGTTTTCATGATGACTCTTCTGGCCTGTTTCTTTTATTTATTTATTTATAGAACATGCTGAATTGGGTATCACAAAGTACTATAGGATGTTTGAAATTAACCATCACAAAATACTGGCTGTCCGGTAAACTGAACACACCTGTGGATCAGAGGACAGCCTAACTTCCTTGAACACTAAGAAGATGCAGATAATCTTTATTTTAATTTATTGCTGTAAATTGTTCCAGGAGTCAGGGCCACTGAAGCTAAAAGCTGTCTTTACAAGCCCAGACTGGATTTATGGAAGATATAACATGAGCATGTCAGTGGAGCGAGTCTGATAAAAGCACATCTGAAATATATCATGCACTTTACTATATTTTGCTATATCTTATATAGCCCCTATCTCACTGGGCTGCGACTGTGTCCGACAAGTTGGAGACACAAAATTGCGAGAAAATACGCGAATTAGCCACGATTTTCACTTGCAGTCTCACTGAGTTGGTACTTACGACTTGTTTGCGAATGTTCAGGCCAAAACTTGCCGGGAGCTCGGATTTATGTCTCACGAACGGAATGTCAGTCTCATTTTTGTCTCAAATCAGTTGCAATTTAGTTTCATATGTCGCCAAACCCTCGCTAAGTTGTCTCACACTTCTCGCACTTTCTGACTCGCGGAAACTAAATTGAGAAGGGTTTGCGACGCGTGCGACACACCTGCGACCACTCTGAGACTATTTTGAGAGAACATTTGTCGCACACATTTTTTGAACATGTTCAAAATTCAAGCGACAGGACTGCGAGGCTCTGCGACTCATGCGAGGAAATTGAGAAAAATTTACAAAACAGCAAAAGATTCAAGAGACGGAAGTAGCCACCAAAAGCAGTAGTGGACAAAGAAGCATCAACAATTTTGCTTGAGATGTTGAGAAGAAATGAGAGCAAGGCCTGCTATGGTGTTGAGTTAACCCCTCCACCAGGTATGATTCACGTGGGTGACCTTGAGGCTCTGCAGCTTCAAGAGACAGACAGAACAAGTTGTCAAATTAAGTTTCAAAAGCACAGAACAGTACCAAGAAACGCCAACCATGGCCTGCAATGGGCAGAAGAATTGTCCCCCAGGAATGATTCCCGTCCCTGAGCTCGACAATCAACAGTTTGTGACTAAGATGATTGAACAAATCATCAAAGCTACGGAGGACAACAAAGCTTCAGCAGCTCTACTGAAGCTAGTAAGAAGAAATGAGAGCAAGGCCTGTGTTGGGGTTGAGGCAAGCCCCCTGCCAGGTATGATTTACATTGGTGACCTTGAGCGTCAGCAGTTTAAGAGTCCAGACACAGAAGAATCCGTCAAGCTCAAGACCAATAAGGACTCTTCAGAAACTGTGCTGGAGCAGCTCAGGAAAGAAAATCAAGAATTGACAGAGAAAACCACAAAAGTCAATGTGGACAATGCAGCTTCAGAAGCTCTACTGGAGCTGGTAAGAAAACAGCCGAACAAGGCCTGTGAAGAGATTGAGGCTAGCCCCTTGCCAGAAATGACTGTGTCTGAGCTCAAGCTTCTTCCAAAATAAAATAATCAAGAATCAGGAAATAGTGATTTTTCACAAAGACATCTTGACCTTGGAACGTGCGCACAAAAAATCAATTGAAGCTGAGCCTCTCCGCAAGTACCAGCAGATAGAGGAAGCACTTCGGAGGCACGATGAAAGAAAGAGAAATGGACATTGAAATGCACTTTGTAGTGTACCACATACTGAAAGGGCTGGAGAGTAGGGCTGTGTAAAAAAAATCTAAATATCGATATATCGCGATACTTAGTTTCGCGATATCAGTATCGATTTTTATAACTAAAAATCGATATTTTTTTAATTAATTTTATGATTTATTTATTTTTTTGCTTTTCAAGGCTTTATTGACAGTGCAGAGACACAGATATGAAATTGGGCAGAGAGGGAAAGAAATGCAGAGAACAACCACGGGTCAGATTCAAACCCATGTCTGCTGTCAGGCCTGAGCCTCTAGGATACTGACTATTGAAGTTAAATATGTTTTTGTTTAGAACACTTAAGATTCATCAAAAAAAAAAATTATGAATAAAAAAACCTTTGAAAGAACACTTAAGATTCACTGTGTCACAAAAGCACACTGATGTGTTTTCATTTGCATTGTGTCCTGTACAGTTAGTACAAGAGTGAATTGCATTTGTTATTTTGATGTTATGGCAGCTGCAGTTTGATCATTTGCCAAAACCAAAAAAAAAGGAAGAAAATAGTAAAGGAAGTTGTGAATGAAATAGTTTTGACTTCATTTGTCTGTGCAATTATCAATATATTGAGCTGTTATGTTTGACAAGGCAACTTGTTTATGGAATATCGCAATATATCGTGATATATCAAGATACGCAATATATCGTGATATATCGTATCGTGACCAGTGTATCGTGATACGTATCGTATCGCGAAGTCCTTGACGATACCCAGCCCTACTGGAGAGTAGACAACAGCAGTTGCAAAAGAAGAGGGTGGACCTCCTCAAGAATTTAAATGAACTCAATCAAACCATGCCAGTGAAGCAGATATCGGAAGGTTTTAAGGACAAGATGGTTAGCGAAGATGAGCAGGCCAAAGACATAGAGAAAGAGCCAAAAAAAAAACTATCCCTGTGGAAAAGATTTTTCTGGTTATTCAAATAAGCTGGCGGCAGGGGAGGATCTAGAAAATGTTACATGGGGTGGCGAAGGGGGGGCAAGAGGTCTTGGCAGGGGGGCATTGGAGGACGGTAGCGGGAATCCCCATATATATTATATTGATCATCATTTCTGATAAAATAAGACATTTGTAGCCTATGTCTTAAGCCTACATAGCTTACCCTATACAACACATTGCTACAACAGAAAACAGGAAATCATTGAAACATGTTATTTTGAGTGACATGACATATCATTCTAGTCTAGTGGAATTTATATGGAAGGAGAATAACAATACAGTAGTTTAGGCTGGGACTGCAGTCAGACCCTCTGCCTACCTTTAATCTTCCTGCTGCTGCCTGCCTCTGTCTACCTGCCTCTGTCCCTCTATCTGAATATAAATCCTCCTCTTCATCCCTCACATTTATTTCTTCTTTTCCTCCACTTATTTATTCATGTCTTTAACATGTGATAGCCTAATGTAACCTGGTTTAATTTGTGCAGCTCGTTTGCTGTGATATGTGAGAGTTTTTAGTAGGCTATGTTTGGCTATTCAAACAAACATGATCGATCTCCTATAGCACTGTCAGTGTCACTGTAGTAACTCAATGCCTCAGAAACGGCAACTCTCTCTCTCTCTCTCTCTCTCGCTCGCTCTCTCTCTCTCTCGAAACGGCGATCCACTGTTAAATTGTATGGATCCGAACATGCAAGTTTTTTTTAAATATTTTTATCAAGCTCTTGCCTGTACTACAATAGGCCTACAAATTAATAAAAGGGCAATATGCTCCTACAAGTCACAAGCGAGTGATTTCCCTTTTGGCCAACGATGAATGGATGTGCTCTTATCGATGAATTAGCTACTTTTACATTGCATTACATTCATTACAAATTTAACTTTAAGTTAAATTGGTGTGTTTAAAATTCACAAGGGTAAACTGACTTCACCTTAAGATGCTCGGAGCAGGTCAGTTACTCTTCGCAGGGCTGCATGGCACAGCAGCGCGATGAGTCGCTGTGTGTGACAAACTGTGTGATCGCTGATATGCGCATATGATGCAGGGCCGTGGCTAAGTATTTGAGGGGCAGGGCATAAGATTAGATTTAAAATAATTTACTTTTGTTCAATGTATTGTTTGTTTCAATTATTTGAGTGGCTTGTTGACATAGTGGCGGTTTGTTCTTACAAGTACATTTTTGAGAATGCAAAAGTTAGGGGGGCAGCTGGGGGGGCAAGGCTCTTCAGTGGGGGGGGCGCTGCCCCCCCTTGCCCCCCTGTAGAACCGCCCCTGGCTGGCGGACAATTTGCTACCTGACCAACAACCATTTCCCTTATCCTAAACATCTATTTACTGTATTTAAAACTTTAAGGGAATATTTAAATATGTTTTATGAGTGAGGCAAAAAGCTAAATGTAAAAATGTTGAACTATTCCTTTTTAAATTAAGAAACAAAATAATACAATTTAAAAAAAAAACTAAACAATATTGATTTATCTGAATCCTAAAGCATTTCCCTTTTAAGTATTTCTAAGTATATCCACCATAAACACTATAACAACATTAAATACAGCAACACAAAGAGTAAAATGTTTAGAATGAGTTTGCAGTTGTTTCTTGGGGCGGTACAGAACGAGTGCCAAGTCCCACTTTAATACTGGAGTAAGGTCACACTTCAAGGGAAGTTATAATATTTTCACATTTTAACTTATCACATTGTGACCTAAATGACTGTTTTTATTTCTGTGGCATGGCATCAATGATCTGCTTTATGAATTAATATTAATCCACATTAACCTTGTCAAGCTTTCATAAAATGGCATCATATTCACCTACTCTGCTTAAATGACTGTGTAGTAACAGTTCAGTAACACTTGGTGGCAACTGTGTTCTTTTCAGTACTCTTAATTCCTTGCTCAGAATTGCCATAAAGTGAATAATTTTCTTATCCTGATGATTTTAGGAATTTATATAATACATCTATGCTATTCCAAATGAAAGCAAAGTCCAAAAAGACATGCCTTAACAGCTTACTCAATATTTCGACAATAAACATTTGCACCAGTAGAATCTGGTTTATTTGACTGTAACATTGAGTGGGGAGTGTCGTCTGTTTGTTTAAATTTTTTCTAGCACTGGTCAATTTTGAGATTTTGGGCTTTCTAGATTTTTAACATGCCTTCTTTCAGTGAGAAAGGTACGAATATTATGAGCACCAATCCGGTAAGGCCACATCCCTCGCTCCTGTTTGGTCCAATCAAACACACCCACACATTAATGCCACCATGTCACCTCTGAAGATGAACACAAAAATACATTCAGCCCTGAACCCAATGGTTCCTACTGAAAAGGGTTAATGTTTTAACTTCAAATCGCTCTAACCAGCACTACACCACAAGCAAGTCTTGAGAACTTATTTTTTTTAGATTGAATCAAAACCATTAAGATTAATCTTTTGGTGTAACCTAAATCAATACTCTTAGTAGCTGAAAGTGGCCATGCTTCTGTATATATAAATATTTTAAAATTATGTTATCCCATGATGACGAGATAGCAAAGCTGTTTATCCCCCAAGCACAAAATAAATACCTTGTGATGATCATAGGAGAACAAAGCTTCTATCCACTCATTACTTAATGTGTGCGGTTACCTTGAGCTCACGAGTTAATTCACTCGTTATTATAAGCTCACAAGATAATGAACATAAGAAGAAACAAAAAATGTCTTGTGATCTCTCGACATAACGCCCTATAATATTGGTAATGAATGGAAATGAGATTTGTTAAGTCGTTATCCGGAAATAAATAATGGAATAAAAAAATATAAACTAGCATTACTCAGCTTCCGTACATATCAGAGGCTGAAAACATAAATTTTGGAATTCCTGCTCGAGAACTTTGATGAGAATAAAAAAGTATGTGGATAATTTTTCTGTCAATCTTTTAATCCCCTAGTTGCAATGTGTAATATCTGAATATTTAGTGGCATCTAGTGGTGAAAGAACCCCTCCGCTTTCGAATATAATAACAGAAGCTACAGTGGCCTTCAAGGACAAGACGCTAGTTACTAAAGATGGCATCATCCACCACTGCCTCAAGTTTTTCCACAATATCAAGTGATGAGGTGGAGATGTATTTATTTATTCTGTAGTACTTCTTGGTCTTCCAACAGGTGCATTTCCCCAGGACACCCACTTTAAAAAATGCATATGGCTGTTAAGTTTGTCCATTCTGTGCTACTGTAGAATCCTGGCAGTGCAAAATGGCGGCCTCCATGGTGGCAAGCCCCGCTCTTATGTAGGCTCATTCTAAGCAAAATAAAAGAAACAAATTTTATTTTCAAGCTATATACTAATTAAAACCTACTTGTGAATATAATAATACATTTCTACCAAGTCTGTTCTGCAGAATGACAATACATTCTACATACTGCACCTTTAAGTTTGCCTAAAAAGGTGTATTATTACAACTAGTTAAATGTATTCCTAAAATTAGAAGGATTTTTTCTTGAACAATGTAATACGCTTACTGTGAACCTAGGTAGTACAGTCCCCCTGCCTAAACGAACCAAAACAGCACCATTTCTACAATGAATATGCTTTATTTTCCTTTTACAAAAACAAACAAACAAAAAGATGACCGTCTAGAAATACAGGTATACAAGAAATAATATGATGGGAGTATTTGCAGTTCAATGCCTGGTTATCAACAGCCAGCGTAATGATGATGATACTAATAATAAAATTAAAATGCGTTAACTACTTGTGGATGATAAAGCTTCCAACCAAATGAAATCCTGCACGGTGCATCATTTCCCAAAACAACTTCTGTACTCAGCCTTGACCTGCGTGGGGTCACAGCAGGGGAAGATATCTTGGTACAAACATGATTTTAGGAAATGCAGCTGCAGAGGGCTTTGCTTCTCATGGAGTTAATCACACTGGAATACTGATTATGACCCAAACAGGTAATTCTGAACATGGAGGTACACTACGGATATGATATGAAGCACAGCAAAAATACAAAAGACACAAAATAAGTTTAGTGTGAATACCTGTTGAACCGGTTTCATCTCTTTAGGGTTTTCTCTTTTTCAAACCTGTAATGAAAACGTTGCCCGCTTATGTTCTTATTCAGTGTCTAAGGCACTTTTAAAGAAACATACTGTTAACGTTTGAGGACAAGATCAAAGGAGTCAGCATTAGACATCAATCTCAATCTGAAGAAATAGTAGATGGATACGGGCGCCCTGGCATGTAGTGGTTTAATAGCTATACTTCAAGCAGAGCCTTAATTACTTCACCTTGCTAAAAATGATTACAGGAACTTGGGCTAAAATCCCTAGGAAGAAAAAATATATATTTATTTTAATTTATTTCCAGACAACCTGTCATCAATGAAAACTAAGTGCTTTATCGGGTCTGTTGGTAGTCTGAAGAGTTGGGCCTCAACTCACAAAATCATGGCACAAACCTGCCCGTTTGTTCATGATTACGTTACATTTGATTCACAGAGCTATTGTAAGAGGTTTCTGGAGAAATGATCAGAAACTCTTATCTGGATGTAGTTTTGTTTTGTGAGCATGTTCAAAGACGTGTCCATGCTGGCTTAAAGGTTAAAGTTAAAAACATTTTGTTATTCATGTAACAGACTGCATATTTGTCTGTAAGAGTTTTTAAAACAGCTGTTAATGTTGTTCAATGACCTCCTAGGCTTTAGCTCTGACTCAAATGTAAACATAACACAAACTGGGGCTCGGCAAAAACACTGAAATGCAAGGACAAGATAACTATTTTCAGTCTGTCTCCATTTCTAATCAAACTACATATTTTACTGAACTGTTACCATTTAGTGTCACATTCAAAGACTTGGGCTGAGCGCCACTTAAGCGCTTCCACTAAGAGCTTTTTCTTTTCTTCCCTCTGTTGGTTTCCAGTAAAAAATTCAAACATATTCCTGTGCAGTTCAGTGCATTTTCCAGCATCGCTTTAAACCCACATTAGAGGACAATATATTTAAATAAACTTCCCACTGGTCACCAATACTGAACGGGTTAAACCCATACTCACAGTGAAAACCCAGCTACACAGTCCTTCTATACATGTTGAGAAGAAGCAACAGAGAAAATAAAATACCTTCTTATTTTTCACAGTAATACACTTTTAAATTCAGAGCCCATGTTTTTCTATCGCATGTCCCGGGATGTTAATCGCTCCTGCGGTGCTGAACAACAAACCGTTTGTACATCAGAGGGAGGCTCATGCCGCCGACATGGTCGTCCATGGTGACCTTGTTTTTTTGGGCTTTTCCACTTTGGAAACAGTCAGTTTGAACACATGAAGAAGAGAGTGCGTCGGGTTTGAGATGGCTTTTACACAATGAGTGAGAATAACAATAAGATCAACACCAGAGTGAAATACGTTTCCTTGAAGTCCTGCATTTCCAGTTAGAAGTGCGTTCACATACGTTACATAATGGATGTGTGTACACCTCACAGCCTCCGCTTACATAACACACACACACACAGTGTCATATGTATAAAAGCATGTTGCACTTATGCATACTTTCTCAATAAGTAGATAACTTCACGCCTGAAGGGAGGGGGTTGTTACGTCATGACGCTGAGATGATACATGGCAGAGAGACCAGCCAGGACTAGCAGCTTGCCAGAGGAGAGAAGTTAGGCAGAGTTGTCCGTTTGCCCTGGATACTGTCCAGGACTCGAGGTGAGGGCGGTGGATCTTCCCTGCAGTGTTGACGGGTACGAAAAGGGCATAGGCCTTACCCAAAACAGCTCATCGCTCCAATCTTCTGTCCAATCAGTGGTTTGAAATGAATAAAGACGCAGATGACGGTGAGTATCTTTTGGTGGAAATGTGGGCGCGGTACAACTATGGAAAAGTGAGATGGGTAGTGACGAGGCAAGTAAAGCGGAAAAGAGGAAGGAGTGTTGCTGGGTTTACTCTGCGTTGGAAGCTTGCGTGTCATTGAAGTCGCCGGCGCGGCTGTCTGCATCGTCATCCGACATGTCGACAGACGCACCGTCCAGATTGAGGTTTCGGCGTCCGGAGCGACTGGAAGAGAAGCTGCTGACCGGGCCGCCACGCCTAGTCAAGACAAAGGCAGAAAAACAACTTAAAACCTGCTGCTTTAACAGTTTGTTCAAAATGTTAGGAAAATGTCTTGAGAGTAAGAAGAGAAGATTGATAGCGCTCTAATTTGTAATTGTACACAAACATACATTTAAAAAAAACAGAGTAATGTGCTTTAAATATCCATTGGTGACCAGCTGCTTTCCGTTTGTGAACTGCTTTAATAAATATATAAATTAGATGCCTCTTTATTTGTAAGTAAACATTAGGTTAGCGTCAGTCAAGACATTTAGCCATTTCCAGTAAGGCTATGGCTATGCTAAGCTAAGGTCTCGCACCACATTGAGTGTGTGTATATAAGAAGGTGGCATCTATCTCCTCATTTAACTCTGGGTAGGAAGGCAAACAAGTCAGATTGTTCCTTTAACCTCACAATATGATGATACAAGAAGTACAATCCTTGTCAATAAGCACATAGGCTAAAAAATATCATGACACTAATTTAATAAAGACTTAAAATAGCCTGATCCCTTATTGCAAATACACAAGACTGCACATCAAGAAAGTTTCACATTCGCAAAATGTATTCAGCATCTTTATCATCATTTTCTCCTCATACCTGAGGCGGTTCTTGAGGGAGTTGACCTCCCGGGTGAGACCCTCGCTGGCCTCTGTGGCGTCATCCAGCTCCCTCTGCAGCTTCCTGCGGCAGGCATTGGCCCTGGTGGCCTCTTCCTCTGCCTCCTCCAGCTGACGCTTCAGCTGCTTCATACGAGAGTTGGCTTTCTCCATCTGACAGGACGAGGGACACACGGGGAAACACACGGACACAGTGAGAGCTTGTTGGCTCAATAAATGTTCTGAGTGACAGTGAATCTTTCCACAGTGCCTCTCTGCTTCTCATGGGTAAATACCTGCTCCTTGTACTGGTCGGCGTGACGACGCTCATCCTCCACCTGCATCATCACCTCCTTCAGCTTCTTCTCCGTACGACGGACTATCTTGTTGGCTGCTGCTCTCTCCCTGGAAGTTTGAAACAGAAAAAGTTGAGACAAGAGCTCGTTATCATCATTTGTCCAACTTTATTTAATAAATCTCATGGAAGCGCTTTTATATCCTTAAAATGAATGTCATTATGATTTACTGACCGATGACAATGGACATTAACATGTATCCAAATTATATTTCATCCCTAGTGCGAGAACATCTACTCTAACGGACTCTTTGTTTGGTCACTTACTTTGCTTCCTGCTCCATCTGCTCCTCCAGCTGCAGGATCTTGGCCTCCAGGGCAGTGATGGACGCCTTAAACTTTGACTTGACCGTCCCCTCCAGCTCTGCCAGCTTAGCTTTCAAATCCTGCAATTACAATATGCAGCCAATAGTTTCATGAGCATTAAGTGTTAAAGTGCTTTTGCAATTGATGACAAAAGCAAACTGAAGGAGTGATAGTACACAGAGGAAACAATGAACAAAATAACCAAGTAAGTTAAAAACATTTACAAGTTTAAGTCACACAACACATAAAACTTAAGGCTCGTGGTAAACTTCTTGTCTAGCATCCCACATTTGTTTTAACCCATTGATGACGGCTGCTGCGCGATGCCACATTGGCTCTCCTGCCTGATGCTGCGTCGCGCAGCATTATTACTTTATCTAATTTTCATGGCATTCCCAGCATAGAATGCACTGTCATTGGTTCAAATACACATGAGGTGGGTTTTGTTGATTTTTTTAAGACCACGTGACCACCCAAAAGTTGTGTGGTTTGCCGAAAATCATGTCAATCTAAAAAATAAAACAAAATAATAAAAAAAATACGCCAGCTATGTCGGCGACAGAACAGTTAGTGGCGTTTGGTGCGCAGAATCAAGGTCTACTACAGACTACTGACGAAAATCACACAACACATTGCATCTATTTATTAACAATATTTAATAATTTTCTAATTCATCTAATTTTGACGATTTTTAGAAATATTTGTTGGTTTGTAAGCGCTAAGGGAGCATGTTTAAATAAAACCTGTGAACCTTAACTTTTAAATGTATTTTATTTCATGTTTCTATGTGCTACACAGGCTTAGATATTAAGGTTTTGGTAGAGTTGACAATTCGTACTATTTTTTCAGAAAACCCTCAGGCATTAAAGCTCCCATATTATACACTTTTCGGTTCTATTATACACCATATTATATGGTCTTAGTGGTCCCTAATACGTTTTTCTTTAATTGTTTGCTGAAAAAAACTTTCAGATAATTTATTGTACTATGCTGATGTTCAGCTAATCTCACAATGGCCTATTTTTTAGAAAGAGCTGCAGCTCCCCTCGTAAATATACAATCTTTGAGCTGCCCCCGCCCCCTGTCCGGAAGCGAAGCCAGATACGCCTCGCCCTCTGCCTGTCAGGGCCGTGGACCAATAAGAAATAGGGGTGTGGGCTGCACAGTGGAAGCTTCTGGCTTTCCAGTTTGTGAGGTCAGAAAAGGGGAAAATTCTGACTGGAGTATATTGGGGGGGGAGGGGTGGGGGTTTCAGAAAGGGGGAGAGTGAGAACAGGAGAGATTGTTATTTTTTTAAATATTTTGGCAGTCTCTAGGCACACCGTGGACCCATGGATATGTTAGAACACATTTAAAAAGTGCATTTAGCATAATATGTGACCTTTAAGGACATGCATCCTAGATTGCCATAGTCATCAATGGGTTAACAGGTAATAAAGTTGCCTGCACTGCAACTGCATCAGTCAAAAAACTGAATTTGTCAAGTGAGATCAATCAAGCAGAACCAAACTGATTTGTGAGGACAGACATTACAGATGCACATTTTCTCTAATGTTAAAGAGTTTTTTAATGGCCGACAATTTACATGAATTAATAGCTGACAGGTAACCAGCCTTTTCTGTTTATCCAACACCCCTCAACAAACATAAGCACATATTTAACCATGCTAATGTATTTGACAAACTACACAAGACCTTGTTCTGCCGCTCCATCTGTTGCCGAGCGTTTTCACTCTTCTGTGTGGTGCTACGCTCACCGGCTAACTCAGCATTCAGAGTGTCGACCTGGGAGAGGGACAACAGAGAGATGGGTTCAATGTTACCTTTTTGTCTTGTGTGATATTAATGGAAGCCAGTTTATGACCATGTTTCTCAATATATGATCTTATGGGACGTCAGTTGACCTGCAGTGTGGTCTTTCTGAAACGGTCGTTGAGCAGCTCCATGTTGCCCTGTTCCTCCTCTAGCTCCTCTTCCAGCTGAGAGATACGAGCCTCCAGCCTCCTCTTCTCCTCCAGGAGTGACGACCTGACACACAAACACACACTTCGTCAAATCCCATCTTCACTCTACTGTTGTGAATTCCTAATTTAAACTACAAGCTCTCATGAACAAAAACTAAAAAACCTTTTATAACTGAGGTCCAGGAAACAGGGTGACCGCCTTTTTTGTTTTTTTTCGCTAAAATCCTTTGAATTTTGTCTACTTGAATTGAAACAAAAAATTGTGAAAAAACAAAGAAATGTGCATATTTGTAAAGTACCGTACTTTTCGGCCTACAAGCCGCGACTTTTTCCCCGTTTTTCGACCCTGTTATTACACAGCACAGTATATATTCTGTAGCTACTGGGTATGGGCGTTAGTAATCGAGTACTCGAGTACTCCTCGTTTCAAATGATCTCGATTGGTGGATGAGGAAAATCGTTTTTTGTTTTTTTTAGTGTTTGTAGCCTTTAGGCCGGCCGGCGGGCCGCCCCTATTTTAAAATGTTATATACGTGTACAAAACGGCACAAAACGGATATAAAGTTTAACAAAATTAAATATTTTGATCCAAGTTAAATAAACTAAGCGTTGTGTCAAACAGAAACCGCAAATAACTGCCACCTCCGTGCAGCGCAGCCAGTGTGTGGTCTCCACAGCACCGCGGAGCTGAATGCGGTGCTGGAAAACTTGGAAAGACACGCAAAGAAGCCAGGCTGACTTCGGGCACATTCGAGCAAACGACATTTAAGAAGCCTTTATTATGGAATATAGGATTGAGATTCAAAAGCCGACGGTGTAACGTTCCGTTAACGAGGAATTAGTCGCGGTAATTAGTCACGGACAGGAGTGAGCATTACTAGCCTTGGATATACTAGCCTACTACTTCTACTGCTTTGGTGAGTTATTTAGCCTATCTATGTGTTTAAATTGTAGGACAATAATTTTATTGTATTTGCTGCCCTTCTTATTTTAAATGTCTATTTTGAATGTTAGCCAACTACAGCCCATGCTTTTTTTCTCTCTCTTTTTTCTCTCTCCACCGCAGACCTACTCCATCGGTTTAAATTGTGGCCCGCTTATTTAATTACTTTCAGTTAGGAAAATGTGTTTTAAACTTGTGGAAAATAAATCCTTAATATCATATGGCAACTGTGACTGTTTGACATAAGCATTGAGCGCTTTATTGCGGTCAACCGTTGTTCTGCAGACAGATGCGTTGCGTCCTAAAAATAGAAAAAAGTTTAACGAGGAATTGATTGATCCTCGAGGAATGCAAGCGATCACACGAGTAGCGAAAACACTCGTGCCCATCCCTAATAGCTACTATTGCACAAAATGGTAACACTTACGTATGTTATGCAAATATGCAACTTGTTTGTTGAAATGTGGGAGCTTCCTCAAGCAGCCATCTCTTTCCCGACAATCTCCTCTGTGCACGAACTCTTACATATGGTAATTAAACATTATAACACCTGCGGCTTATTGTCCAGTGCGGCATATAGTACGGAAAGTACGGTAGTCATTTGAATAGCTGTCCCCCCCCCCATAAAAAGAAGAAAAGATTAAATACAATGTGACACTGACTTTCCAGAAGCACTGTTGGAGATCTCATCGGCCAGCTCATCCCTTTCCTGTTCAGCATGTCGACGGGCCCTCTCTGACGCTGCATGATCCTGCACAAACACACAGTAGGATCAGTGTGGAGAAGATCTGGTACAATTTGTTCCCAAATACATAACTAAAGTCTGAGTGGAGTTTGATATTAAGTCAATTGTCATGAATAAATATCTGTGATTTAAAGGATTTAATGTAATATAAATAGTGAACCTCCTGTAGCTGCAGGATTTCAGCCTCCAGGCTCTTGAGTTTCTTCTCGTTCTCCTTGGACTGGGTGAAGATCTCATCCCTGGACGCCCTTGCCTCCTCCAGCTCCCTCTGATAGTCCTTCATCTGAGCCTACACAGCACAAACAATGTGGCCTGATTCAGAGGCTGACAGAGCAGGAAAGTGGACCACTCAGACAATAGGAAGTTCAATATTGTAGGTTGACCCGCTTGTAAACACGGCCAGCAGTCGCAGCTCATGGAGGCATTAAAGATACTTTAAAACCATAAGCACAGAGTCAACTCAGAATTATCTGAGCACACAGACATGATACACACATTTTTTGTTAAAATTACTTAGAGGATATTGTTATCTCTAGTGTCCATTGTGAATAAACCTGCTTATAAATCAAAGAACAAAGACGTTCCTTATAACTCAAGATATGCCTTAGAATCATCAGGATTGTGCTTTTCTTCACTCAGTGCTAGTTGTCGGTACATTAATGGTTCCACTTTAATTAAATGTAAACAAATATATAATACAGTATAGGCTAATAAAAAGTTGTAACAGCTAACACTGACTTCATGGCACCATTATACTTACTGTTTACATCTACAAGTACAGAGTGTGTTAGCAGTTTAGATCGTAAAACAAAGAATGATATTCCATTCATATTGCCTTTTTGCATCAATATATTGTCGTCAGTATTAGGCTCAGAATGTGCTATGAATGTTGTTCTCTGTCATTCAATAGAGATATATTGTGTGTGCGTGTTTGAGTTTGTACCTGTAATTTTCGGAGCTGTTTGACAGCCTCGTCCCTGCCTTTGTTAGCGGCTTCGATGTGTCCCTCCACTTCGTTCAGGTCCATCTCCAGCTTCTTCTTGGTGGCAACAGCCAGAGTTCTCTGTTTCCTCTCGTCCTCCAACTCTGCCTCCATCTCGCGCACCTGAAGCAGGAAAACAACACACCTGATGTTTCAGCACAATGTGTAGGTTGCATGAGCACTGAGCAGTCAAGAGGGATTCCTTCATGTAAGACAAATGTAAGAAAAGATGATTGGTGCTGGTCCTCATTCAGGTGTGTACCTGTTTGACGAGCGCCCTCTTCTTCTCCTCTCCCTGCTCATCTCTGGCCTGCAGGTCTCGGTCAAACTGGGCCTTCATAGCCTGCATGTTGACCTCCAGACGCAGCTTGGCGTCCTCTGTGGCCTGCAGCTCGTCCTCCAGCTCCTCCAGCTGAGTTCTCATCTCCTCCACCTGTTGCTCTAGCGTTCGCTTGGACTTCTCCAGTTCGTGAACCTGAAAGTAGCATCAGGAGGAAAAAGACCATACCGTCATAAAAAAGCAGCACAGGGTGGAAAAAACACAAAAGAAAATCGTATGTAGGCCTTCCATAGGCCTTTTCTTGACCCATGATGAAGTTATACTAGCAGTTCTTAAAGAGGTCAAAGGTCACTCACGTTCTTCCCCACATCATCCTTGGAACTCATCAGGTCCTCCATTTCAGCGCGCAGCTGCTTGTTAAACCTCTCCAGTTCCTCTTTGGCTTCCAAAGCTTCCTCCAGCGCTCTGGCCATAGATAGGGCCTTGGTGTCCTTCTCTCTGGCCTCGGCTTCCGCACGGTCACGCTCCTCAGCGTAACGAGCTGAGATGGTCTTTTCTTCAGCCAGCAGCTGGTGTAGATAAGAATATATATATCAATATTTAATAAAATGACATATATATGACCTCGATCTATCATTTATGAAACATTTAGATGGTCCAGTGTACCTGGTCAAACTTCTTTTGTTTTTTCTCGAGACTGGAGACGATCTGCCTCTGGTGGTCCAGGTCCACCATCAGGTCTTCCAGCTCCTGCTGCAGTCGGTTCTTGGTCTTCTCCATCTTGTCCATGGCCATGGTCTTCTCCTCCAGATGCTGGCTGGCTAGCTCCATGTCCTTCTGGAGTTTTCTCTTCACCTCCTCCAGGCCCTCCATCGCTCCCACGTCCTCATCTAGCTTCTTCTTTGTCTCAAACAGCTGCAGGAAGGCCATTTTTTAACCAGTGAAAACACAGGATGCAGTCTAATACAACAGGTTCTAAATGAATTATGTAACTCCTTTCTACACACATTCTTGTTTAACTGAATATCTACAGAATGTATACTGTGTATGGTTCTGTGTACTACTGTACATGTTGTACTGTACCTGAGCATGCATGGACTGCAGCTGTTTCTCCAGGTTTCTTCGCGCCTCCTCATCCTCCTCCTGCTGCTCCAGCAAAGTGTTCTTATCCACCTCCAGCTGGCGGATCTGTCCGCTCAGGTTCAGCTTCTGACGCGTCTCCTCCTGACGCAACTCCTACACACAAGAACACAACCAGAGACCATGATCAGACAAAGGAAAAGCAGGTAGGTTATTGGTTGTTCCTGGCTTCAGGAAATGAAAATGTGTTATTGTCACTGTCAAATTTGAGACAAATGATTCCAATTGACAGAAATAAAAAAGGATTAATGTATTAAAAGTTCATTTTAGGCAGGAAACAGTACAAGAGTAATTGATCAAATTGATTAATATTTAGCACATGAAGCAACTGTTTCATTTATGGTGTTTTGTACAGGCTCAGCAACAAAGTTTTTCCAAATATTTTTGAATTTATAGGGACAGCATACATCAATGTTAAATCTATAAACACCTTGAACAAATGTTATACAGTATGCCTGTTATAGCTCTGTTTGTAGGCCTTGGGTAAAGTCACCTTAAAAGTGGTGGGCTATTGAGATTTGCTTTGTTTGATGTCTTATGTCGTTTATATTACTACATAAATAGGATTCTAAATTCATTGATTTAAACGAGACTCTCTACTATCTTGACCATCCTTGTGTTTGGAATTGAGACTGACTCTATCAAGACCCCAGATCAACTTTCCTGAAGCTTTCAACTTGCTTTGATAGAAAACCTGGTGTTGATATCCGTTCATACCTCTAAGTCTTGCAGTTTGCTGTTCAGTTTGTCAACTTCCTTGGCCATTTTGACGCCCTTCTTCTCGGACTCCTCCAGCAAAGCAGACACATTGTCCAGCTCCGTCTAACCAAAGACAAATGGTGTTATGAGAAGAGCACAATACACAGATCGAGCGCATGTAAACCACAGTTCCTCCTTGGAACTCTTGCTTATGCCAAATATTCTTTGGGTTTCTGGCGTGTAATCTGTATCCCTTCCTTAAAGAACAAAATTGCTCCAAATCTTCTCTGCTTCTCTGACGTCTTTTAATCTACATGGAGATGTTTACCTGGAGTTTGTGTGAGCGTTCAGCCAGCTCTCCCTTGGTCCTCTCCACCTCGGTGGCCCTGGACATAAATTCCTGCAGCTGGGTCTCCAGTTTCTTCCTCTTGTGTTCAGACTCCATCTTGGTCTGCTGCAGACTCTTCACCTCACAGGCCATCTCTTTGTTGTCACTCTCCAGGCACTGCTTGTTCTTCTCCAGATTGGCTTTGAACTGCACAGAACAAACAATAATGCTTTGAGTGTTTGATGTTAGAAGTTAAAGACAAATGGGAACCAATCTGTACACATATCATACAACAAATGTAAACTGATATATGCAAACAAATACAAGCCCTGCGAGTGTAACCGGGTACGACCCACTCACCCTCTTGGCCTGATCCAGCTGTTCAGACAGTTCCTCCAGCGATGTGGCGTGCCTCTGTCTCATGTCCTGGATCTGAGCCTCGTGGTTTTTGCTCTCCTCATCTATGGCCTTCTTCAGCTCTGCCACCTCTTGCTCTCTCTTGGATCTGGAGTTCAGACGCAAATAGGAGGGTTTAGAGGAAAGGAGACTTTTAAGATACGAAGCAAAGATATCTTAAAACTCAAGAGTTTATTGCCTTTTTCATCATTGATACACCATTGATGTTTCAAACAAGCACCTTAGCTCCTGCTGGGCAGCGGTGGTGTCCAGTGTGTCCTCCAGCTCCGTCTTTAGAGCCTCAAGCTCCTCACTCAGGTCCCTCTTAAGCTTTTCAGCTTTGGTTCGACACATCTTCTCTGACTCCAGATCCTCCTGAAGCTCAGCTAGCTGGGCCTGAAGCTCCCGAAGCTGCTTCAAGGCGTTGTTCTTCTGGAGGGCTTCCTCGTCACTCCTAGTCACAGGAACACAAGTTTGTTTTTAGACCCTTCTCACTCAAACTAGTCATCCTCGTAATAAAAACATCTCCTTTGATCAGACCTTCACTGAAGATCTGCATTTATAAAGATTTCCTCTAAACCAAATAAAGTTGATAAAGTAAATGTTTGTTTAAAATGTTTAATTTTTTTGTATTACCAGAGGTACCTAAGAGATTAATTGTTACTCAAAGTTTTGGGTCATAACAGATAACGGCACATCCAAAAAGAAAAGTACATCTATTGCATGCAGTTACAGTAGAGTACTTCAAATTGTTACTGTCTGTCTTAAGTAATGATATATTAATAAAATGCAAGGGAAGTCATTGTGGCATTTGTTTTGACTGCAGTGAGGCCACAGGTGTACACAGGGTGGCAGTGTGGTGAAGTGTGCACTACTGCTGTTCACACAGGATCACTGTAAGAAGATGAACATATGAGTGAGACTGTTGATCTGCTGCTGGAAGTAATGCAAAGTGCAATCCTTGCTGGATGCAACAATAAAACATTCTCCTCTAGGCAGAAACCCACGGATTAAACACACTGTATTAATATTATGACATTCATAATTGTTTAGTTATACAGTACAATTAACACAAAGCCTCCGCGTTGATTAAAGGCACTAATGTGTTCAATTTAAAAGTAATTCCTCATTTTCCAAACAAAAATAATGACATGATTGTTCTCAAAATAGCTGCTGAGTTCAAAATGAGGCACAACATGTTTAATGAAAGCTTAATTAACTGAGACTGTGACTAAACTGATGATTTCTATGTGTGAAATTAGTCAGACAGACGTTTACCAACAGACCAGCGTTCTAGACTATTGGCCTGGTGTGAAGAGGAAACTGCTGAGGAACCACATTAAAATAATTTGAGCTGACCTTCAGAGCAACGACTTCCACAGCTGTTAACATCATCTGCACCCAGGAAAAATAATTTAATATAACAGCAAACGTGTTGATGAGAATATTTTCCCTCAGGATAAACAGAGATTTGAGATAATTAGGGGCATATTTTGTGGCACGGATAAAGGGGTAAGATGATCGGGACATTAAAGACAAAAATCTTCTGACGATCTCAAAAACAGGCTTGCTAATATTTTCTTCTCTGCTGTGAAATGATTCAGCCCAGCTCTTTATTGCTTCATATGGAAAAAACTACTGCAGAGTCCAATACTGTGAGCATCAATCACCATCAAATTGCCTGTAATCAGACACGGCTCCTCCGAGATGAAAGGTCGCTTAAGGCAAACGCTGCAGCTGGGAGCAGTGAGCAGAGGAGGACTGAGGCAAGTGAAGGAGAGAAAACATGTACGAACGCGTGGTGAAAAAACGACCGCAGCAGCTGAAATGGACGTTAGCTGCTTTAAGTCAGAGCCTGTGTGTTGTAACGTCTATTTTAGGGTTTCCTATTGACCGGGCCATGCCACAGTGGAGTGCAGTTGTCATGGAGATGGGGTGTACTGCACTAGTGAGAGGATGTCAGTGAAGTCGTACAGTTCACACTGAAATGGGCAACGCCACTTGCATATTATTAGATATTTTACCATACCAGTATCGATTTGTTGTGATACCAGGTCAAAAGAGTACGTCTGCTTGATCATTGCTTTAAGTTAAATGTCACTGTTTTCACAGTTGTGAACACTCAGCTAATTACACCTAAATACATTTGAATGTTATATGAAATATAAAATACAATCAGTATGTTTTCCTTTTTTTCTTTTAATGAAAATGTCCAAATCATTGGAAGCATAAGGTTGAGACAGCTATGTTGGAGCCACAAATCAATAAATCAAAGGATTTAATAGCATTCTTTTTATATTAAACTGTATTTCATCATCCCAAACTTAAAGGTCACATATTACGCTAAATGCACTTTTTAAATGTGTTCTAACATATCCATGGGTCCACGGTGTGCCTAGAGACTGCCAAAATATTTAAAAAAATAACAATCTCTCCTTTTCTCACTCTCCCCCTTTCTGAAACCCCCACCCCTACCCCCCAATATACTCCAGTCAGAATTCTCCTCGTTTCTGACCTCAAAAACTGGAAAGCCAGAAGCTTCCACTGTGCAGCCCACACCCCTATTTCTTATTGGTCCACGGCCCTGACAGACAGAGGGCGAGGCGTATCTGGCTTTGCTTCCGGACAGGGGGCGGGGGGAGCTCAAAGATTGTATATTTACGAGGGGAGCTGCAGCTCTTTTTAAAAAAATAGGCCATTGTGAGATTAGCTGAACATCAGCATAGTACAATAAATTATCTGAAAGTTTTTTTCAGCAAACAATTAAAGAAAAACGTATTAGGGACCACTAAGACCATATAATATGGGGTATAATAGTACCGAAAAGTGTATAATATGGGAGCTTTAAGGCATATTTTTGGCTTGAATACATGAAATTTAGTTTTATTGCTCTGGGCTCAAACAAACCAATAAGAAATATCCATGACAACATGTGGAAGGGTATTTTTCTTTAATTGTACCCAAGTGTGAGAGTGTTAAAGGTAATAGGAAAAAGAGGCAAACATTCAATGTTAATATGTGTTGTGTATTCAGTGTTACTCAGAGTTTTATCAACTAAAAGATGTAGAAACAGACTAAATTGTGTAATAATCACATTAAAGTCAAAACATATCTTACTATGATATACCAAGTAAGAGTATTATTTATATCACAAAGCTGTGGCTCAGAGTTTTAGGCTCAGTTCATTCGTTTGGTACAGTGAACTATAACTATGCTAAAAGGATCATGTTTGGATTGAATTATTTTGCAGAAGTTGTCTTGCAGTTGTGGCCTTCCTTGGATGTACTGTTTGTATCCCACTGACCTGGTTAGAGCAGTCATCAGTTCCTCTTCCTTCTTGGCCAGCTGGATCTTCAGCTCCTCTATCTGAACCTGAAGCTCAGCTATCTGGTCCTGCAGGTCCGTCGTCTCAGCATCCAGTTTGCGTTTGGCCTTCTCTAACTCCTGGCGTGTTTTCTCCTCCTTCTTCAAACGCTCTGAAGAAAGGCAAAAACACATGTATACAAGATTCATAACAAAATGCTAAATATTACTACGATAAAATATAGTCACAGAGGGTTCACAGAATGTGACAAACCACAAATTCATGACACAGCTAATGGTAACTTTTACACAGTTCATTAACCCTTAAAGCCATTTCAACAGACTTATATAAAGCAGGGCAAACTATATTATCAATTCATACTGCTTATAAAGTATTATTATTTATTTAATGTAATTTCATCATATGGAAAAATGTTGATGATGGATACAGGAAAATGTTTTAAAAAATCATATATTTCAGGGTAGCTGATAATGTTTCTTTTTATTTTTCATATATATTTTACTACTTTTTGACACCAGAACTTTGTTAAAGACATATAGTTTGAGGAAAGTTGGGAGTTCAGTGCATAATTACATTGTGAAGGTGCCCATCCATCTACATTGCAGCCTTCTTTGTGTCTGTTCTAGTAAATGTTCCCTGTTTTTGGGACACAAAAAAGATTCAGTAATAGTGGCTTTCTAGGAGTTGGAGTCACTTACCCTCCAGGTCAACCATCATCATCTCCTGCTTGTTCTTGACCTTGCCAAGGTTCTTTGCTTTCTCCTCCTCCTCTGTCAGATGGGAAGTCATCTCCCCTATCCTGTCTTCCAGCAGCTTTTTCTCCTGTTGGGTCGAATAAAAGTGTTTTATTACTCTATATATACCCTTTACAATATCATGTGCATCATCCATCACCTAAAGGCCAAGACACACTACCGACTTGCCCTACGTTCTGCGCTTGCGCGGGATGACATTAAGTAGGCTGTTATCATAACATAGGCTGTCATAACGAAGAGAATGCATGCTGCAATCACACACACACACACACACATACACACACACACACACACCTGTGTCCGCTCCTCGCCCAAACTACCTCGACTATTTCTGAAAACATGTGAAAAATTCATGCACGGACAATCTAATGTTGTGTGCTGATTGTGTTTAGTCTACCGACAAAATCTACGACGGCCGATGTCACCAAACACACCGAACAGCCCCCTTGAGACTCTCCGACGATGTCTGACGCCCGATCATCGGCCCGGTGTGTCTTCGCCTCTAGATGTTTTGATCCCATCTGAAAGGGTTTGCTTAGCTATGATCTCTGTGTCTTTGACCCATCATGTGCAGATCAAATCCTCTCACCTTGAGGAACTTGGAGTTTTGGTCTTCCAGCAGGAGAACGTCCTCCTCCATTTTCTTGATCTTTGCCTCAGCCGTCACTTTGTCCAACTGCAGCTTTTGTCTCGCAGCTTCCTCCTCATCCAGCTGCTCCTCAAGGTCCTGTGGAAAGGAAAGCACACGCATTAAGATTCACAATTAACCTAAAGGGACAAAGTTGAAGTTGCGGAAGAAACTCTTTAAAGCCGCTGTACCCTTGGCTTAAAATATGAAGTATTTCTCTGCAAAATTAAATATTTATGATTAAATAAAAAACTCAGCTAATCTGCTTTCTTGATGTTGATGTAGTTGTATCAGATTTGTTAGAACAGGGCATAGACTCAATCCTACACTCTTCAACTAAGATGGACAAAAAAATTACAGAATTTTAATAATCATTAAATGTTTTCCTAACTGTGCCCTGCCAAAATGCCTGAGGCTTTGGTTAAAAAAAGTGAGTTTGCATGTCCATCACTTATAGTAAGAAGCAGATAAAGAAATATTAATTATTGGGCCTTAAAAATGTCGAGGACAATTATGATGAATATCAAATCTATAGAATCAGTCTGTTTCAAAACAAAAAAACGGAGATAGGTTTGTGAATGTAGACATGTCAGTGGGTGAAGCTATACACCTGGATGTGTGACTGCATCTTCTTCTTCTCATTCTGAATGCTCTGGTTCCTCTCCTCCTCCTCTTCCACCCTGGACTCCAGGTCATGAAGGATCTCCTCCAACTCCTGCTTCCTAGAAAGCAGACGGACTCTCATCTCTTCAGCCTCGGCAAACAGTTCCGTCTCAGCGTGGAGTTGCTCTGCCAGAATGTTCTTCTCCTCTATGATCTGGAGGGAGGTCACAGATTGAAATAAATGTATCCAGCCTTCTTAGATACAAGACTGATTCCTTGGATTGTCAATCACACATTTTTCAAACACAGTGTAATTTCCTTAAAATAGCCATCATCAGGCCCTCAGGTACATCAGCTTGAACAAGGGGTAAAATACTGTATCTACTTTCTATAACAAGGGCCTTGTTTACCTGTTGGTGTTTCCTCTCCATCTCCACCAGTTCAATCTCCACCTTGAGCTGTCTCTCCTTCACCTTAACCAGTTCCTCGTCTTTTGCTTGCATCTCCTCCTCCTGCCTGGTGACCTGCAGCAGAGGCTTCACCTGAGTGAGAGAGAGAAAGAGAAAAATCAAACTACGGGATTTTGACCAAATTAAATGTGTGATTTTTTAGATGAGACCTTTAAAGTAACACAAATAATTTAATTTAACCCCTTTTCCATGGTTATGCTGGTCAGAACATACCTTACATGAATTTATATACATCCATATCACATTATTTTGAATTAATTAATAGACCTTTACCAAGATAAGCAACAGTTTATTTTTTAATCATTATTCAATTGTATTCCTATATACAGTACATTATCAAGTAGCAGCAACAGTCTTGAATAAATTATTACAAATGTTGCCGGCTATTAAATAATATTTAAGCAGATTAAATAAAATACTAAAACCTTCCAAGGCCTTTTATTTTGTACTGAATTAAATGCTTGTTTAGACCACGTCTCTCTGATGAGTCCAGTCAAACAAGTTCAGATGTATGATGCATTTGACAGCTTATTCTTGAAAAAAGCAGTTGATGAGGCAATCTCAACTCAAGCTCCACTTGCTGATCTGTTCGGGAGGTTTTCCTATTACACACAGTTCTTCACAGTTCAATCAGCAGATGTAAAAAAAAAAACGTTTCTTGCTGAAAAAAGTGAGATGTAGAGCGGAGTATCATCTGTGTAGGACACATTAAGCTCTTTGTTTGAGCAGGCATCTGTCAAGGTTCTTACCTTAGTGAAGAGCCTCCACCACTGCCAGTGTCGCAGCTTCAAGTAAGCAGCACAGTTCCTCTGGAGAACCTTTAGGGCACTCAGCTGCTGCTGCTTCTTAGCAAAGGCCCTAAGGGGAGAAAACAAATGATATAGGCGAGTTTTAAGAACTCATATGTGATTTCTGCACTTACAAAAACGTCTGAATGCTTCCCTAAATGCATCTTAGGTAAGCGACTACGGATCTATGTTCGTACCTAAGAAATGAAACGACAAATAAACAGAAAACACTCACTTGCGTGCCAAGTATCCACGGCACACAGACTGGAAGTAGATGATGATGTCAGTGATCTTCAGATCTCTCTCCTCCTCCAGATGAGCCAGGACACCTGTTCTGAAGAAGATCTTACTCTGACCAATACGGAACAGGTTAGGGTCAAGCTCCAGAGCACGGATCTATAAAATGCACATGAGGATTTGTTAAGAATATGGATCAAATTTATATTGTATTTTCAAACATTTAGGAAGAGCTTCTTGTCAAGTTTGGAAACAGTTTGACATAAGAATGCAGTACGTTTTTTCAACCACAGGAAATTTCCCCTGAGATCAAACACCTTCTGAGGAACTAAACCCGCTTTTAATTCCTGTAGGCTAGTTCCAGGTGTAAAAACATTCCCTCCGCTGAAGGATAGTACTCTGATGTTTCGAAAGGCAACAGTCACGAATTGATCAAACAGAGCTGCTTCAACTCACGGACTGCTTCACTCATAAAACAAAGAAATACTCAATAATCGTTATTTGTCTATTCACATTAAAACCAAAGAATTTGGTAATCTTGTGGTTGTTTATATGCGAAGGAAAAGCAAGGAAAAGCAATCAGGAGAGGACACTTTTAGCTCCTCATTTGGTTACCGAGTTCCTGGAACGTATGGTCAAAAAGGGCTAATAGTCCGTTCTTAAAATTCAGTTGCCCAGCAGAGTACACAATATGTTATCCTTTTGAAGGTAGCAATTTTAAAACTGAAATACTGAAGAAGAAAAAAACATACCATTCTCTCACAGGCCTGTTTCCCGTCCATAAATCCCTTGGGGATAGCGTTGGGTGTCAAGATTTCATATCTGTGAACAAAAGAGAACATTAAGTATACACTGAGAATAAAGCTGAAGTTTCCTTTGTGTGAAGCCAGTTACATGGTTCAGAAAGTTTTCTGTGTTGTTTGTTACCTCTGTCTGAACTCCTGGAAGACGATTCGGTTGGGGAAGCCCTGTCTGCAGATGCGAATCCCCTCGAGGACTCCATTACACCTCAGCTGGTCCAGAACCAGGTGAGGCTCCAGTTTTCCAGCCTGACAGAAAAGACAAATACACCATTAGGACCACAAAACCAGTATCTGTTTACTTTAGTTTTTTCCGTACAACATGAGGTTGCCTTCCGGGACTTGGAGTAAGAGTCAAAAAGGTCATATACACAAAGCTTCTAACAAATAAGTTTGGATTATGTATTTATTTACCCTTTTTTCGTGGTTGGGAATGATGCAGCGTACAAAGTTGGGGTTGGTGTTCCTCAGTGTGGCCATGAGCTTGGTGAGCGACTCCTTGTACAGCTGCCCCACTGTACGAAACATGCCCTTCTTCGTTTTGTAGGTGGCACCAAAGGCCGTCTCGTTCATCCCTGCCACTTGGTCCAGGCCCACAATGCGGTCCACTGGTGGGGGGGATGAGAAGAACTTGTAAAGCCCAGTTCAGACCAAAGATTCACCTTGCAACTGCTTGCGACGAGACGGTTTTAGAACGTCGCAGGGGGGAAATCGCAGCAGTGTGAACTGCTCGTCGCAGCGCGTTGCAAGCCGTTGCAAGGCGTCGCAGAAGATTTAACATGTCAAATCGCAAGGTCCAGTTTTAGAACGTTTCGGCGGTCTCGTCGCAAGGAGTTGCAGTTGCAAGCAGTTGCAAAGCGAATCTTTGGTCTGAACTGGGCTTTAGAGCACGGAAGAGTTCACAGGGAGAAGAGAAGCACTGTAGGATGAGCCGTAGCAACAGTGACAAAATGGAGCTATATGAACAAGTGCAGATGGATGAACGAGACAATACACACATTTGTCAAACTACGGAAATCTAACAAAGTGGCATTCAATGTCTAATACAAGCATATGGTGATGGAGCATATAGCCTATCTAGTCCCAAGTCTACATACAGGGCTCAATATGCTGATCGGATATGATTTACTTTCTAAGCATTAACTAAAGTCTAAATGCAAGTTGTAAAAAGCTCTTCTCTGGTCATGGTGGGTGAGAGACTATGCTTGATGGAAGCTAGATGAAAGCTATTAAACATTTTACAGCTTAAGCCACAACACTTGCATCAACATATTGCCAGTAAAAAAATCATCATCTCTTCTAACAAGATTTAAGTTGTTGCAAATATTGGATGCAAACACATTACAATATCACTTTTCATAACTTATATTTACACCATACATTTTAGACATGAAAATCAGTTTACTAGTCATGTTAAGTTCTGATGAGCCTGTGAAATTAGTTGTATAACGTATAGAGCGGAAACGTCAAAAGTAATTTGCAAAACATTTGGTAGTTACAACATAAACAAATGTGAGAGTTTGCTGCATTTCCTTGTCTCACATTATAGTTAGCTTAATATCTTTGGGATTTGGACAGTTGGTTGGTCGAAAGCATGATATCAGCTTGGAAATTCTTTATTTGCTTCAACTTTTTTGATGTTTTGTAGATCAAGTGATTTGATCAAGCATTTTACTATTAATGTGTTTTTTAAGGGACTTTTTTTTAGTCACTATTATGCAAGACAATAATTGTTGCTGTGATCAATTCATTGTTGTTCTTTTCACACATATATATATATATATACCCCCGTGGATATAGGCACACACATGTGAGAATGGAAGAAAGCGGCAGCAAAAGAAACAAGCGGGCACCGTCGTTTACCGCGGAGGAGATGTGCGTCTTAGTGGACGAGGTCTGGCAGCACCAGGGAGTTTTATTCGGGGGAACAATGGGCAAAAAGAACATCACGGTGAAGAACCGTGTTAGGCAGGCCATAGCCAAAAATATGTCCCCCTCCAGCCCATGTGGCCTGCGTGACTGGCGTGCTGTGAGGAAGAAGTGGCAGGAGTTCCAGAACCAAACAAAAAGGAAGAGTGCGAAGGTTTCACTAATCAATCTCCCTTCGTTGCAGGTGATGCAGACGCCCAGTAAAGACAGCGCGGAGTAACCCCTCCCCCATATGGTTTCAATAAACTACTTTGGTTTCTTTTCAACCATGTATTGTGTGGATCATGTTGCATTGAAATGAGGGTGTCAAACCTAGCAACAACAAGTCCCAGGCAATTTGTAATTTATCTAAGCGTAGGTTAATGACGTGTGCGTATTGTGCGCCCTTTCAACAGATCATGTTTTTCTGCTAATTTCCCACTTGTTATATGGTCACCTCAGAAACGTGGACACTATACTCCCACATACTGTATGCAACAATACTTCCTTAACATTCCAGTGCCAGACTTTCAGGTAGAGCACCCGGACACTGCAGCAATAAATTATAGTGTGCAGGACGTTACATGTAGCCTACATCTGCTGGTTATGTTTATTTATTTCAGCCTCCAGGCCTGACAGTTGATATGGGTGATGTGGTGGTTGTGGGTTTATGGTTTAGGGATCAGTGCTTGGTGACTGGTGGTGAAGAGGTAGGGGCTGGGTTTGTTGGACCTCAGAAGAGGTTGATATGTTCCTGAAAACGCAGCGCAGCCAGGAGCTGCATCTCCGGGCTGAAGGCAAAATCTGGATGAGTGGAGACACCAGAGTGATCAGCCGTTGGATCTCCGCACGGGGCAGCCGGTACTTTGCCTGGATGGCCCGGTCTGATAGCACGTCCAGTGGGGAGAAGTGCCGACGCACTTAAGCATTTATGTAAACCGTCTGGCTTTGCGCACGGCGAGGCTGTTGGTTCGCAGCGAGAATGTGTTGTATTGCAGCCATGGTTTCTCACACGCGCGGACTTTGGCAACGCCTAGCAGGTGGAGCTGCTCTGGATGAGGTTCAGCTGAGTTCAATTAAATCCTTGATATCGGTGAAATGCCACAGGGTTGTTGATGTTTTTTTATGTGTAGTACTATAAACTCACATGTGTGTGGAAAACGTAAACGTCTGATTCATTAAAACATTTTTTTTCTCTACTATTCTATGTTTATTGCGCCAGGTCCGCATTGAGCATTGTTTTATTATTTCGAAAAGTGAAGGAAATCAATTTAAAGTAGTACATCGTATCCACATATCTAAAACTAAATTAGCTTGTATGTTCCCCGATGTAGACCCGACCTGTGATAGCTGTAAGAGCGCACCGGCATCACTCTTTCACATGTACTGGTTGTGTCCCACCTTGACTGAGTTCTGGACATCAGTTTTTCAAACAATTTCTGAAGTAATTCAGCATCAAATTGAGCCGAACCCTTTTACAGCAATTTTTGGCATTGCTCCAAATCCGGGCTTGCCTAAAGTGAAGCTGAAGGTACTGGCCTTTACTTCATTACTTGCTCGTAGGGTTATCTTACTCAAGTGGAAAGATCCTGCTCCTCCTTCCCACTCACATTGGATTAGAGACATTATGGCATGTATGAATTTAGAGAAAATACGTTACACTACCCAGGGATCCGAGAATAAATTTGACAGAAATTGGCGCCCCTTCCTAAATTATTTAAAAAACCAACAATAATTATAGAAGAGTAGCTACCCCCTCCCCTCTTTTATTTGATTTAATTGTATTTCTTTATGTGTTTTTTATTTTTTATTTTATTTTTTCATATTGATTGTTTGTTTTTGTTTCTTGTGGTGTGTGTTTTGTGTTGTTGGGTGTGAGGGTGGGATGTGGGTGGGGTATGTTCGGGAGAAAAAGGGGAAAAAAATTGTACTCGCTGTGCTACAATTCCGTTGTTATTAACATTTAATAAAAAAAACCTTTGAAAAAAAAAAAAAAAAAAGTGGAGGAAATAAATTTCCCTGACGTGGCATGATCACTGACGATTTGGTCGCTAAGAAGGTTGTAAGAGTGGGTCAGCTCCATCTTACAGTTCCGCCTTAGTGAAAGAGCTTCTTTCGCTAAGAACGCATCTGGGAAACGCATTCTTCTTTCACAGCGTTCTTAAGAGCGCTCCAAAGAAGTACTTAGCTCCAAAGAGGCTCTTAACGAATCTGGGAAACACGGCCAATGTCATTACAAAGTACTCACATTAAAAACACTCAATTAAATAGAAACTTTTCTAATTATGAATTTCCAACCAACTTAATAAAAGTTGCAAGTATTTGCTGCAGTTTCAACATTTAAACTGAAGTACTGTATAGCCTGCTGTCTGGACCCTTTACACTGACGTCTGAGTTCACAGCCAAAGTAAATACAAACATCTGGTTTAAATTCCCTTCTACTGTGAACCTATCTAGATAGGAAGAAGGCGGGAAATTAATGCATATAAAAAAAATTCAAATCAAGCTTCGAATCATTCATTTTTTATGGACGTATGACATCACGGAGGGACGACAACAGAAAAAAGCTACGAATACTCCAAACAGCTGCACAACATCCAAAACGCTAGCTTCAGGGCTATTTGTCCTAACATAGATCACGTCACATATCTACAGACATACTGAAACAAATGAAAGCATACTGGTTCGACTAGGGAGCAGTTGACTATATTCTACTTTAACTTGTTAAGGAATCAGGCACAACTGCTTTTGGCTGAGACAACAGAGCCATGCAGCCTGTAAGCAAATGAGATCTATTGTAGCTATGACATACAGCACCATCTGAAGCATGAAACATAACAGCCAGATCTGGGCAAAAATATACCAGTACACTTTCAAGATGTTATCCTACTTGAGAAGGTCTACAATTTAGCCTACAAAGCACCTGGAGCAGCTTGTTTTCACAACTCAAAACTGTTAATTTTCAGCTATTATTATTTTGGCCCAGGTCTGCCACAGCACAACCCAGTCATTCACCTGCCGGCTCATCCAGACTAGTGACATTGTCATAGAATGAAGCCCTTTGAATGGTCTGAATCTCTACAACACAAAGAGAGAGACAGGGAGGAGGAGGGGGATGTTACATTCATTCTTAGTAATCATGAATGTGTAGGCCTGGGTCAATAAGGCAGACAGCTGTTGTTAGGCTTGAGAGAGAGAGAGAGCTATCGACAGGCTTGTTAACTGAATACGCAAACAGGTACGTAAATAATGCATCTTTAAGGTAGTGTTATTACTAAAATGAAGTCCTTCTGAAACCTAGTACTGCTTTTTATGTTTAAAGATAAGTAGGAAGCAGCTCACCATCTTTCCAAAGTTCAGCCACAAATTTGTCAGTTGACTGATGCAGAAGTGTGGCCACGTTGTCATTCAGTGGGTCCATGTTCTTCATCAGCCACTCGTCTGCCTTATAGTCCACCTGCAACAATAATGTGGTACAACTCAGCCAGAAGTCTATACCACAATTATAGTTGGACTCATTATGATACCGATACACCTGCCGATACAAAACATTGAGAATAAAGATCCCTTTTATTTGCTTTTCTTTATGTGACAAAGATCTAAAGCATATTTTGAGCATTTCTGTACTAACATTGTTGTTACTCATAGGAAACACTTGTCGCATATAAACCTGTAACATACGCTTTATGTCGGCCATACAGCTGATACTTATATTGGCCCATCTGGAGATTTTTCTCCACAGCAGAATCTCTTACAGCTTAAATCTCTGTGTTTGACTGATTGTGGGATAAAACAAAACAGTCCACATAATGGAGAGCAGCTGTGATACTCAGCAGGTCTCTCTGCAAGACAAATGCTGACTTCTATTGCATAACAACACGGACCAATCCACTTTAATACAATATCTTCGAAACCAAACCCCACCGCAGGAGAACTTTGCCTTATTGTTTCATGTGAGTGTTGAATGTAAGCAAACTTCACTTGCTATTTCATTTTTACAGATTTGGATGGGAAAATATATATTGGAAAAGTTGAATATCAAGAGAAAGGAAATGTCCTTCACTGAACAAATTATGAAATAGAGGTATATTAAGTGTATAGAGTAACAATTAAAAATTGCTATGATGGAGTTGTCGTAACAGCTAAGACTATCAAATTGTTTTGCTTTTTGTCTGCTTGGTGAGTGCTGACCTGTGCTCCAAATGTAAGCTCCATAAAATGAAAGCTTTATCCTTCAATACACTATCATTTTCAAGGAACGACCCAATTAATTATTTTCTTTTGAAAACCGGAAAGGCGTGACATTCCAGCTTGAAAAGAAACACACATCAATAGTGTATTATCAGTCCAGCAGAGGCAAAAACCAACTGAGTGCGATTTTCAAAAATATGTAATGGTCGTACCCTGCCAGCATAGTGGATGATGCAGAAGTCCGCCTTATCTTTGAGCTGGCGGGGCTTCTGGAACTTGCTGTGTGTGCCCTGCTCCTGGGTCAGCTTATCTATAAAGGTCTTGTCTGTGGCTTTGGGGAACCAGCACTCTTCATCCAACAGAGCCAGAATGCCTGGAGGACCAGCCTGAGGGAATAATCACACAGGACAGAGCTAAAGAATCCAGAGAGAGTGAACAGTGAATGTGGCATTATTTCTATTACTAATATCATATTAATAGATGCTAAATAGTTTTTCGGAGTAGCTTAATAATACCCTTTTCCCGCTGGCCAAAAAATCCACCTACACCCACGTTCATCCGGCTTTTTTGTCCGAATGGAAGGGTTACACCCTGCATTTAGATCCGGGTCAATTGACCCTGCAGTACACACGGTTGTTTCTCACCTTGCTAGGCTCAGCGCCGCTTGGCTTTTCAGCGGGAACACAAGTCCCGGTGTAACGCGGTAATTTCTGGCGTATCAAGCCATGTGTTAACAAAAGTATTTATTTATTAAATAATAACTGCTCCACCGGACAGATCACCGTTCATGCTTTCACTTTTGATTCAGATCGTGTTTAAGCCGAAAGACCCAGCTGAGCTGAGGCGCTGAATATGTTAAAAAGACTACAATTATAATATCCATATTTTGTTAACCTGATCGTCCGCACCAACCCGCAATTGATTTAATGTGATGGTGTCACAAGTTACACACCTCACCAAGGCGGTGAGTCTCTGACACGTAAGTAAAAAATAAAGAAAATAAAAAAAACTTGCAGGCGATTGCGGGTCGGCTGATAGTCATTCTAAAATGAAGTCAGTAGCCTAATGATTACTGTAAAAAGCAAAACTATAAAATAAAGCTCTCTCTTCTTTTCCCTCTCTCTCTGTTCACTCACTGCACAGCTGGAGATCAGAGCGGGGGTCTGCCGGCAGTGGGAAAAGGGACACGCAAGTATTTTAAGCAGCGTCGATCCGGGTTCAAAAACCCTTATCGACTCCCTCATTTTGGTGGGAAAAGGTTTTAACTGAAGAATGAGTGGACAATAGGAGTTTAAGAAAGGATGTTTTAAAAAAACATTCTCACTGACCGGCCTCTCAATGAGGTCGATGCAGGGCTGCAGGTCCAGGCCAAAGTCGATGAAGCTCCACTCGATGCCCTCCCTCTGGTACTCCTCCTGCTCCAGGATGAACATGGTGTGGTTGAAGAGCTGCTGCAGCTTCTCATTGGTGTAGTTGATACACATCTGCTCGAATGAGTTCAGCTGCAGAAGGATGGGTGGAAGAAACAAGGAGGTGAACTTTTATTGGAAATGTGTGTAGATGTCAAGAACTGAAAACCTAAAATGTTTAAATACATTTAAAAAAAACTTAACTTTAACTGTGCAAAACATAAAAATTTCCTAGTTACAGCAGAAAATAGAAAAAGAAATAAAAAGATTTTAATCCTAACCTGGAAAATCTCAAAACCGGCGATGTCCAAGATGCCGATGAACGAAGCGCCCTGCCGCTTGGTTCTGTCCAGAGCTTTGTTAATGCGATGGACCAGCCAGCGGAACAGACGCTCATATGTTGCTTTGGCCAGGGCCTCGACAGCAAAGTCAGCCTGGAAGGAGAAAGAGGAGAGAGTGGGAAAAGTCATGTAAGGATATACAGAGCCGACATGGCCAGAAAATGTGTGTGTGTGTGTGTGTGTGTGTGTGTGTGTGTGTGTGTGTGTGTGTGTGTGTGTGTGTGTGTGTGTGTGTATGTGTGTGTGTGTGAGGGAGCACTCAGGCAGGTGGAGGCTTGAGAGTGCTACGTCTTGGCAGGACTATTCATGGTCAATGTTACACATGCTTCAGAGTCAGAGAGGTTTCACAGAAGGTAAAACTAACCTTCCACTGAGATCTTTACAATATGAAACCAGGCAAGACATCAGATCAAGATTCATGTTTTTAACTTCAGAGTATGTATTTACTGAAGGTTTTTAATCAACAATTACCAACCACCAGCTACTACTATATGGAAATAAAGGAAGTCAGAGGCCTGAAACAAACAGACACAAAATTCTAAATGTTTTCTTTTTGAACCCATGCCATGATGGCAGAATTCACCCAGACAAATAAGAACTCCTCTGACTCCATAATGAAACTTAACTACACTGAAAATGACCAACTTAAGTTGAATCAATATACATATAGATCCTTAGTAATGTTACTGAGGATCTCAGCTAGCAGCAAAAGAGGACACACACCTTGTAAGTCAATAAAGAAAGCCTTGTTTACTGACCTGCTCTTTAGTCTGTGCTTTCTGGACATAGTCTCTTCCCACTTTGATCCTCGGTGACAGGATGGCTCTGGTAAACTCCATTACATTCAAACCCAGCAGATGACACAACTTCTGAGCGGCTGATAGATAGAAATGGACAAAACAAACAACAGGAAACAAAACGATTATTTCCCTGTGAACGCAAACAGATTACATTATATTTGAGTCATACCTGTGTTTAATCATCTTGTAAAGACAAAAAAATAATACATCTGGGAGTATTTATTTATTTTTTGATTTACATTAAGATATTTCCTATTATTATTTTGACAGTACAGTCTGACAATAAGATACTTTTGTAGGTTGTTTGCCTATCACTGATTAAAATTAATATTTTATTACACATCTTTAAGATTTCTTTCTTAGGAATTTAATAGAGAAAATGTCATATTTCACATGGCTGGGGCTTGTGGAAAAGTATAAAAAAACAGGATCCGGTCAAGATCAGCCAAGTCTCACTACTAAAATAAAAACATCTGCTTCAGTCCTGAGGTTCTGCTTGTTGCATTTTGAAATATCTGGCTGAGTTGCATCATTAACATTGGACTGATTCTCTCTCCTCTGTCTCCATCTTTTCAAATGCCAAATATGTAGTGCCACATCTGGAGGAACTAGATGGCTGTGCCACATTTCCTTCAGGAGTAAAACCTCATAATGATGTGGCTTAATGGCAGGCTGACAAGACACGGGGAGAGAAAAGACATAAATCCCCAGTTCCTCTGCTCTGTGGATGAGTTACGCAGTGAGAGAGGGAGGCAGGGGAGGGGGGATGGATGATGGATGGAAAGAGGAAAAGGAGGAAGAGATTGTCTTGACCTATGTGAGTGCCAAGCTATGAGGGTTAAGAAGCAAATGTAAAAGGCTTACAGTGTGTTGAGCGTGTATGTGTGTGTGTGTGTGTGTGTGCGTGTGTGTGTGTGTGTGTGTGTGTGTGTGTGTGTGTGTGTGTGTGTGTGTGTGTGTGTGTGTGTGTGTGTGTGTTTGACATGTACCAGTATTATCAGGCATAGAGGCTTGGTCCGTGTTCCTCTCCTTCTTAAAGATAACGTTACCAAACTGAAGCACAGAGGACACCACCTTCAACATGGCTACAGATTAAAGAGAGCAGAGAAAAAACAATATTACTTTTGTGAGACATACTTTAGCAAGTATGTGTTTGAGCAGTGAAACAAGGACATTGTTCAAACCTTAATCTCATAGTAGATAACTAAAAGAATTGTAATAATCCAAGTTAACTGTTCTGTTATCTTTCGCTGCATGCGAAATATTTGTCACATGTGGCACTCATTTATTCATACACTAATGTGGAATTGTGGCAACTAGCTAACCCTGCCCATCATAGGACAATCCTGTACTGTTAACTCGTAGGTTGTAGTAGCTAGCAAACAATTATCATGGAACAAGGTGCATATATAGATATGTTGTATGACAGAAACGAAAGATGGTCATTTTACTGTGAATTCAAGTACATATTTCAGTGATCTTACCAGACCAGGCAGACAACAAAAACAAAAAAATTAAAGTAACCTCATTGAGAAACGTGCGTTCATGTAGGTTTTATGCAGGTGTTAAAGAAAACATACCCAGGATCTCATCATGGGCGAAGCTCATGATGTGCATGGCATCCATGGTCTCCTGGAAGTTGTCTTTGTCCTGCTGACCCGGGATTGGGATGTTACCATTGGACAGGAAACGGTAGTTGTTGAATCCTTCCAAAAGCAGGTCCGCTGTGGAAAGTAGAAAGGAAAAACATTTAGAAGCATGGTTAAGATATCAGTGTTTCCTGCAGTGCTTTATGGCTATGGCGGCCGCCTTAACAACGCCAGCCCCCCGCCTTGACTAGCGACCGGCCTTTTCTCCGTCAAAAAAACTAGCAAGTGTGATGTGTCCTTGTGCATGGACATAACCGCGCAAAAGGCTGCGATTTGCGGTTAATAAATGCGCGCATTTGTCTCCAAGTCTCCAAATTAGCCCATTTAACCATTTGCTCACTGTGTGTGTGAGTGTGTGTGTCTGCGGATCTGCTCAGTCAAAACTCAGTTTTACTTTTAATAAAAAAAAGACTAAAACAAAACACATCATGCTCTACAGACACATCCGTCAAACAATGCACATCATTGTGAGACAGTTATCTCAGCATAACAACAACTGCCTGGGCCTTAGCATTAGGGTTGCTGGACGGGTCCCGGGATTTCGGGATTCCCGTGAAATGAGTCAGTCCGGGAGTACCGGAAATTGGCCGCGGGACCCGTCCTCCCGTTTTTTTTTTTTTTTTTTAGTTTTTTTTGAGGGGGGATATATTTTTAAATATTATTTAGACAGGCAGGCATACGAAATACCAGCGCCTCTACAATACTGAAAGTGCTGTGTCCGAGGAAGAGTCTGATGATACCCAAGAATATGCGTATCAGCCAGAGCCAAGCGAGCAGACGATGACCCAGAGCCTTACTGCACATCTGCAGCAGGCAGTCATTAGCCTCGTTAGAGATGTCGCCGTCTTGCTCAGACCTGCGCAATTATGACGCTCGGCTTGCTGAGCGCACAGCATGTTTGTTGTGCGCTCAGCAAGACGGGCTTCATAGTTGCGCAGGTCTGAGCAAGACGGCTCCAAGTCGAACGAGGCTAATGACTGCATGCAATGTCCCGAGCCAGACCAGAGGTATGGGAATGACCTCCACAAAATAATTTCAAACGAGTTTGCGCTCTTCGAGGCAACCAAAGAGCGACCCAAACACCTGCAGCAGCTCTACTCTGCACTTTCCACCATACAGCCGACGTCCGTGGAAGAAAGAGCGTTCTCGGTGCGGTCAGTTCGTGACAAAGCTCAGAAACAGGCTGAGCAGTGTTTCTTGAAGTCACACTTCATGAAAATAAAAGAAAGGAAAGCTGGAAAGTAATCTTGCTTAGCGTGTCAGTTTGAATAGGCTGTTAGTTCTGTCATGTCTTATTTCACACGTTAAGAGCAATCGGTAGTGCATTTTTTGTTATTTGCCTATCCTTTGGAAAATATTCAATTTAAACTGATTTCGTTCATAGAAATAAAAATAGATTGTTTGAAATACATTTGTTCGCCAAACACCGTTTTTTGGCCATGTTTTGATATTGAACCTCTGTGAATTTTTTTCGTATTTTCTTCATAAAAACACCGTTTTCAATAGGCATCTTCTGGAAAATATTTTGCCTAATTTGAATGGCTTTTCTTCATGTTATTTAAGTAGAAATAAAACGTGATGTAATATAGCATTGTTCTGCTGCATTTATTTATCTATTTGCATTGATTTAGTCCCATTAAAGTAGTATTAAAGGGCAATAATGGTTTCAACGGGAAATCCCGGGAAATCCCGTGAGGAGCTCTGAAATCCCGGGATTTGAAAAGGGGCCATTTCGGGAAATTTCAGCAACCCTACTTAGCATCTCATATACCTCGAATCAAGGCTTTAGTGAAAATGACACGTTTATTTCCACATACAAAGAAAACTTATAAGGCTGGCAGATTGTGTGGTTACATCATGTAATGTACAATGATGAGATTGTGGGCTTTAATTTGAAAAGACAATTAGTCAAAAATGTCCTGGTTCGGTTACAGATTTTTTGTAGATGTTTTATCACAAATCTTGTGTAATCGCTATGCCCAGTTCCCTCTGCCAGGTCTTTCCAGGCTTCCAGAAAGGTTTGTCTCTAATTGATTAATCTCCTAAAACACAATATCAGAGACATTCATTTCAGTAAATAAAGATTTTTTGCATCATTTATCTGATCTAAGGCCATCAGAACACCATCTTTAAAGAGTTCTCAGTGAGAAGAAATACTTTGAGTCTCAATGTTTGAAACCTTCCTCTTAAAACACCTTGAAGAAAATTAGGGATATTCAGGATTGTCATATACGTGAATGTTAATCCAGATCTTCCTTTAATTCGTTGTACAGCTCTTCAAGCCTTAACTGTATAAGATGTTATTGGTTAGTTGAAATACTTTTTGACTGGTTACAGTTTTTCTAGAAAGAGCGGATTTGAAAGAGGCCGTTAAGACGGTCAATGTCAAGCCAAGTTTTGTTATTTACCCACTTGTCTAAATATTGCAAAAGGACAGTAAATTGATCAAATGTAGGCCTTCCTCATCAGTTGGAAGTCGTAAATTGGACATCTTTTCGAATGATCTTTGTGTATGCCTAAATTAAAGAGCCGACCAATCCCTTTATCTTACAAATTGAGTTGCAACAAATATTCCGAAATCCCTCGACACAATTCCTGTGGGGGACAATCTTAAAGGGAGAGGGGGAGTTGTTGGCAATTATTAGCAGGAAAATGAATTGAATATGAAGTATGTAAAGTTAGAATTTATACTGCTGCCTTACTTAACTTGGCTTTTACATAGTAAAACTGCCAAAATAAGCTTTGGCCTACGGTTATGAAAGACAACAGGAAGTATGGTTGTATAATCAATTATATCAATTTCAGTCTACTTACATTTGAGGTGTTCTCCAGCTCCAGCAAGCAGCTGGTAGAAAACGTGGAAGGTGCGCTCATCTTTGGCTTGACGAATAGCTCTGGATTTCTCCAGTAAGTCTGACACAGAACAGTCAAAGAAATAATCTATTCTATTTTGTGGATCAGTTTAATTTAACAAAAATTTGTATCGTGATGAAACCATGATTTTTGAATGCGCTTCCAGTAAACACTCCTGATTGGACTCTTTGTAGATATCTCACCTACAATGATTGAAAGCATGTACAATTCAAGTTACTCAATTAAAAAAAGGATACAGGTTTCAATATTGGCTCCAACAATGTATCCGGTGACATCAAAGTTGATCCGGATGAATTTACCCTGCAGAGATAAAGAAGTTTTAAAGTACATTTTTTAAAAGCCCTTTGAGATGAACCATCTCGTTTTCAAGAGGTTCCACATGAAATAAACAATATAACAGACAAAATCACATACAACTCACATACAGACGAAGGCTCTTATTAACCAACCCATCCGCAATTAATTCCCATGAACCAGCAAATAAATATGTAGTAAGTGCACAAGATAACAGATACATTTAAAGACTGCTGTAACATACACTAAGGCATTGTTGCAAGAAGCAGCTGATTTATTGACATTTACTGACACTGACACATATTATCTAAAAAGGATGAATACATGAATTGTTCTCATACAATAGAAAACATATTTACAAAACTTTCCTTAATAATAAAATGATGTTAATTATGTTAAATACAAAACTTTATCTTGACAAACTCAGCCTTAAATGATAAGTCTTCTCAAATTCTCATTGATGAAAAATAGTGAATATTTCTACTGTCACAGCTGTCCATGGTTGATGCAGAATTAGTTTTACTGTCATTTAATGAAGCTATTTTAATTAATCACAGTAATTCTTAAACCAAGACCTTGCACTCATGTCCCTCTTGTCCTATGTCAATATTAAGAAGTCTAGAGTTGCCTCAAGTCTGAAAGGATCCAGTACACTAAAGGGATCACTATAGCATGAGGCTATTTCCGGCTATATGGCCTGTGAAAATGCTCACATGAAAAATAGGATAATTACATTCATTTGAATCACCTCTGCTTAATCAGATTCAAATGCTGATCTAAGATCAACCAAGGTGGTGTTGTGAGAAGAGCAGGCTGTTGTAAATCCTGGAGTAGACTTTGTGAGCTGCACATTAAGAATGCAGTCCCTTTATGCATATCTTTCTGTTTTTAACTTACAAAACGGGAGGAGTTGTCATTTTTCACTGTCTTGGCATTCCCAAAAGATTCAAGAATGGGGTTGGCTTGTAAAAGCTGACGCTCCAATTCACCCTGAAAAAACAAGAGGGGCGTTACAGCAGTTCTTAGATAGCAAGACCAACAAACAAACATGATGAGAAATTACTTGGGATGCCACTGATTTTTACTGACAACATAAACATGCAGACAAAGAGGGCAGACATTTGTCATGTTTTTTGTACAGTAAGACCACACATATTATCTCTGTGTGTAATCTAAACAAAACCAGACAGAAGATGATGATAGCAAGTGTGCCAGTAATATTAAAATACCGTTATTGTGACAAGTCTCTTAAAAGAACTAGGTATAGAAGGAGAGTTATAATTGACAGTGGACAAAAGCTAATTATCCATAATCATTTGTATAACCCATTTTAACGTCACGGACGTTAAACATTACCTGGAAAATTCTTTTGAGAATAAAATTTTAAAAACCTTTAACCTAAAATGACATAACTCAGCAGGCACACATAACAGACAGTATATGGAAATAATTATACACCTAGGAATAACCTTAATAATATTGCAATGTATGGTTAAAAATACTTTTACAACTTTGTTTTTTAGTATGGTGGTGGAAAACATCTTTCAACTAAAATGGTCCCCATTGTCTGATCTGGAGTTGTTTAGCTAAAAGACAACAATAAGTATGGACAAAAGGTCAGTAAATCTCTTCCCACTCACTTAAATGGCCATGGTAAATGAAAATTATCTTTGGGTTTTAGACTTCAGGGGGTTTATCTGACATTTTCTCAAGTAAACACTTAAGCAAATATTCTGATCAATCACATGAACAAACACGAAAAATATAAAATAATCCTATATTTGGTGATCATAAGACCTTCCACAACCCAATTAATACAATTTGCAGATGTTTTATCTTGAGTAAAAGTTTAAAGAAAAAAAGAAAAACGATCCTGCACTGAGGCCTGCTCTAGCTGACTGAGGACTAATGATGTGTCACGGTGCTTCATAGTGATTGAGATCAAATCTCTAGGAAAGATTTATACTTTCTGTTGTGAGAAAAGCCAGTCAGTCTCTCTATCAAATCAGGAAGAATGTGTCCACAAGCCACACCAAAGACCGATTTTAAATAAATAAGGGACTTTTAGATGTTTGGACAGGTGGCCCACTATGATTCCATCTAAGCCACATTGTGGGCTTTGTCTTGACCAGAGAATCCAAAATGGCTGAGAGAAAAACAATTTATCCTGCAATGTCACTACTCATATGGCTGAGTGGAAAATCTTCCCATTATATCAAAATAGTTGCATACAGTGGAAGTTTGCAGAGGCCATTTTCCACCAAAGGGAACTCTGCGGGAAGAGGAATCAGTATTGCACGATGTGAGGCATGTACTGTGATCTTTGGCCAGAGATCAAGAAGGGCTGCTTTTAATTGAGTTTTAAAGCAGCTGGGATGAAGTAGGCCTGAACTGGATAAACCAGGTCCCTTTCAGCTATCAGAGCAGAGGCATAGCCTACAGAGAGAGGGCAGAGGATTCAAACGAAAGCCTTTGCTTCTATATAAACACATGCCTGTTGTGCAACTTGGTATTATGCATTGGCAATCTTTAACCATCTGTGTGGTACGCACATTAAAAAAAAGAACACATTACAAACACCACTGGGGGCCAATTTAGCAGAATTGGAAGTTGACCCACATTCCTGTTGTAAAGTGAGCATGTCAAGCATCTGACAGCCAACAGAGCCGTCTCCTCCACTTGAGATGGGCGATTGTTGTGTAGCTGTGATCAAATTTAAACAACCCCCAGAGGCTTCAAAACTACTATAGAGACAAAACAGTCACTACAAATACAGTCATTTTGAAGCCTAAAAAATAGCACTCATCATCTCCTTTCAACTTTTTTCTTGAAAACATTTAGAGGTTAAAGCTACGCGCTTGTTTCTTATCAAACTCAGGCTCTTTTGGCAACAGTACTTTAGGGGAGATTGAGTGGCGTCAGAAGATCAATCAAAACTGTAAAAACGGCTAAATCTCAAGAGGCAGAGGCCAGTCTTTCTGGATGTGTGCTGACTGCTCAACATCTGCTTTGGAGGTCACAAGGTTGGACAAATACTACAAGTCGCCCTTTTCAACAAGAAGAAACAGACAACACTCCTTGAGAAATGGCTCAAAGAACTTAAATCTGGACGGGAATAGGCCAATGTGGGGAACTCATCCAGGCCAAGAAAAGCTTAACGCAAAGATGAAACAGCTACAGTACTTTTAAGTGTTGTCATTATAACCATAACTGGCCAACTATGCAGTTGTTAATAAATATATTATATTATATATTTATGTTATATATAACATGCCAACAGTTGTTGTTAAGTCAGACATAGAATGGAACATATTAAACAGCAGATTATACTGTAGTTGCTTCATTGAACAGGCAAATATATTACCCAGGGGATTTATTGGCCTCATGGATCAATGATTGATTTCTATGAAAGGGCATCATGTCCTCACATTCTAAGTTACGTTAATGTCAAATGGCTAAAAGAAGAAGATCGTTATAACTCAGTGAAGACAGGAAGTACAGATCATGCAATGCAAAAGTTAAAGCACAACTACAGCAGGTTAGGGTGGCTGATTAGCATCTACTGCCCTATTTTGTAGGGTAAAGATGACCCTCTTTTATATTGTAAGTGCGGTGAGATATGAGAAAAACTACATACTACTCACATAAAACAGGGATCCACTCTGTAGGATATGGGGAGATTGAATTGTTATTATGGAAAATAATTAATTGCATTAATGTCATGGATACAAATGAGCCTGTAATTCAAGCTAAACATTTTTTATTCATTTTAAAAAATACATAAATTATGCATTAGCTTCAGAATCTAACCACAACCTACAGCAACCTGTGGATGGAATTAGCAACAGGTGTTATCATAAATACCTCAGTAATACGTTATCCTGGCCCTCAAGACTCAGATTACTACTTTGTTTCTAGGTAAACAGGTAGTTAATTGTTTGTACCGAGCATCTCAGGTATGCTGTTATCAAGTCACGGTAAATGAACTACCTACAGGGCTCTATGTCCTGGAGAGCAGAACTGAGACTTTGACGAGGGCTGCAGGTAAACTTTCTTAACTTAACTTTCCTGGTTACTGATGTCCAAGCCTTTAAAGCACAACAGGTGAGGTCACTGTCTAACTTATAATAGTCTACAACACAGATGCAGCAAAGTATCATACGCAAAACGATGACAAGCAGAGGCTCAACATGTGGCTATTATAACAAATACAAACAACATGCATTTGACGAATGTATGATTAATAATAATGGGGAGCAAATACAGTGTTGCGCATCCGAATAATTCACATAAAACACAATAATCATGCCATTTTTTAAATTATACTCACAACTTCATTTTGTGGCTGATAGAGGGAGACAATGTAAATGCTACTGTAAATATGCTGTTCACAGTGTATACACCAGATATGCTAACTTTGGTGTCTTTAAACTTATTCTTACACTCTTCGATGTTCCCTCAGTGGGCTCATTTCAAACAGATATTTAATGAGACCATTTTAGAGAGAGTACATTTGTTTGAGGGGAAAATGTTTGTGTAGCATGCATGCACATGTAAAATGGTGCATAAAAATCCAAGACTTGCCTGTTGTTTCACTGGTTTGGGTGATTCTGGCTGTTTGTTGCAGATAAACAAATGCAAAATAATTAGAACGTGTTCACTTACATCCGGTGCACAAATCCATGTTGTACACTACATGTATTAGTATCTATAATTCTACTCTTTTCAGTTATTATAACATCACATTCATTTGTGACATTATGATCATCCAAGTTAAACCCACTACAATCCCACTCCCAATCACCATTACAGCGTAGTTTACAGCATAATGTAAAAACAATAACCTGCTCAACAGGGGATGTTCGGGCTTAGTAAAGACACAATAGGGCATAGAGGTGGAAGTACATTTTTAATACAACATTAATGTTAGTATATCAACACATTTTTGAGGGCTTATTTGGTTCACCTTAGAGCAGGCATAAATGAGATAAATGAGAAAGGAGAACACTCACAGGAACGGTGTGGTCTTTTCTTCCTTTGTGAGACGAGGCAACATGTGCCAGGTACTGAATGACCTTTTTAGTGTTTTCTGTCTTGCCAGCTCCGGACTCACCTCTGTGAGATAAAAGAAAGACAATGCACACAAAAAACTACTTCCTCAGAAAAGCGTGTTTGAAACACTAGACTGTTTAGCATGACCCTTTTGCATCTGCACCTTAGCCACTCTGTGACTTGGTACTTTCTTCATTAAGCGTGACAGATTTGCAGGGCGAGGACAGAACACAAGCCCTGTCGTCTTTCCAACTACAAAGAAATGCGAAAAAATAATACCACCTGGTGGTAGCTGGCATGTGGATGTGCAGCCTGCCTTTCCCTGCTCTGTCATAAAGTGACCGTGAAACAGAAAAACAGGAAATAAATCTTCTCAAGTCCTCGGGATCTTGCAAGAACTTTGGGGAGAGTTTAGATTTAGAGCATACTTGAGGTTTTACAGTAAGTGCAAATTTACATACACCAAGTATGCACAAAATATTGTTTTGCTTTCAGGTTGAGTGATTGTGATGTGGCTGAGGGTAGACTGGAAGAGCGGTGTGTAAGTGTTTTCAGTCTCAGTGGCTACTGTGAACAGAGGGTGATCATGGAGGGATTATGTTAATGACAATGTTGTTGGCATTGGACTGCTGGGTGTTAAATTCTTCAGCTCTCCCATCTAGGACGACATGCCATATAAACAGGGAGTGCTGACTTAATCATTTCTCATGAGGATTCTACATTTTTTTTTCTAATTGTTTTATAGTACTTTGCAATCAGCTTGTGCATCTCAGTGCCAATACCTCATATTTTGCATAATCTATATTTAGATATCTGTGTGCAAGCATTAATATATCCTTCTTTTGTGAAAAACAGCAACACAGTTCAATAGAACAATAACCATGTAAGAAATGCTAACATGTGAACATAATACTATATTTTCTTTACTGTGTGTGAGGCTGTGTTTTATTCAACTCCAGAACACATTAGAACTGTAACTTTTTATTTTAAATCTGAACCACCACAACATTTCATATCAAGTTTAATTATTCGCTCAAATTAAAATTCCAATATGTTTTAGACATTGATGTCAACTCAAAGGTCTTATTACTAACTTTTCTGGCACTATATTCATATCTCATTCACAATCCATACTGGTAATGTAACAGGCCATATACTGCACTCCACTGGGGTTGTTCATAAATAATAACTATGTCACACGCTCAGTAATCTAGGCTATTATCGTTCTCTTCGTTAACGCGAAATGTAGTGAACTAGCCTTGTTGAATGGATAATCCTGACTCGGTTTGAACTTGTTAGCTTTTGTCGACGTGTGGTTTTAAAGTAATATTTTTTAAAGTGTGCAATACAAGATTTTTTGACCGTGTGTGTATAGAAGGGGCCAAATACCATCCACACAACACCATCCACCCTGCATGAGTAAAAGGGCAGTGGCATGGATTATGTCTTGATACACTCTGGGGCATTTTCTTTGCTGACATTCCTGTCATCTGCAGGCACTTGTCACTGAAAAGACGCCGGGGGGAGGCTGCTTAGCTGAAATGTCAGGCATTTCTCAGAGACATATTTTTAACTTTTCTCTTAAGTTGTGGCTGTCAGAGTAACTGAGATTCACAATCTAAAATAACTGTCAAAGTTCTGGGGCACTGATTCACTGACACTGCTCCTTAACTTGTGTGATTACCAGTAAATGCATTATTATTATTTTAATTTTGACTTAATTATGATACAAAGAAAATAATAAACTGCACAATGCAATGTTGGTACCTGAAATTGTTTTATCAGCAATAACTTTGACATGCTGAAATAAGAAAAGATCCTTGAATAAAATACGAGTAAGAATAAAATTCATGCAGTAATTGACTGAGCCTGTGTACTCACGTGCAAAGAATGGATTGGTCCTCTCGATCTGTAAAAGACAAGAAGAGGGGAAAAGCAAAAAAAAACATCAACATCAGCAGTCTTTGATTTAGTTTCGACTGTGCTTCCAGTAAGTTTGATTGACAGTCGACTAACCAAAACTGTCTTATTATGGGTTTGAAGGTCAAACTTAGTGGGTTGCATTTTAGCTCTCCATCAACATCAAGGGTTCTGAATATCAAGTTTTTCACAGCCCAAGGCACATATTTTATCAAAATAACACCATTGCTTTTTCAAGGTGTATTTTTCAGTAGACTCTGGCTTAAAAGAATTTCACCAAATGTACTTCCTGTAATGTCAGAAAGGCAAAACTGCAAAGTCAAAACACTGCACAGGAGAGATAAGGCAACTGCTATAACAGCTTTAAATTGGTAAATGCTGGGTAGTGACTATTTCAGAGTATAATTTTGAGACTTGGTTTACGGCCAGTAATCCATGATTTTGTGTGATCAACTAGAGCTTACTTTATACAAAAAGGGAAAACGCTACAGAGGATAAGTATCTTTGAACTGAGAATTGGGGTGTGCAGTAGAGAAATACATACAATTAGTCAAATAAAATGCACATGTTTAACTAAACATGCTGTCAACCACTTACAGCAGGATGCCACGAATAGTGAAGAAAAAAAGAATGAGCGCTGTGCTGTGGGCAGTTAGCAGTGTGTCCTTGTGGCAATACATAAAATGGATCTCCATTAACCTCTGGTGTTTTCGAGCTCGGAGTGTCTTGAGAGCTTGAGAGCTGACAGATTATCCGCTATCAAGAGGCCCACTAGGGGGAAAATAATAGTGATGATGTCATGGGAAAATGGCACTTTGTCTTCCCGTTGATGCCCCCCCACAATGACAGGGTCTCCTGTCCAGTCACATGGCTGGCTGAGCAGCTAGAAGTCCGAGATTAGATAAAAGTCATCCGACTCTTCTGTCTGCACTTTACTGGCTTAGTGTTGCACATTGTTCATTCAGAGATAAGACTTTGGCCTTGATTCTGCGTCATTGTCTATGTCTATGACAGGTGCAACTGTGAAAGATCTACTAAATAAGAAAAGTAGCAACGTCGTGATTAAGTTAATATTTAGATGAGAATTAATCATCAAGATTATTATTGTCCTTTGGAAAAAGTTGTATTGCTCTTTACTCCAGTGTTACATTATTTGTATAAAGTAGGGGAGAACGGGGGAATCTGAGGCATCGGGTAATGTGAGCCACCCCCTGTATCTAGGCAACGGAAAACATTTGTGGTCATGTGAGATATATGTTTTCAAGCCCCTCTCATTTCCCCGCCATGGCCCTGAAAGAGAGGACTTCATGGTGCTGTGGTAAGCATGTTTTTTTTCACCAAAATAGGTATTTTGCATGTAAAAGTCAATTTTCTTGCTGTCAACTTAATCAACTGTTGTGCCAAAGCAAATGTATTCACGTAGAACAACTTATATCATACGTGTTGATGAACTACCAACATATGAAACCATGTGATGCTGATAACTGAAGATTAGCCTGAAATGCTAAGAGAGGTAGTTTTTTCTCAAATTGTGGTGGTGGGGGAAAGTGAGCCAAATGCTGTGGGGGAAAGTGAGCCACTGTCTCACTTTCCCCCACCATGAGGCACAAGTTAAGTTTAGTCTTAAACATATTTTAATGTAATATTACAAAACATATGTTTTATTTTAATGTCATACACATTGTAGAAAAGCCATCATGTCAAGGAAATACACCAGGAAGACGACCTGGGGCAACCACACGGAAAGAGCACCTTCTCATCTTTCCCTGTAACCTTCAGGGCTGGAATGTAGAGTAGGCCTAGTTGAAGAGTATGACAGGCTGATGTTATAATCCAGTTGGGTCTTCGCCTGCTCGCTGGTTCTGATTTTCCTATGCTTTGACCCCCAGACACTAGCTGGCTCTAAGGGTCCTGTGTTCTGACCCCCAGACTGTGTTCTAATCTAACTGGTTCTATCTTTCATTTGAATCTTATTAAAACCTTTTGAATTATAATATGTTGTATTTGATTTTGTTCAGAGTTACTTTCAAGTGTTTAGAAAATTTGCTTTGTTTAATTGACCAAACCCCATCATTCTTTTAATAGTCCGACATTAGTTCTGGAATGTGTGGCTAGCTTTCACGATTCTTACTGTTACAATATGTGTTGTTATGGTAGTTTCAGTGTGGAAAAAGTAAGTGGATCAGTTTACCCCACAGCTGGGGTAAAGTGAGCCACATGACAACTTTTTTTAAAACAATCATATTTTCACTGCCCTTTGTCTTGAAAGAATTCTGCTAATGCCCATTTCTAGGAAACATCCTGAATTAATGGGAAATGTGTAAATTTGAGTGATAAATCATTTTAGCTCCCTTAGAGGGGAGCAAATGTAAAAAGTGGCTCAGATTACCCCGTTCTCCCCTATATGTTTAATATTTGAAATAAAATTGAAATCCCAGTGTCATCTTAAAAATGTTGTAGGATCTTCAGTAATAATGATGAAATTGAATAATGTAGATTTTGCACTGAAGCAAAATGGAGATACATTATACTTGCAGGTTGGTTTGACAATTTGATTCATTGTGAATTATTGTACAGTTTCCTGTAAGTCCATTTGATGATTGAGTGCCAATTCATCAAAGGGCTGGATTTCAGAAGCCATTTAATACTGTAACTGAATTGCATAGTCTACTACATGTTTGCTAATTGAAGGAGTTACCATTGATTGATGATTGGCAAGCTGGTGCATTAGTAGATTGACTTGGGAGACTTAAATCATCAATAAGTCAAGAAAAGCCACGCCTTTTGTGACTTCAAATATCAGGGTTTTTCCTGGCTCAGAGTGGGCCTTTGGTGGGTCACTATGTGACGACTTTTTTGGGGTCACGACTATGTGCAACAGTAAAGGCAAAACGTTTGTGGATTTTAAGAGGGGTGTGGGGTTTGTAGAGGGGTGTTTCTGTCTAGCTAAAGAGCATTTCAGTCAGCCTGTCAATCACTGCATTACCATGAAGCTCACTGACTGATGAAATCACAATGAAGAACATGTAGATATGAAGTCAAAATACTAATGATGATTACCTGTTTAATAATGTAAATGTAATTGTTTCTAATTGATCTAAACCAATTAGGCCTACTAGGAAGAAAGTTACAACAGGTGGAAAATGCAACATGATGCAAGAATATCATTTATGGGGGTGCCCTTAGCTCAGTTGGTAGAGCGTCCCCCCATGGGCCTCGGCCAGCAGCGGACCCGGGTTCGATTCCAGCCCGCGGTCGTTCTCTGCATGTCACTCCCATCTCTGCCCCATTTCAACTGTCTCTACACTATCAATAAAGCATAAAATAAAAAAATAAAAAATAATATCATTTATCTGTCCCTGAATCTGGATGCCACCCACTCTAGGTCATTTGCATTAATTCATTCAACCTTTATATACTCAAGAGATAATTTGAGGGGTGACCCTCATTTACAATGACGTTGAGTCAAACAAAACAATGCGAAACAAAAACACAAAGAATGTACAATGCAAATACACAACAAGATCTTAATAAGAGCCAAAACCATTGAAACATTTAGACAGTGATGTAAAGTGGCTGCAATGAAAAAAGGACGTGACATCTACTCGTCATGAAGAAGAAAGATTAGACAATAACACAAAATTATATTTATTTTTCTTTAGTTTTTACTGTAAATACTTTCACCAAACCAGGTCTCTTAAATCCGGCTCTGAGTTGAAATGCTCACAACTCATGATGGCACTTAAGGCCATAACATGTGATGAGGAGTAAACATTGCTTCATTTTGAGTGGTCACAAGCCAGAAAGGTTATGAACCACTGCTCTGAGCCATGCCAAGAATGTTTCAACATGTGTTGTACTGCTCCCCCAGAGGTAAAGGTTTCCTGGACTAAAGTGCTGACTGTGGGGTAAAATTATGGAAGTTTATCTGACTGAGGACACAGCTGGATTGCTCATCAGGGACAACCTGGGTTTCCTGGCTATGACCAGGAACTTCCTGTTGTAAAGTACCGTAAGAAGAAGGGGAATTGGCATGACACAAATGCATGCAATCGCAAGCACACACTAAAGCTAATAGTGGGCGTTCAGGATTCCTCATGCTATGACGTCAACTGCTGCTCTGTGCATGACAGCACTCAATCCCCCATTAGCCCCCATCTCTTTCTCATCTATCTTTGCATTCAAATGCCTATCTGAATCGGACACAAACACAACACCACTCAGAAAGCTAGTGTCCTCCTTTATCAGACTGCATGCAGACACAGTGGTAAGATATGATCCGGTCTGTTCACTTCCATTCACCAATTTGCTTGTGTTGCTGCAACCTTAACTACCTCTGCAGACTGTAAAGTGCTGATTACTGGCAGACTGTGGCTCTGTGTGCAGATGAGAAAACTGTCCAAGAAGGGGCTGTAATTTCTGTATCATTACTTGATGGACATAAGGGTTGTTTTGCGTGTTTGGCATGTCTATAATGCTCTAGCCAGCTTCACATGACTATTATGTTGCGTTAGCAAAGCGAAGATTATGTAATATTATTAGTTGAAGAGAATTCTGAAAAGTCTGATTGGAATTTTAAACATTTGATCCAGACCTTTTAAAGGGGCAAAAAAAACCCCATCTGATTTTCAAAGTGTTTCAGACACAAACATATAATGGTCTTGCAAACTGTTGAAAGTGAAAATGTAGAGGTTTCGATATGAAAACAGCGTCTCAGTACTATAAAATACAAATAAATGTGTGGAGGGGAGGGGGGGCGGTTGACAGTGAGCTCATTGTGAGGCTGTTGTACACTGGGCCTGGGCCAGAAGTGCAAACACTTAACTCAGAAATCGGTCCTGCACGCTGATCTACGTAGATTTTACTAGAGTCACAGAGACATAAAAAAACACAAAACAACAGATGATCTGAACAGTAGAACACAGTGGCTGAACTTTCAGGGTAAAAAACGCAAATACATGAGCACTATAATAATGTCTCTTAACAGAAGGAAAAAGAGCATTGTCTCTTGGCTGTTCATGAATAAAAATGTATATATAATGTTAATGATGATGTTTGCCCAGGATATTAAGACATTTTCCAAGTCATTAAATAGCAGTTATAAAAGTGTTTTCAGTAAATAAGCGTCAACTCAACTATGAGTAAAAAATTAAAGAGACAATTTCCTCTTAAGTAACATACAGAGCTGTCCGCAGCTGACTAAGTTACATCTCCTAAAGAAAATATCTACAACTAAATGCTGGTTTTAACAGATCAATGACACATTGCTCTTAACGGAAATCTAAATTCTGATTACAAATCACTCTGATCTGTGCAGCCATATCAATCAATCAATCAAACATTATTTATAGAGCACTTTTAATACAAGTAAATGTAACACAAAGTGCTTAAAACAATCCCCCCCTCCCACGACACACCCCGATATATTCATACACACAAAAACAATCATTAGAAATAATTAGTGCTGTCAATCGATTAAAATATTTAATAGCGATTAATCGCATTAATGTCATAGTTAACTCGCGATTAATCGCATTTTTATCTATTCTAGCCTGGATGTCCCTTGATTTCTTTTTGTCCCATTATTTTTTCTCATTTTAATGCTCTTATCACACCCATTCTAATTATGATAATTGAGAAGAAATACACTGAACCACAACGGCTTAGTCTACACCATTGTAATTCAGTGTATTTTTTATTGTAGACCCCCAACCCCCACCCCTAGAACAGCATTCACAAACATAATTGGAACTTATTTTTTTATTTAAAAACCAAACCATAAAACAACATAGGGTAGGCTATATAAAACAAATTAATATTAAGGCTAAATTAAACTGGTTGTTGTAGGCCTAAATGTTTTGGGAGTCTTTCATCCACGGCTTATTTCAGACTGTGTGTGGAGTGGACACACTATACGCCTGTGAGCAGGTGGTTGCCATGGCGCTGCTGCAGCCGAGGCTTCAGTCGCCCTTCGTAGCGAAAATTTAAGTGAAAATGAATGACTGGCGGCTGCCACTAACATTCATGGAGGTTTTGGTGTGCGCGCAGGGTTATAAGTAGGACTTTTGCAAATGACAAGCTTTCTTTTCTGTTCTTTTCCGCAAAGTCCCACACTGTTAGCCCTTGCTGTAAACGCTACAGTTAATTACCAGAAAATGCCCAGTAAAATACTTTTAAAACATTTTACAGTATGAAACTGTAACATGCAATGCACCATGGGAAATGTATAATAAACTACAGTTATTTACTGTATAATTTAAAAATGTGGTAGGATACTGTTTTCCTGCAATGCACCATGGGAAATTTCTAATAAACTACAGTTATTTACTGTATAATTAAAAAATGTGGTAGGATACTGTTTTCCTGTAATGCATTATGGGTACACACATACAGTACAGTAATTTACAACACTATTTACAGTAAGCAACCAATGTATGCATGTTCTAGAACTTTCTTCTACAGATGCTGCATTCATAAAAAACGGTCAATTGGAATTGTATTACTTCCCAGTAAAGCAAAAACATTATCTATTATTATATTAGCTGTAGTGTTCTTTTGTAACACACATTCAAACCAGCGTGGTGATGTTAAGAATTTAAAAAAAAGAAGAACAAGAAGGTGTTTGGCTTTAAAACAGCCTTTTGGGCTTCCTTTTGTAGCCTACATAACCCACATTGAGATCAATTTGGATAAGTGCTGATTTAAAATGAAAATTAAGTTATCAGTGGTAAAATAGGCTCTTTGGCACTGACATTGTAGCCTACTGGCGGACATTCATTACAAACCATTACAAACACTTGATGTCTCTGTAATGGAAAGAAAGTCTCACATTCCCTGTGTCCCTGAACGCAGCATAACCGTTGCGCAAAATAACTAGATGGAGAAGGAGACGAAGAACTTGATCCTCAAAAGCCTCTCAAATGTCTCCAGTGAGATGGCTGGAAGCATACAACAAAACCCACAGTAAGTTTTGAATATTTTATCGGCTGACGAGATTATTCGTATAATTAACGCTCTGTTAATTAACGCTCGGCGCAATGCGCAAATAGGGATTTCAGTGATTGTTTTCCATTGCTAAAGTCATATGTTGCGCTAGCATTAGCAAGGTAACAGTTGGTGTTAGCCAGGTTAACATTGTACTGCTGTTTAAAATGGTTTGTCGATGATACATTGTGTTAACCATTTTAACTCACATGTTAACCGCATGCAGTGTTGGAGTTGGGTGCAAACATAGTTAGTAGGCTTTTTAAACTATTATTTCACTGGGGAATTTGAATGAGAAGTAGCATAGCAGGGTTGCTCTCTTTCTATATAGCCTAGCTAACTTTAAATTTGGGAGGGAAAAAGCTAACTTGTACACTCTTATTTCACACTACATTTGTTAAGCTTGTTTGGGTGATTTATGTGACACACTATGTTGAACTTATTGATGAAGCCATTCATTTGATTTCACATTCTTTTTTTCTTCCTTTTTTTGCAGACAATGCCAACCAAACCACTGTTAATGTCAAGAAGAGACTCATTATACTTGGTAAGATAAAAATAGTTGTTGTGTTAGGTTTGTTAGTTAGGTAACCAGTATCGTATGGCATCGTGCAAAGCTATGCAACGTAGCAAAGTCACACTGTGTGTTTTTATTAAGGTTAAGCAAGTTTTTAAATTAAAATGTAATGTACCTATTTTCCATTTTTCCTCAAAAAACAAGAATATATGTGCCCTTCTCTGGGGAATAGGGACCTTTAGAAATGTGCCCCCTGCTAGTCAGCCAAGCATTGTACTTAGCTGAATAGTACTCCAAAACGCCCCATTTACATATTGTGACTTCCACATACCCTACATTAGGAAAATAATTTTAAATTATTAGATCATTTTTGAGATTATTATTTCATAGTGGGGTAAATGTGCCAGTCATCATGTACATGAGTGTGTTTTGGGGTTCTAGGAATGTTAAAATGATGGCTTTTGACGGAGGTAGGCTGTGTATACTAGAGACTACCTTTTATTGTGCTAAGCTTTCTGGATGTGTGTTCCTAGATTTCTGCTGAACAGAAATATAAGGGCATCTCTCTTCTCGTCCTACTATTGAAAGGATGTCAAATAGGCGATATTTTCCAAAATATGGCATCTTCCTTAAGATTTTGTATTCCTGTACATAGTAGAGCTGGACTGGCGTTCTACCTTGGTTTACAAGTAAAGGGTACACTTTGGTTTTTACTTCAATTTTTTATGAGTTTAAGTACAACATCTCAGGCCTTTTCTATGCATTCAAAGGGATTATTTCTCTCATTCTGTTACCAAATTATATTGAAAATATGCCACCCTAAAATGATCTTATGCAAAGATAGCAAATCCATGTAGCATGCTGACCACAGGTATGTACACCAGAGAGAGCGCTCCGTCTCGAGAGAAATAAGCCTTTTGTGTTAACAGAAAGTTTTTATTAATTTGTGTTTTATCTTAACTCTTAATGGGAGCAAAGACAAATACAAAGGGTTGCATTTACATTTTTTTTGAATACATTTATTATAATTTGTGTTTGTTTGTTTATTTCAGGTGAAAAGCTCCTGTCCGCTGACCAGTGGATGGTCAGCATCAAGGGAAAGGTGGCATATCAAATCAGTCAGCAACACAACTTTGCTGCTGCCTTGGCTTCCTATGTCGATTGCTTCTATCTCTACAGCAAGGGGGTCGGCCTGCACAACATAATTGATACAGAGGTGAGCACCGAAACCTTTTTATTAATACAGAAACTCCTGCCATACTATTTTGTCTAAGTGGCTCAAATGTATGAATTAGGGATGTTAAACGAGTCATTGTTTGCGTGTCGACGTGTCGGAGGCATGAATCGACAAATCGATCGATTTACTGCGCCATTTAAAAAAAATAAATAAAAAAAGGCAGTGTTCCTTTTTTTTGCGGCAGCATCACGTAGTTGTGGTGCTGATAAACTGTGCTTTCCTTTAAAAACACTGCTGCCGCCCGCTGTGTGTGTTCAGACTTCATCTGCATCAAAGCTTTTTGATAATAAAGAGAGGCTTTAATTTTAAAAACGCTGTCCATGCGTCGGAGGTGAATGTAACTTACTCGGCTGAAAACAGAAAGTGCAACATATAAAGCATAACCTTTTAATATTCGTCTACGACCGTGATGTTAATTTAACTTTATGCTGCATATGTTGCACTGCACTGTTGACACACACCGGACCTGCAGCGCGCTCGCGACCACACATGAACTCGCATGACGGACGTCTCCCATGTCCCCAAAACATCTAATAAAGTAAAACACCCGATTTATCGATTTCTATTTTTCGAGTCGTCTTAAGCACGTGTCGAAAATCGAGCCGAGAATCGACACATTGTTCACATCCCTAGTATGAATACATTCTTTGTGAACTTGTTTGCTTGCATTTTTCCTTTGTGGAGTACTATGATGCATGTCATGTACTGTATCAGTTCAGAAAAAAGCAAAACCATGAAGTGGGTCAAGAAAATATTTAGATAACTAATTTATTGCTTTTGTGTGTTAAAAATGATTTCTCAGGATAAACCCAGTAGAGGGAACTAAGTGCGCCGCCAAAGTCGGAACCATCAGAAAGACGGCCGCCTGGTTAACAAAAAGCTGTATTCCCAAAACCCTTGGATGACGACTTTCCTCACCAATTGACTAAGTTTCAATGGAAGACCTCAAAGTAGGTAAGTACACACACACACACTGAATGGATGTAAATTGAAAATGTGAATGTACGCCTTTTTAGTTTATTTGATTTTGTTTACTGACATTCTCTTAATTTTACTCTCCCCTCCATGTGCATCAGAAAGACACCCCACGCTGGACAAATCCTTCTTCCATCAGCTACTTCCATTCTTCTTATTGAACCCCACCAAATGCAACTATCAGGGTTCGTACAGATGCTTGTGCTTGGATTTTCTCTGCAGTGTTGTAATTTAACTATTGTTTTTATTTTTTATTCTGTAAATTTTTAAAAAATTCAGAAGTCATGCCAAGGTTAATCAGTTGAGATTTTTTTTTCCGTTTAAACTTATCGGACAATGTCACTCTGACTGTTCATTCATGTTCTCCTTTGTAAATTACACCAAATCCCGAGTTTGTGTTTGTTATTGACTTGTAGATACAAAGAAATAGCATGCTAAATTGACGCTCAACACCGTTAGCAATTAGCTGACCAGCTACTTCTCAATAATTTATTGCTCCAAATTCATGTTGTTAGCTAGTAGTTGAGGTCAAATAGTATATAAATAGTATTTATCTTAATATGAAGATGAATCTGGTAAAAAAGTATGAGGATATCTAAAAAGGAAAAAAAAAGTCCCATTCACCACGTAGTGTGATACTAGTGTAACCTGTTGTGGTCATTTTCAGGACTTTCGCCCCGGTAGAGATTTTGTCACACATCCCATGTTGTTCACTGGGGTCATATTAGTCTATAACAGTTGAGATATTCTACGCTAAATGAAGCGCATACAAATCTTACCCAGGACCTAGACTATAGATAACGTAAGCTCGGGGGTTACTTCATTGTAACGTGATGTTACACTCAGCTGGGTTAGCTCGATGCAGCTCCATTAAAAAAATGTATAACCTAATCCATTAATCACTGGTAACATTAGTTACAGAACCAAGATCCAAAATTTTAATTTTGTGAAGCTGTCAGAGTCGTTGCGGTGTGCTGCCAAAAAGTTATTTCAGTCCACGGTCCCAGCATGTTAACGCTATGTCGGCACATTTGTACTGATGCTTTATTGGACCAGAGCCCTCTAATGGCGCTTTTCCACCGCAAATGTAGCTCGACTCGACTCAACTCGACTCAGTTTAACTTGGTTTGGTAGCAGCACGGGTCGTTTTCCACCGAAAATAGTACCTCCTGAACGTGGGCGGGGTAGTCGTAAGGGGCTGAAAGCCAACTCCGGAGTCAAGTAGCAAAGCAGAAATTACGAGCAGTTGTTGCACTATTAACTGAACCAACCGCCAAAAACACGGATGAAAAATGTTTAAGAAAATACTCCCCTTGTATCTGTTTGCTAAAAGAAGTAGAAGAATATTGCTACGGGCCATTAAAAGGGAGGGTTTGTGTCCTGATGTGTGACTGCCACACAGTCAGCTGTAGGGATGCGTCACGTACATCCCTATGCACGTAAACACGGGCATGATAAAGTTGACTGTTAAGTGCTTGTTTCAGGATACGTGTTTTCAAATGCAAGCCGTGTCTCAGCCTGAATATTTTATTGAGGTAATCAGTGCAGTCCGAGGCTTGTAATGTAATCGCTCGCTATCATGTCTGTCCCAGCTGGCTGCTATAGGCTATTTATTAGCCTAGCTGCGATGTCTCCTCTCGTATGTTCAAAGTAACTTCCCCAAAACAGCCAACACAACTGTGAGCTTAGCGAATATATGGAGAGAAAAAAATCGGGTCTGTGATGCAAATCAAATGAAAGAGAGCCAAAGAAGGCTGCACGCGGCGAGACAAAATACACATAAAAGTCCCTGAGAGTTGTTGAGAATCATGGGGAATAATCAACAGAATGAAGCCGACAGACGGTAGTCTCTGGCCAATCAGCGGCCGGCCGTCTGCCGACGTCACCTTTTAGCTCGACTCAGCTCGCTTGGTCCCTAGAGCGAGGTGATACTAAAAAAGCAGCCGCTAGCAGGTACCAGGTACCATGAAATTGCGGTGGAAACGCCAAAAATGCGAGTTGAGTCGAGTCGAGTTGAGCTGATACCATGCGGTGGAAAAGCGCCATTAGTCCTGTTTACGTTCTGAAATCATGGACGTATATTGGCTTAAATACCTTTTTTATTTGACTGTAAGACCTTTTTGGGAGGATCACTTTTTGGCAACACACCAAGATACACAAACTGTAATCTGGCAACCTAGCAATATTGAAAGTGTCTGGTCATACACAAGCTCAAGAATGTATTTAAATATATAATATCTAGGCATACATTTATACATATTTTTAAAATTCAGCCCGGGAAAAAAAGGAGTGCAAAGGCTGTATTTGCCCTTTGTTATTCTTTAATTTTTCTTACATGTGTGTGTGTGAGTGAAATATGTTTCTAATTAGTAACCATTTCCTACATCTAGACCTATTGATTATCGCTATGGCATTTTCGACAGAAGCACTGCAGCGCTGATATAGTGACAACATTTGTCCCTCTCATGTGATATTGCTTAAGTTTTTTTTTTCTTTTTTTTTTTTTTTTTTTAACCTTTATTTATACAGGTATATCCCATTGAGACCGAATACTCTTTTGCAAGGGAGACCTGAAAAGTATAGTCATGTTGTTATTAACCTGATAAATGGTCATTTTGGGCATATGAACTAAACTGATAAAGGTCTCCTTAGGGCCATACTCTCCAATTTGGTGATTGTCCATATACATTATATTATGAACACCCTCCCATTTTACAGATAAGGCAATGTTGTAACGTGACTAAATGTTGAACATTTCAAGGGGTATGAATACTCACACGTACATTTATTTTATTGGGATTTTATATGATACACCAACACAAAGTGGCGCATAATTGTGAAGTGGAATGAAAATGAAACGTGGTTTTAAAAAAAAATTATGAATAAAAAACTGAAAAACGTGGCGTGCAAAAGTATTCAGCCCCCTGAGTCAATGCTTTGTAGAACCACCTATTGCTGCAAATACAGCTGCAAATCTATTTGGGTATGTCTTTACCAGCTTTGCCCTTCTACAGACTGACATGTTTGCCCATTCTTCTTTAAAAAATAGCTTGAGCTTCAGATTTAGCATCAGATTGGATGGAGAGCGTCTGTGAACAGCAATTTTCAAGTCTTTCCAGAGATTCTCAATTGTATTGAGGTCTGGACTTTGACTGGACCATTCTAACACATATGCTTTGATTTAAACCATTCCATAGTAGATCTGGCTGTATTTTTAGGCTTGCTGTCCCTCTGGAAGGTGAACCTCCACCCCAGTCTCAAGTCTTTTGCAGACTCTAACAGGTTTTCTGTCCTGTATTTGGCTCCATCCATCTTCCCATCAACTCTAACCAGCTTCCTTGTCCATGCTGAAGAACAGGACCCTCAAAGCATGATGCTGCCACCACCATGTATCACGGTGAGGATGGTGTGTATAGGGTGATGTGCAGTGTTAGTTTCCGCCACACATTGCATTTTGCATTCAGGCCAAAAACTTCAAGTTTGGTCTCATCTGAATATGCTGTGTCCCCCGCATGGCTTGTGGCAAGTGTTGGAGGAAGGTGCTCTGGTCAGATGAGACCAAAAAGGAAATGTTTGGCCTTAACGCAAAGTGCAATGTGTGGTGGAAAACTAACACTGCACATCACCCTATACACACCATCCCCACTGTGAAACAAGGTGGGGGCAGCATCATGCGTTGGGGATTATTTTCTTCAGCAGGGACAGGGAAGCTGGTCAGAGTTGATGGGAAGCTGGATGGAGCCAAATACAGGGCAGAAAAACCTGTTAGAGTCTGCAAAAGACTTGAGACTGGGTGGAGGTTCACCTTCCAGAAGGTTAAATACCCTAAACATACAGCCAGATCTACTATGGAATGGTTCAAATCAAAGCATAGTCATGTGTTAGAATGGCCCAGTCAAAGTCCAGACCTCAATACAATTGAGAATATCTCGAAAGACTTGAAAATTGCTGTTGACAGATGCTCTCCATCCAATCTGATGCTGAATCTGAAGCTTGAGCTATTTTGCCAAAAAAATGGGCAAAAATATCAGTCTCTAGATGGGCAAAGCTGGCAGAGACATACCCCAATAGACTTGCAGCTGTTATTGCAGCGATAGGTGGTTCTACAACGTATTGACTCAGGGGGGCTGAATACTTATGTACGCCACGCTTTTCAGTTTTTTATTTCTAAAAAATAAATAAAACCATATTTTATTTGCATTCCACTTCACAATGATGCACCACTGTGTGTTGGTCTATCACATGAAATCCCAGTAAAATAAATGTACGTGTGTGGTTTTAATGTGATAAAATGTGAAAAATTCCAAGGGGTATGAATACTTTTGCAAGCCACTGTATATACTGTATATATTTAAAGCGTTGGCTTCCTTGAAAAAGTTGACATTTTATCTTGAAAGTGCTGGAAAAGTTATTGCATTTTACTCTTAAAAAGCTGTCCGAACCCTGAACTATTTTCCTGGTATTGGTGGTAATTTTAAATCTATCTTGTCCAATCTTCTTAAGATGTGTGAGTATTTGTATTGTGACTTGGTGAATTAATTAATAAAAGAAAATGTATTTACTGCATATCATTGTAGATGTTTTTTCTTCTTCTACAGTTTTCTACAAGCCACTGCACTACAGTTTTGCACAACAATCATTTCAGTAACCTTTTCCTATTGTTAAACAGTAAGGGCACTGTTAAGACTTTGTTATATGGTAAGATACTAGCAGCACGGTTGCCTGCAAAATACTGTAAAGGTTAATTGACAGAATGTTACTGTAAAATGAATGTACACTACTGTAAATTATTTACAGTAAATAACTAGAGCTTTACAATAAGATACTGGCAGCACAGTTGCCAGCATATTACTGTAATATGTTTTTACAATAAGATACTGGCAGCACGGTTGCCAGCATATTACTGTAATATGTTTTTACAATAAGATACTGGCAGCACGGTTGCCAGCTTATTACTGTAATATGTTTCTACAGTAATAAGCTGGCAGCACGGTTGCCAGCTTATTACTGTAATATGTTTTTACAGTAATAAGCTGGCAGCACGGTTGCCAGGTTAATACTGTAATATGTTTCTACAGTAATAAGCTGGCAGCACGGTTGCCAGCTTAATACTGTAATATGTTTTACAGTATTAAGCTGGCAACCGTGCTGCCAGCTTATTACTGTAAAATAGCAAGGAAAAGTCTAACAGTGCAGTCACACACGGAAGACTAGTGAAGGTCGCGCAGCTGAGCTAGAAAATGCTAGGTTCCGGTTTCTGCTTCAAAATAAAAGTAAAAGAATTTACATGATGTTTTGCCGTTTTGCCAGTTAAATGATTTTAATGTGAAATTACGCTGTAGGACATGTTCCGTTTGAATTGACAGTAACTTAAATGCAAGCCATATGTATAGTTTGTGGTGTTTCAGTTGTTCTAACATTACTAGTTGATACAACAGCATGTGAAAAAAACCACGTTTCCTAGGCCATGACGAGCGTTAATCGCGCGATAAAAAAATTGGCCATTAAAATGGGTTTGCGTTAACACCGTTAATAACGCGTTAAACTGACAGCACTAGAAATAATACATAGAAGAGAAAATTAAAATAAAAATACATAGAAAATAAAAGCAGACTACATATATAAATAAAATAGGTTATAAAAGATAGATAAAAACAGTAGGTTGGTTAATCTAAAAGATAAAACAAATAAGTTCTGTGATTAAAAAGCCTGACTAAAAAGGTAGGTTTTGAGTTTGCCCTTAAAGGTATCAACACTTTCTGCGGCCCTCAGGTCATCAGGCAGGGTGTTCCACAGACGACGAGTGTAGTAAGAAAAGGAAGCCTCGCCGTGAGTTTTGGAACAACATTTTGGGACAATTAAAAGACCGCTGCCAGAAGACCTGAGGGTACGAGAGGGTTCATATGATAAAAGCAAATCTGATAAATAACTAGGACTAAGACCATTAAGAGCTTTATAAGCCAATAAAAGGATCTTAAAATCAATTCTGAAGGACATGGGTAATAAGACGCTTCCTTAACTTTGTACTCCAATAGAGTTGTTTTGCCTCCCACTGGTTGAAAAAACCTAGTCAGCTTAAAGCTATACTGTGAATCATATGAGTCACAAAAATATATTGGCTAATATTTATTTATACAGATGTTAATGATAACAGTTGTCCTGCCCTGACAGCTAACCTTAAAGGCCAGGACACACCAGCCCGATAATCGCCGTCGTCAAAAAAAAAGACAAATCTGTTTGTTGTGTGCCGTGACGTCGGCCGACGTAGAGGTCGTCGGGCTTGTTTTTGAGCCTGTCGGCCGCCGATTGAACATGTTCAATCGGCGGCCGACCGTCTTTCAATTGGAGCAATTTGATTGGTGGAGGGCTAGCGAATCAGTGAAGCCCGGAAGTGAGGCGGGTAGCACAAACAGCTAACAACAGCTAGCCATCGTTTTAATGTGTTTGTTCGTTTCGTTTTGCGAGTACTCACATGCATCAACCCTTGTTGACTGCTCGACACCATGCTCGACACTCTCTGCTAAAAATTGTGCTCTTATGGTCCATAAATATAAATACGTATTTCTATCTATGTTTATGCTCTAGAGAGCTGTCCCATCATTTCCGGCTTTCGTATTTTTTCGGGCCACAATACAGATTAGCGCCGCCTGCTGTTGTGGAGACATTACAAGCGCGGGATGTACGGAAAATAAGCAGTCGTCTCGGTGTGTTTTTGGGCCGCGACGGAAAGACTGGAGCTTCCTGAAACGGCGACTCCAGTTTTTGGGTAGTCGGAACGTGTCGGACTGGTGTGTCCTGGCCTTAAGTCACCACCCCAAATCCACAGAAAGCATTTTCATTGTTTCATCTCTCATACAAATGTTACAGCTACTGTGATAATTTTCAATGCCATTAATTTAAAATGATAATATAAAAATTTAAAAATCTAGCCGTGGAGCCAGGTATGACGCACCAGGGCTGTGATGACCAACATTAGAGACCAAGAGAAACTACAAAACTACATAATGATTATACATGGACAACCACAAACATCTGATTTTCCAGCTAAAATAAAGTAATGGGTTAAGAGTCCCACGTGGCAATTATGGAATTTGCTTTAAAGCACACTTGGATGGAGAAGCAGTATTGGCATGAAACTAAACTACAACTCAAACAGAAAAAAAATCTTAAGTATTGCTGTTTGTGAAGAATTCTGGGGGCCTTTAGTCCTTTCTGGGGGGGGTTGGGCTTGTGATCGTTTGTGAGTTTAACACCTCAGAGCAGTTATACTCAGGACAGGGCGCCAAAAAGGCTTAACTGTCTATTACAAGAAGGCTAAAGTCATATTTGCAGTGGCATGAACCAAGACTTGTCTATCGTGTTAGTGCATCTACTACCCATAAGAAAACCATTTCCTATTGGTCAAAGCGGATTGCACTATCCCTAGACACAAAGGTTTCTGTCAATAAGGTTTTAAAAGTTAAACTTTTAAACCGTTTCAGGATTTTTATGGCAAAGGCCTCTGGTGTTGGCCCAACTGGGGCGGATGCTTCAGCCAAGGACTTAGATATGAAACATATGCAATGGAGATCCAAAGGATTTAGTGCCCTATGTGGAGCATTTCTGAGAAGGAACGTCAGTAATGCAATTTGATAGAGAGATTTACTCTGTTTGATAAACACTGACAACATCATTTAGATTTCTGTTCTCGTTATTCAAGCAAACTGAAGCAAAAATGAGTTAAAAAAAAATGCAAGTGATTAATGTGTGATTAATTTCTGCAGGTGCAAAATAAATCAAGTTGTGACAGGTAGTGTGGCGGCCAAATAAAGCAGACTGGAGGGACGAAGACATAAAATCATTGAGTGTGAATAGAAAAATAAGATACACTGAAGGTGACATATTTAAGAGAGACAAGAGGAAAAAGAATGACACAACGGTGATAAATCTACTTTAGCTCATAATATCGTGTAACGAAAAGTTACTACCTACATGCTCCGTAACGCGTCTCTTTTCCAATAGCTGTCGTAAAGAAAATAGCCACCATGGGGAAGTTAGGACATTAATAACTATAGGGGAGAACGGGGGAATCTGAGGCATCGGGTAATGTGAGCCACCCCCTGTATCTAGGCAACGGAAAACATTTGTGGTAATGTGAGATATATGTTTTCAAGCCCCTCTCATTTCCCCTTGGCCCTGAAAGAGAGGACCTCATGGTGCTGTGGTAAGCATGTTTTTTTTCACCAAAATAGGTATTTTGCATGTAAAAGTCAATTTTCTTGCTGTCAACTTAATCAACTGTTGTGCCAAAGCAAATGTATTCACGTAGAACAACTTATATCATATGTGTTGATGAACTACCAACATATGAAACCATGTGATGCTGATAACTGAAGATTAGCATGAAATGCTAAGAGAGGTAGTTTCTTCTCAAATTGTGGTGGTGGGGGAAAGTGAGCCAAATGCTGTGGGGGAAAGTGAGCCACTGTCTCACTTTCCCCCACCATAAGGCACAAGTTAAGTTTAGTCTTAAACATATTTTAATGTAATATTACATGACATATGTTTTATTTTAATGTCATACACATTGTAGAAAAGCCATCATGCCAAGGAAATACACCAGGAAGACGACCTGGGGCAACCACACAGAAAGAGCACCTTCTCATCTTTCCCTGTAAACTTCAGGGCTGGAATGTAGAGTAGGCCTAGTTGTAGAGTATGACAGGCTGATGTTATAATCCAGTTGGGTCTTCTCCTGTGTTCTGAGTCCCAGGCTGTTCTCGCTGGTTCTGATTTTCCTATGCTTTGACCCCCAGACACTAGCTGGCTCTAAGGGTCCTGTGTTCTGACCCCCAGACTGTGTTCTAATCTAACTGGTTCTATCTTTCATTTGAATCTTATTAAAACCTTTTGAATTATAATATGTTGTATTTGATTTTGTATTTTGTTCAGAGTTACTTTCAAGTGTTAGAACATTTGCTTTGCTTAATTGACCAAACCCTATCATTCTTTTAATAGTCCGACATTAGTTCTGGAATGTGTGGCTAGCTTTCAGGATTCTTACTGTTATAATATGTGTTGTTATGGTAGTTTCAGAGTGGAAAAAGTAAGTGGATCAGTTTACCCCACAGCTGGGGTAAAGTGAGCCACATCACAACTTTTTTTAAAACAATCATATTTTCACTGCCCTTTGTCTTGAAAGAATTCTGCTAATGCCCATTTCTAGGAAACATCCTGAATTAATGAGAAATGTGTAAATTTGAGTGATAAATCATTTTAGCTCGCTTAGAGGGGAGCAAATGTAAAAAGTGTCTCAGATTACCCCGTTCTACCCTATGTGACTTTACAGCAAGACTCTACATAAATAGACTGCCAGAAATCGTTTCACACTGGGTTACCACTACAAGAAGGTATTCTACTTTAGTCCACAAGAGAATTTCTTCACAACAACTAGGATTAAGGGGCTCGCTTTGTGGGGATACATCATCCATCAACATGGTCGTGTTCAGTCTCCTGGAAAAACTACTTCTGTACAACCTTTGCAGGGTTTCCTGCAGAACTTTATGGCTAAGGCGGCCGCCTAGACAACGACAGCACCCCCGCCCTTGACTACCGACTGACGGTTTTGCCCTTCAACAAATAGGGGAGAACGGGGGAATATGAGGCATCGGGTAATGTGAGCCACCCCCTGTATCTAGGCAACGGAAAACAGTTGTGGTCATGTGAGATATATGTTTTCAAGCCCCTCTCATTTCCCCTTGGCCCTGAAAGAGAGGACCTCATGGTGCTGTGGTAAGCATGTTTTTTTCACCAAAATAGGTATTTTGGATGTAAAAGTCAATTTTCTTGCTGTCAACTGTTGTGCCAAAGCAAATGTATTCACGTAGAAAAACTTCTATCATACGTGTTGATGAACTACCAACATATAAAAACCATGTGATGATATTAGCTAAAGATTAGCCTGAAATGCTGAGAGAGTTAGTTTTTTCTCAAATTGTGGTGGTGGGGGAAAGTGAGCCAAATGCTGTGGGGGAAAATGAGACACTGTCTCACATTCCCCCACCATGAGGCACAAGTTAAGTTAAGTCTTAAACATATTTTAATGTAATATTACATAACATATGTTTTATTTTAATTAGTGGTGGGCCGATAACGGCGTTAACGTGCTGCGTTAACGCCAGACTCTTATCGGCGATAAAAAAAATATCGCCGTTAATCTCTTGTTCCTCTTATTTTAGCGCGGATGTATACCTGGCCGAATTGCACTGTAGTGCACGAGTCAGAACGAGTCCGACTTCGCACCTGTGTAGCCTACCACATCAAACGTAACGTGCTGACATGGATGCAGCTAGGAAGCCGCCGGGTTTGCTTCAGGGAAAATGTATTTTTAAGAAGCTTCCCAATGGAAACCTCGACAAGACCAAGGTTGTTTGCACCTTGTGCAATGCGGAATTGGTTTACTGTAGGAGTTCTAACAGTCTGTGCTCTCGGAAGCGGCCGGGGCATGCGTGTGTGCAATGGGAGAGCTTTGTGTGGAGAGAAAAAAAAGAGGCAAGGGAAATCGCCAAAGCCAATGCATAGCCTCGACTCATTAAAGGTTGAAAATCACTGAATTACACAACATGTAGGCTAGCCTATGGCTTAAGGCTATGGAAATCATTATGGAAACAATATTTTTTTTTATCAGTGATAGCTCAGCTGATCTCGTTGCTATAGAGACCACGTCCGTCCGCTTTGTTTGACAACTGACAGAGCTGCCAAGTCTCACCCTTTTGGCCGTGAGACACACTCATATCAACCAGCTCACACTCTCACACGCTAGCCTACAACTCAAATTTCTCACGCGGAGAAGTTAATCCCCAAAATAACGATTGTTTTGCGGGACTTTTATTTTGACAGTCTTATATTGAAAAGCTAACGGACATGAGTTCCGTGACATCCTCTTTCTGCACGCAAGTTAACTTGATGCATTAGGTGTGCACCTGCACAGGAGATGAGCCCCTGGTCTGATGCGCCACCTGGCTTGAGAAACACGTTCTCAAAGACTTACTTTGAGTCATTATTTAGGGAGCACACACATATTATGATTGAATTCAAATGAGCCATTTTAATCTAGATTAATCTAGATTAATTCCAAAATTAATCTAGATTAATCTAGATTAAAAAAATTAATCTATGCCCACCTCTAATTTTAATGTTATACACATTGTAGAAAAGCCATCATGCCAAGGAAATACACCAGTAAGACGACCTGGGGCAACCACACGGAAAGGGCACCTTCTCATCTTTCCCTGTAACCTTCAGGGCTGGAATGTAGAGTAGGCCTAGTTGTAGAGTATGACAGGCTGATGTTATAATCCAGTTGGGTCTTCGCCTGTGTTCTGAGTCCCAGGCTGTTCTCGCTGGTTCTGATTTTCCTATGCTTTGACCCCCAGACACAAGCTGGCTCTAAGGGTCCTGTGTTCTGACCCCCAGACTGTGTTCTAATCTAACTGGTTCTATCTTTCATTTGAATCTTATTAAAACCTTTTGAATTATAATATGTTGTATTTGATTTTGTTCAGAGTTACTTTCAAGTGGATCAGTTTAACCCCAGCTGGTTCACTTTACCCCCTTGTTTTTTCTGGTCTGTCTCAGTTTACCCCACAGCTGGGGTAAAGTGAGCCACATGACAACTTTTTTCAAAACAATCATATTTTCACTGCCCTTTGTCTTAAAAAAATTCTGCTAATGCCCATTTCTAGGAATCATCCTGAATTAATGGGAAATGTGTACATTTGAGTGATAAATCATTTTAGCTCGCTTAGAGGGGAGCAAATGTAAAAAGTGGCTCAGATTACCCCGTTCTCTCCTACATAAAAAAAAATATATACATATATGCTTTATTGATAGTGTAGAGACAGAGTTGAAATGGGGCAGAGAGGGGAGTGACATGCAGAGAACGACCGCGGGCTGGAATCGAACCCGGGTCCGCTGCTGGCCGAGGCCCATGGGGGGGACGCCCTACCAACTGAGCTAAGGGCGCCCCCACAAGGCAGCGATTTTATGTGAAGAAATCCGCGATTGTGTCTTCAAGATTTCCTTCTGATCAGCTTCCGAGCCGCACCAACCCGAGCCACACTGCTCAGTAGAAACTAGGCTTAATTAGATGCTCTGAGTGTAGGCCTATGTGTCTGCGTGCGAACACTACGCGTGTGTGCATGACGTTACGGCATGCAGACGGAAGAGTTAACAAACATGGAAGCCGATGAGCTCATAAAGAGCAAGCAAACAAACTGGTGGCGAAAATAAACGCAGCGTCTGCTATATGGAGATATTGAGAATTCAGGTACAGGAATTTGAACAGAAAGAAGTCCTGTGCAAAACTTGGAAAGTTAAAGACTCTACAGCAGGGGTTCTCAAAGTGGGGAAGCGAGTGAGCAGAGAGAAGGCGCAGCGTTCAAATCAAATCAAATCAAATCAAATCAAATCAAATCAAATCAAATCAAATCAAATCAAATCAAATCAAATCAAATCAAATCAAATCAAATCAAATCAAATCAAATCAAATCAAATCAAATCAAATCAAAGCGTTCTGTCAGGCGGCACGACAAGCAGGCGCACTCCCGGGGAACTGTCGCTTCCGTGCTCGTCGAACGCATGCGCGCGCTCGTAGGGGCCGTTGGAAGAGTTGAGAACTGTTTATCTTTTTGTTGCGGCGGTTGAAAAATCACAATCGCGCTCCTCTGCCCGTCACTTCACATGGGGAGCGCAAAGTGAAGCCGCGGTGCCAGGCGACAACGCGAGCGGAATGTCGCCTACCGTCTGAAAACGCCCTTTAAAGGTTCACATTTTTCTTCCAGGAGGACATGCCCCCGGACCCCCCTACAAGGTCCTGAGTCCCCACCACAGTCTCACAAATTCCTGTGACAAACACTGTATAACAGAAAGTTGAGACACCTTCTAGAAGAGAGTAGGGGGACAGAAGAAGGAGAAGGGAGAATAAAGGGAGGGGTGAAGGAATACTGGTGTGACGATGAAGGTTTCAATGTATAAATATTTTGAATATATTTTTATACACATATTGTTTTAAGGAGGCTTATTCGGGGTGACGATAGCAAGGAAGGGGACATGTAAGGGGGCCATGGCCAGAAAAAGTTTGAGAACCCCTGCTCTACAGCACCGTGGCAACACAGACAATCTGTATCAGACAGCACAGAGAAAAGTCTGATGAATGCATGAGAGTGATGGCCAAAGCCAGTTTCAGTAAGTTTACAGAAGTGCCACACTGTTACTGTCTCTGACCTTTGGAGAAATGCATTGATTTATTTATTTATTGGAAAAAAAACGTTATATATCTATCATTAAAATTGTCAAATTATTGGCCTACACTGGCCCCATTGTATGCCTTCTAGGGCTGGCCCGAATGCCATTTTTCAGGCTTCGAGTATTCGTTGGTTTTTCCGAGCGAATATTCGGATATTCGTTCCAGAAAAACACACCATCAAACCAACATTAATAATGTTGGTTTGATGGTGTGTTGTACTCACTGAAACCGAGTGTGTGAGCCGAGACAGCAAGCTGCGTAGTTTGTTGATGCTTTAATAACTTACGAACGGTAGTAAAGTCGGAGTTCCTTACTTTTTCCCCGTGGAGGCAAACAGCTGTTTTTCCGTTCCAAATCAGCTGTCCTCCGCGCCATCGTAACCCATACAGGAGCTTATCAATTCATCCAGGAACGTGAATCTTTTCGGCGATTTATAAATCCATACAAAGATCCAATATTGATAGTCTTTTGTGTCCATATTATATACATTATTGACTACCTATTCCCATGATGCAAGCAAGTCACGGTTGATGATGGCTGAATAGCATGGCTGAATGTAGCATTACGTCAAGCATTACATTTCCTTCTGAAATTGCGCTAATGTTGTGGTAGCCTATAGAGTTATTAGGAACACAATCTATTCTTCCTCCATCTCTCTCTCCCTCCTGCGCTTGGTGCCGCTTTTAGTTTGCCTCACTCTGGTAACATCACATAGCATACTACAGCTGATATCACCGGTTGCGCTGAAAGGGCAACTGCCAACTAGGTCAAAGTTCAAATAATTCGATAATATATTTTAAATGAACGTCTAATTTGTATTTTACAATTGTTTTATAACTTGTAAATCCAAATATTATTTGCTGACAAAATATACTGCAGTTTGAGCTACCTTTGCAAATAAAAAAAATAAAAAATAAAAAAAAAATAAAAAAAATAAACGAATATCCCGAATACTGAATTGAGCTCCGAATACTAATTTAACAAACGAATACTCGGATATTCAAATAATTCGGGCCAGCCTTCAAGTTTTAATTTACTTTATTTTTATGTTTTTAATTGAAAATAACCTTGGTATTTAAAAAAACAAAACAAGCAACAAACCAACCACCTTAACTAACACATTTCCTGCGGGAAACACTGATTTATTTCTTTAATCATGACTCAAGAGATGTGTGTGTACTGCCATTTTTAATTGTTTTAACGCAAAACATCAGAAAACATCTAAAATCTTACTGGAATATATATAATGAATGCTTCTGGTTCCGTTATGTTTCCGTATGTGGATCTGAGAGGAAAGCATTAGATTGATGCACACATGGTCTCCAGGAAGCCCCTTTATTTTTACAGGAAAGAGAAGCTATACGTAGCCATATTCCTTTGGTAGCTTCACTCAGCTGTTCCATTAGATTTAATTCTAAAGGGTTACAGAATAACTTATAGAGTCATAGTAAAAACAGAAGCATTTATATAACTTAAACTGTGCAAGTACTATTAAGGATAAAACTGTGAGCTTTATTGGTCCTTTAGTTACTCTCCAAAACCACATCTATTCAGTTGTTATTTGGAGAAAAGAACAAAAGTCTCTCAGTGATTGTGAAACTGTCCCACATCCACTGAAACTTGCATCATATTTCAAAATATTAGCAAATATTTCCTGTGAACTAAGCATGCTCCGGTGTGCCCAGGAGTAGGTTTGAGGCTGAAAGAGCCCGACATGGAGCCTTGGTTCAAAAGGCCATCAAAGCCATTACTGTTGGCTTTAGACCTCATTGGTGCCAGGTGGGCCAGAGTTTGCTGAGCGTGCCATTATAAACAATTCTAAGCTTATTTTATCACAAATTCCTTACAGTGTACATTACGACATACACATGACTGGAAACTTAATTTAACATGCTTTGCATACTTCAAAGCATAATTTTCAGTCCTTTAATTTTTTATGAATACCTGTAATTCAGCTGTGATGTGATATGTGTTTTGTTCATTGTTGATACAATTAAATTGACCTCTATGAGAAAGGTCACATAGCCATGCTTTGAGAAAAACTTCACTAAGCTAAGATGGCTCTAGCTGGACCTGACCTGACGCCCTGAGAACACCCAGGAGAGATACAACAAGGCTGGTCTTTCACCATTTCCACTAAAACAAAGACCCTGTTTCAAAACTCCACCTAAGGACACTTAAAATGTTGTTGATCCCCTCTTGGATTCATTGCAACTGCTGACATGGCCGGTCCTTTTACACGTTTCCATTCAAGCAAGCATCGTCATTTCAATATATGATCAAATTAGCTTGACCAATGTGAACGTCAGCAAGTTCACATCGGCCGAGCGGTGAGAGCAATTATGTAAAGTATCTGGACCGCTAATCAATGACAGATGTGCAGTGAGTTCTAGAGGTCTGCTTACACACCCTGTCTTTGTTAGGTAACATTTCATTTTACCTCGCATCTGAGTATTGGTTTCACAGCAATGCTGAGGTAATTAACAGATCCCTGCGAGGTTAAGACACTCTCCAGACAAAAATTTGATTCGCCAATCTGTTCAGCTCCAAAGGTCGTAAATTAGAGGTAACAATTTATTTGTCCCAAGTGTTCTTTGTTGTTCACACGGCAATGCACACTGCAGATTTTAAACATGAAGTGTGAAAGGTCTGATAATAATCACTGACATTTAATGAAACATTCTGAGATAATGAGATAATGTTCAAATCGTACTCCACAGCGCATCCACTATGTTATCCTACTGCCAATCAGCTTGCTTCTCCCTGCAGACCAGAACAGAGTCCAGACTGTTTACGGTCTTGGCTCAACAATGGTGGAACAAGCTCCTCATTAATATCAGTGTAGTAGAAAATCTTTCCATCTTTAGTTGAGGGCTGAAAACGCATCTGTTCAGACTGCACCAAGGCTCAGAGAAGTGCAGGGGTCCGGCTTCGGAAAACCCATTCCTGCTCGCAACCGCAAAGCTCGGTACCAGATTGACGACTACATGAACCAATCAGGACTGCTTTTCACTAATGGACAAAGGTTAGGTCCGAATGCGTGCCCATATTGGCCCAGCAATTTTATTAACAAGGATCCTCCCCACAGAGATTGAAGACAGTCCAGACTGATTTGCAGGAGAAAAACAAATTTGAAGCTTGTGGGATCAGGCTGGTCTCGCCGGGCTAGCCCGACCCGTTAATATCAATTTAAATACCTTCATATCCTTTATTAAATGTAGTAGACATATTATCTTAAATCTGTGGAAAAAAATCTCTGTTTAGAGTACAATTGAAAGGATATTCAGGTTTTCAGTTAGCATTTATGGGTCTTCTGAAATCTCTCCTAAACTCCTTAAAATGACTGAGCTGACCGCCAGCTCCATAAGGTAACAGAATAACTATGCCTTAGTACCCCATACAACCCCACTTCAAAAATACTGAACTATCCCTTTAATATAATGTGAGCAGCACATGCGCAATGTGCTAAACATTCACGATTTAGAGGACAAACCCCTAAAAAAATAACAACATTTAAAGCACACCTTGTGCCATGACAGGTGTGTGGCTGGAAGACCAGCTCCTGTCACCGCCGCATTTCAGCATCAGCAACAAACAAAACAGTAAGGAGTCGGAAGTGGTGATCAAATTTAACAGGGCTTGCAATAGCCCATAGGAAGGAAAGCTGCCATTCACTAAAATCTAATCGATGATCATTCTCATGAATTAGGGTTAAATGTAAACTAACGCAAACGCCCCTACCCGTGCACAGTTTTTACAGTAGAAGAGACGGGGTGACTCTTATAAAAAATAAATAAAAAAGGTGCTTTGCAAAATTGCGGATTCCATGTAGGCCTTATACATTTCATGTTTGAGTGATGGAGACACTGACATTTCCATAATTTTCATTTTCATTTAACTTTTATTTATCCTCGAGAGACCAATTGAGGGGTGACCCTCATTTTCAATGGTGTCGAGTTCAAACAAATTCCAAGGAAAAACAACAATGCATACACAATATTCAATGCAAATACATCAAATACACAACAACAGGTGAAGAGAAGAAAAAAAAAAAAAAAAAAAAAAAAAACAATTGAAACATTTACATAGTGGTGAGGAGTGGCAGCAATTAAAATGAAATTAAATGGGTGAAAGTACAATATAGCCTAATTAAAACAGTTACAGGTAGAGTTTGGCAGATTTAAGATAGTTTGTTTAAATTGATTAAAGGATATGAAGGTATTTAGTTTAATTTGTTGCTGTAAGTTGTTCCAGGAGTCGGGGGCACTGAAGCTAAAAGCTGTCTTTCCCAGCTCAGACCGGGCTTGTGGGACATAAAGCATGAGCATGTCAGTGGAGCGGGTCTGATAAAGCCCATCTGAAATTTGCAACATTTCTGTTAAATAAATAATAATAAACGAGTATCAAACCACCTGCTGCCGCATCTTCCGCAATGGAAGACCTAAAAACATAATAATTGACGACACGGAGGTGGACCATGTCAATGAACAAGTTATGTGTAAATTCCTCAGTAAGGAAAAAAAAGATATGCATCATATTTGAATGGTTATTGCTCATACAGTATATCAATAATATGATGAGGGTCTTGGGCCAGCAGATGCTCAATAAGAACTAAGGAACAGCACACACTTTTGTTTAAGTTAGTTTTATTTAGTTTTTCAAGCAATTAAAAACAGCACTTTAACTTAGTTTTATCACCATTATTTGACATTCAGACTAGGGATTGGGCCGATCCGATCCAGTATCGGGTCTGATATGGCCGAAATCTGCGTATCGGATATCGGACTGACAGCTCCAAAAAAAAATATATATATATATATATATAGGGGAGAACGGGGTAATCTGAGCCACTTTTTACATTTGCTCCCCTCTAAGCGGCCTAAAATGATTCATCACTCAAATTTACACATTTCCCATTAATTCAGGATGTTTCCTAGAAATGGGCATTAGCAGAATTTTTTCAAGACAAAGGGAAGTGAAAATATGATTGTTTTAAAAAAAGTTGTCATGTGGCTCACTCAGGGCTGTACAGTGCGACAGTTTTGATCGCATTTGCTACTGAAATTGATCACGTGCGATGATGAATACAGTGCTGCTCGCACTAGTGCTAGCGTCTAATACACTTCACCAACGGTAATAACCGGAAGGAGACGGCACGCAGTTAAGTTAGCGCGTGTGCAAACAGAACATTTCCTGTGCGCCTTCACATTAAAAGCCTGTTACTAGCCAAACGTGAGTTGACTTTTATTTTGAAGCCGGTAAGAACAGGAAGTTCGCGCTTCACAGCCCGTCAGTGCACAGCTGCAGAGAGCAGTCAACAACAGTAGTCTATACAAAGTTTGAAATAACTGATAAGCCACTGAAGAACACCTCCCAACACATTCACAACAACCTATTTAACTTATCCTAAATTGTACCAATATGTAGGCTATATAGGCTATATGTTTTAAAGTTTGGTTTTAATTAACAGAAGGACATTTACCAAAAAAAAATATTAGTATGAATATAATAATTATATGTGTATACAAAAAATATATAGATATACATTTTATCAGGAGAAATAATTCTGAATCAGCAAAAAATTGCAAATGGCAGGTTAGATTATTTTGTCTAAATTGCAATCAGTGCACCCCTATTAATTTTTCTACAATTATTACTGCACACACTAGGATATGATATTAATTGAGAATTTCAAATGAGACCAATATGACAGGCTAAAAGGCAATTAGAGCGAAATGCATGGGTTAAGGTTATGCAAGTTTTCGATCATACTTTGTGTGCTACTGAATTTATTTTTGTGCTACTGATTTTTTTTGCTTGCTAGCACCAGTGCTACCACCTAAAAAAATAAGCGTACAGCCCTGGGCTCACTTTACCCCAGCTGTGGGTTAAACTGAGACAGACCAGAAAAATCAAGGGGGTAAAGTGAACCAGCTGGGGTTAAACTGATCCACTTACTTTTTCCACTCTGAAACTACCATAACAACACATATTGTAACAGTTAGAATCCTGAAAGCTAGCCACACATTCCAGAACTAATGTCGGACTAGTAAAAGAATGATGGGGTTTGGTCAATTAAGCAAACCAAATTTTCTAAACACTTGAAAGTAACTCTGAACAAAATCAAATACAACATATTATAATTCAAAAGGTTTTAATAAGATTCAAATGAAAGATAGAACCAGTTAGATTAGAACACAGTCTGGGGGTCAGAACACAGGACCCTTAGAGCCAGCTTGTGTCTGGGGGTCAAAGCATAGGAAAATCAGAACCAGCGAGAACAGCCTGGGACTCAGAACACAGGAGAAGACCCAACTGGATTATAAAATCAGCCTGTCATACTCTACAACTAGGCCTACTCTACATTCCACCCCCGAAGGTTACAGGGAAAGATGAGAAGGTGCTCTTTCCGTGTGGTTGCCCCAGGTCGTCTTCCTGGTGTATTTCCTTGGCATGATGGCTTTTCTACAATGTGTATGACATTAAAATAAAACATATGTTATGTAATATTAAATTAAAATATGTTTAAGACTAAACTTAACTTGTGCCTCATGGTGGGGGAAAGTGAGACAGTGTCTCACTTTCCCCCACAGCATTTGGCTCACTTTCCCCCACCACCACAATTTGAGAAAAAACTAACTCTCTCAGCATTTCAGGCTAATCTTTAGCTAATATCATCACATGGTTTTTATATGTTGGTAGTTCATCAACACGTATGATAGAAGTTTTTCTACGTGAATACATTTGCTTTGGCACAACAGTTGATTAAGTTGACAGCAGGAAAATTTACTTTTACATGCAAAATACCTATTTTGGTGAAAAAAACATGCTTACCACAGCACCATGAGGTCCTCTCTTTCAGGGCCAAGGGGAAATGTGAGGGGCTTGAAAACATATATCTCACATGACCACAAATGTTTTCCATTGCCTAGATACAGGGGGTGGCTCACATTACCCGATGCCTCAGATTCCCCCGTTCTCCCCTATATATTTTTTTTTATTTTTACTATGAAAGCGCGAACGAGCCGTGCGAGCATGCGCCGATGTTCGGTGGAGGGAGAGAGGACACCACTTTCTAATTTGACATACCGTACATATCAGTTTGTTAGCCAGTGAGCTAACCAAAGCTAATCCAAGTCAAGGAAGTGGAGAGGCTTCTGCACTGTGACAAATTCTACCATGTAAAATACAGCCAGAGAGAGGAAGACTGTTCAGACAAACAGACCACCACATATTCTAGTGGGGCAGAAGTGATTTTTTTTGTATGACTCTATAATTCAGCCTTTAAGATAAACCTATATGCCTTTGTGTATATTTCTTGCTCTTTTAAATTAGAATTGCCTTCCTAGCCTTATACATAACATCACCACCAACAAAAAAAATTATAACAATTATGATATCGTATCGGACAGTATCGGTATCGGCCGATATCCAAAACCCAGATATCGGAATCGGATCTTAACTAAAAATAGTGGATCGGTGCATCCCTAATTCAGACATTCCTGTCTGCTTTTTCCTTCCATGAACTGTCATCACAGTGTATATCATTACAGCAATACAAAAGGACACATTCCAAGAGCATCCATATTGGAAAATGTGATGATATGTTATGTTGGTCTAAAAAGTCACTAGAAAGCCAATTTCGAGAAAAGAGGAAAACATCACCAGTACTAATCTATACAGCTGTATATCACTTATATTAACCAGGTTGCTGAAAATGCTTAGGGCCACTGTGGAACAGCAGCTGGCCTCCACTAATCTCCAACCTATAAACCTCCTTTTTAACCACAACACTGGTAAATCTGATACAACCACGATGAATGGAGCAGTAGTGCATTAAAAATGGAAGGTCAGGCTCGTGTTCTCCAAGACATACAGTTATATATGCAGCCCTTTGAAAAGCTTCAGGGTAGAGGTCATTGCTTCAAGAAATAACAAAATGCACAAATATGTTGGATTTAACACATTACTAATTATCAGATGTCCCGGATCCCCCCTCCATATGTCTATGTCCACTCCATTCATGTAGAAACTGAGTGTGGAAAGAATAGAGGGGTGTGAAGAATAAAGGAGGTGACAACAAGAAACTAGCTGGACTAGAGCTGGCAGAGCTCCAAAACAACTACAGCAGGGCTACAACTAAAACTGTTCCTGTGCTTCTAGGCATCAGCTGTGAGGAAATAACACCATTACCAATTCCATCAACATCACAACAAGCATATGTTAGACTAAAGCTATGTATAACAATGAGGAAACCATGCATATACATCATCAAGCTACTTGTAGACACTGCCGAAACCTACTTCTGTGTGCCAACATGGCGAAAAGCAAAGCCTAAAAGGACTGACGGGACTGTCCTGTTTGTCACCACCCCCACTGGTCGGCCCTCGCAATCACACAAAGGTCCTATTGTCGAGCACAATAGGGTCACCCTCTCTGTTCGCGCTGGTCTGATCCAAGTCAGTCACTGCTCATAGAGCCTGGAAGCTTGCCATCTTCGGGGCAAGGATCTTTGAAGACATCGTCATGAGTGGACTGCTTTCACTTCAGAGATTTCAAGTTAAGTTAAATGTATTAAAGTGAGATGAAGTGACAAATTAACTCCAAAGTAAATGGGAAAGATGAAAGTAATGAAGTCTGAATTGATTTCAAAATCTGAATGTAGCTGCGTTTCCACCAAAACTACCAGGGCCTTTGAGTTCCAGGAACTCCTCAACCAGTAACCTTTAGAAAAAAAGGCAGACACAAGGGCAGCAGATGCATGATGTGTGGCCTGGGCAATACAGTCAATACATGATGTGCTGTTGCTCATCTCTTTTTATTACATCGCAAATGGATTATATTCAAACCAGGAAATGAGACGCTCGCTAAGTGGAGATATAAACATTACGGGTGAAACTAATCAGATTTCTTCAGCACAGCATCCCTGACCTATAAGTTACTGAACCTTTGCAAAGTCCTACCCACCGAGCAGGATCTTTTTCTGGGGTAATCATAGTTCCGTACGGCTTAGACCCTAGTTCCTGTGGTGGAAACACACGTAGTTCCTGCAAAGTTTCATAGTTCCGGGAACTAGTTCCTGTAGTAGAAACGCGGCTATTGATGTCTATATATAATGTATTTTTTTCTTCAAAGTCAGAGAGCTTGATAATGACATGATGATCTAATTTGAAACTGAAAATGTGAGCATATATGACCATTTAAAATGAGCAAGCAGGGTGCAATAATTTAAAAGGATTTCTGAACATTTCGAACAACCCATACTGTAACACAGAACCTTTGAGGCCAATACACTGAAATTCAGCAGCATATGAATGTTTAAAGTTAAAGGGGTCATATACTGTATGTGAAGTGGACTTCTGGTAGATGTGAATCAACTCTATACAGCACTAGCACCCAGACTTACCTTGCAGCATGCATCTGTATGCAGACTCTGAGATGGCGTAGATGTGAGGAGGCATTTCATGTCGTTTTTTGCCCCTGTACATCTCAATGATGTTGTCTGAGTAGATGGGCAGGTTTTTGTAGGGATTTATGACCACACAGAAGAGACCAGAGTATGTCTATAAAAAGAAAAAGGAAAACACGGTTGACTGTTCATTCATCATACAAAGGTTTGAGATTTAATATTTTGTATTATCAAGACCCCTAAAAAAGCAAATATAGGGCTGCCACTTCTGCTTCATTTGATCATTCAAAACTGTGTTACCAAACAGAAAACATTGCCAGGTTTAAGTCGAACTTTTGGAAAATCATCTAACAAAACATTAACAAATGTTCCAGTCTTGGACTTATGGATATAGACAAAACTAAAAATTGGTAAATGCCACACTGTGAGCAACTTTTTAAACAACCGTGTTTGTACAAGTTGTTGTTTCATGAGGCCCCTTCTGTTGTGAAGATTATACATTCATAAATCATGCCGGTAAGCTCTGCATGACTGCAGGTTGCTGGCACACTGCCAAGTATCCTACAGTATTTAAAGTTCTTGCTCAACTCACTTATTCTCCTCATACAGTATGTGGCAATTCTCCATTTCCTTTTTCTGCACGTTAAACTGGTGTCAATTTTACCCAGACAGTATTTGACTGACGGACATTCTTTAATCCACTACATATTTCCCTCAGCTGTATGATGCAGACTGACATGCAGTCAGACAGGACAGGGTTAATCCCTAATATGTCGGCCTCTGCTGTTGGAAGACTCCATTGACTGAAGAGTGGGGGGCGGGGGGTATACAGCAGACGGATTAAGGCTTTTTGAATCGCACATCAAAAGGCTAGGATCAAAAGATCAATACATATTGTCAATTAAATAAAAATCTGGTTAATAAATTGCAGCCATCCATCCAGTCATGATCTAACTGTATCTAAGAATACCTAAAATGCTTTAAATTAAGATGAACGGAAGGTGTCCACAGGCTTTCTCCCTCTGCTGACCTGTCTTGTCAGATAGTTTACTGCCTTTAATTCTATTCTCTCATCCTTGATTAGTTGTACCAACTTTCCTTGTGTTTTTTTCTCCTTCACACTGCACACACCCCCTCTTTTGTCACCTTTCTGATCTCTGTGCTTTGCTGGACTGCAAAGCCACATTCTTTTAATTATGTTGTCTGCGGCGGCCAGTGGGCTGCAAGGGGCCCCGGGGTCTGCTAACCCAGTTGTTGAACTGGAACACTGGTGACATGACCAAAGCAAACTGTGGGAGCAGAGTGAATTATGAAAGTGTCGGTGTGTGTGTGTGTGTGTGTGTGTGTGTGTGTGTGTGTGTGTGTGTGTGTGTGAGTGTGTGTGTGTGTGTGTGTGTGTGTGTGTGTGTGTGTGTGTGTGTGTGTGTGTGTGTGTGTGTGTGTGTGTGTGTGTGTGTGTGTGTGTGTGTGTGTGTGTGTGTGTGTGTGTGTGTGTGTGTGTGTGTGTGTGTGTGTGAGAGAGACAGAAAAATACCTCTGACAAGCACACCACAGTTGTCATCTGGCCAAATGTATACCCCAATCAGGTGCTATTCTATCATAAAAATGCAACACTTGTGCATACACCCACAGTCAAGAGAGGCAGATAATAGAACTACACACGTTATGTTACAGTGCAAGACAGTGTGCAAGACGAGGATGCTTACGTTAGCCCTGCTGCTAGACATCTTATGTGAATCTCAATCAATGGACCAGAGGTGTCTGACTTCACAGTTGGCAGTGGAAACAGCTTGAAAGTAGGCTACTGGAGAAGTTCTCAAAGCCAAATAGGTGAGATTTTGAATAGACATGTCTGCTAAAAAAAATTAAATCATGGACAGACTGTTGTAAAATAATTTTTAATTGTAAAAAGACATTTTCTGTTAAAAGAAAAACATAGTTGTAGGGGGCGCCCTTAGCTCAGATGGTAGGGCGTCCCCCCCATGGGCCTCGGCCAGCAGCGGACCCGGGTTTGATTCCAGCCTGCGGTCGTTCTCTGCACTATCAATAAAGCATAAAAATGCCAAAAAAATATCTTAAAAAACTAAAACAAAAAAAAACTTAGTTGTAAAGAATTGCTGTTGTACAACAAATAAGCAGTAAACCTAGGGGAAACACTGTTGCCCATATCTTCAACTAAATTAATTTAAAAGCAGTTTGTGCCAAAGTTGCACCTATACATGGACGTCGATTTGGCTAAACAAGTGGGGGGGACAAACAGGCATTCTGGAGTGCATTTTCAAAAGTGGGGGGGACAATGAGGAAACATATTTTTTTCTCTTTAGTGCAGGTAATGAACGGTTCTGAAAGACGGCATACCCGCTCACTAATGAATAAAATGTATACAAAACACTGATGTCTGACACATTTGATGAAAAAAGCATTTTCAAAAAGCAGCGGACATATGAGCCACTAGCTGCTCCCCGTAGCCCAACCAAACATGACGTAAACAAAAGGAGCTTGGGAAGGTAGTTCCGACTGAGCAATCTGAATGGTCGAAGGCATTTTGACCGTGCTCAAATCGAGCCGAAGCACGGCTGGACTGTCGCACAACAATATTACTCCGCCTCGGTCTCCATGGCAACCTAGCTAGTAGCATAGCCATGATCAGCTTCAATTACTTCTTGATAAACAACCAGTGACGTGCGGTGAGGTCAGTGAGTGGGTAGGCACTGAGTTCTGAAAGCCAGATTTCTCTAAACCTATATATTGTTAAATCAAAAACAATAAACAACAAACAGGCACGCACGGCCGATTTCAAATAAGTTCCTCCCTTTCTTTCTTTCTTTCTTTCTCTCTCTCTCACTCACTCACTCACTCACTCACACACACACACACAGACGGAACGTATATGAAATGTCACGACGGTGACTTCAGGTTTGCCCGTAGCCTACTGTAGTTTGGTCTAAATGATTAAACATCGCATCCATCGACTTAACGGACCCGTCCCTCACACCGAGGGCCAAAAAAACGTAAGGCAACAAGTCAAACCTTCGCCGATTCAAACTACCGGTACTACTTCTATTCAACTTAAAAATAAAAGACAGCATTCATCATTATGTAGGACTACAGCATAACTGATGGCAACTCCACTCCATAAACTTTATCTTAATAGATAAAGTACCAGTACAGGGCTGTACAGTGCGACAGTTTTGATCGCATTTGCTACTGAAATTGATCACGTGCGATGATGAATACAACTCCAATCGCACTCGTGCTAGTGTTGCCACCCGTCCCGTTTTTCCCAGAATTGTTCTCTTTTTTTCACCAGCTGTGACCCGTTTTTTGGGGAAAATGCCAAAACCTCATTTGATTTCCTTCCTTCGTTCAGTAGTTAAGGCCGTCTCACACGGGCCGAGGAGTTTGTTGCGCCCGCTATTGCATCGGAGAGGCGGGCGGGCAGGGGCGGTCTTAACGATCTCGGGGCCCGTTTCAAGACCCTGTGTGGGGCCCCACACTTTTTTTTTTTTTTTTTAATAAATAATGCTTGTGCATGCTGCCCGCGAAAATAAAAAAGATTGTGGAAACCAGTTGGTTCATAGACGGATTATGAGATAATGGGCCCAGACTCTTTGTACCATTTTAAAGTTAAATGCATCAGAGCAGAGGAACATTTTAATCAAATCTTGAGCTGCAGAAGGAACATTATTTTTCTTAAACAGGCACTCTTTACTCTGCAACTGTGAAAACAGTACAGTAGATTGGTCTGCAGACTCATGTTATATGATGGAGGGGCCCATTGCAACATATACAGGGTGGAAAGCTACTTTTCATGAACAGTATAGAATTTACACATAGCAAGCTTATTCCTGTTTGTGTGTGGGGGGCTTAGCTGTCCCTCATGAAGCCCCTTAGACAGAGCTAATAATGCTTTTGTTTTGCACTTGCTTTTCTATTTGTCACCTAGTTGGGGCCATGATGATTTATTTCCTTATATTTAGGCTATTCCTTGTTGGACCCTGTTATTGACATGAGTGACTGAGCTCTTTGACAATGCAACATTTAAAGTTACTATCAGTATTTCTGGCTTAGGCCCCCCCCCCCCGAGCCCTTGGGCCCCTGGGCATGGTTGCATGCAATATTATTCTCAAAGTGCACCAGATTGATGAATTTTACTTTAAAAGGTTGCATTTTTTTCTTCCGGGGCCCCCCTACAAGGTCCAGGGTCCCCACCCACCTCAGTCTCCCTATTTAGCCTATACTGTAAAAAGCACTGTAGGTGTGTATGGTTATTATAGGTCATTACACTGGTCAGTCTGAACTGGTAGCCTAATAATGGCCGAGCCCTCTGCCCCAAACATTCAAGTGTCCCTTTTTTTCCTAAATCCAAGGTGGCAACCCTAACTAGTGCGACAGCCTGCCAAATTGCAATTGGCAGGTTAGATTATTTTGTCTAAATTGCAATCAGTGCACCCCTATTAATTTTTCTACAATTATTACTGCACACACTAGGAAATAATATTAATTGAGAATCTCAAATGAGACCAAGATGACATGCTCAAAGGTAATTAGAGCGAAATGCAAGGGTTAAGGTTATGCAAGTTTTCGATCATACTTTGTGTGCTACCAAATTTATTTTTGTGCTACTGATTTTTTTTGCTTGCTAGCACCAGTGCTACCACTTTAAAAAATAAGCGTACAGCCCTGTACCAGTAGCATATGCCCCATGGACCTGTCCAGCATCAGAATGTAACCATTTATCCACATTGCAGAGCTTAGGTTTGTCCGTCAGTAACAATGAAAACACAACTGCTCAATTGAATATAAAATGCAGAATGGATTGCACTCGGTATCAATTCATCCAACTTTATTATTAAATAAACCCCAAAAAAGTTTCTGACTCACCAATCTGACTCCCTGGCTGTAGAAATAAGCAAGACGATAGTAATCCAGTGACAGTCTGACTGACAGCACAGCTAGCTAGCATCCATCCGTTCATGTAGGCTACCTGTCCGTTTGAAATGCTCGAACATTGTTTGTCCCTGTTGCTGCTGTACACCGTCCAAGGCTGGCGCAGGCCTTTCTCTTGCTATTCATTCTGTTCCTTTTTAAATTATAATCCAATTTGTTAAAATTCCTCCAGTCTGAAATATCTGCGGGCACGGCAGCTGCAATGTTGACTTAAAAATCCGCGGGGGTAACGCGACGTGAATGAGCATAGCCAACGTAATGACGTTGGCCTAAGCTGCGTGAATGTCTAGTAATATCTCGATTTTAATTGATGATATGTAATGTAAAGGCTTATGTGGCATACCATTTACGTAAAAAAGGCACAAAGAATTATGCTTATTTGCGTACATGTTAAATAATACAGAATCAAGTGCGCAATTTTTTTTTTCTTGCCGTCCACAATGAATAGGCGCAAAGGCACTGATTCTTTGCCGTACACAATGAATGGGAAACAGCAAAGGCACAATATTTTTTTGGCGTAACTTACTAACTGCCACGTTTCGAATCAAAACGTCTACACTTTTTTAAAGTAATCGCGGATTACATGTAAAGATCAAAATAATTAACAGTAATAATACAAATATAAGTTTATTAAATAAAAAAAATATTTTATTTTATTCTATTTTTATTTTATTTTTTTGCACACGGCGCCGCCTACCCTGACCGCACGTCACTGTAAACAACATCGTCAGTATCCATGTGCCGCGACACAAGCTGCTGTTAGTGTCAGCTACATTTACAGTCATTAGTGGGCATAGAGGATGGTAATCCCTACAGTTTACACTTCACAACGGGACACTTAAAGCCACTCGCCGTTGTCTCTCTGCTGCTGATTGAAATGCATCAGTCTTCTCTGGTGTGCAAACTAGTGTGTGTGTGTGTGTGTGTGTGTGTGTGTGTGTGTGTGTGTGTGTGTGTGTGTGAGTGTGAGAGAGAGAGAGAGAGAGAGAGAGAGAGAGAGAGAGAGAGAGAGAGAGAGAGAGAGAGAGACCTTGACGCTGTGTTTTAATACGGTTGGACGCACTCCATGTCCGGCTTAAAAAGTGGGGGGGACAAAATGAGTCTTGACGAAAAGTGGGGGGTACATGTACCCCCCATAATCGATGTCTATGCACCTATAGGCAGTTGAAGGATGTTCCAGGCGGTAATATGGTGCAGCCCACGTGTGTGTGGAGGGTAATGTCACCAGATGGCCATCACCACATACAAACCCCTTCCCCGAGCCCCCTACGGTGGGCACAGTGCCAAGCAGACAGATCAGTGCTCCTGACCCAGCATGAGCCACAGGCAGTGGGGAGAGGGATGACTCAGCTGGCTGCCCTTGACAGTGGACCCCAGGGGGTATTTGGGGGATAAGTGGGACTCTGAGGGCAAGGGGGTGGGACACAAGCAGGCATAACAAGAGACAAGCCCAGCCTACATGTTGTGGTTTGTAACTCTCTTCAAATGCAGAGTTTGCACAAAAGGAATTTCCACTCACTGGAAAAGTTACTACACTGCTACAATCAACGTTGAAGGCAGTGCTACACAACCCGGAGAAACGATGGTCAACAGAGGAGACCACTGACACATTTAAAAGGGTTCTCAGAACTCCGGAAATGTCCAAATAAATGTCTCTGAAGCGCTTAGCAACTGGGCCTCAGCCTCTCTCAACAGGAAAAAGGGAAACATGTTCTGGGCTCAAAGCGCTGTACAATGTTTGTCTCATTTACCCATTCACACTGTTAGAGATCCACTATTGCAACTGCATGAATCAATTGCCATGCTGACATAACTGGGCAAAGTAAACTTAACCAAGCCTTTTATATTTGCAGACCTCCCATAGAAACAGAGGAAATGCTATTGCCTCACACAACAGGTTTTAATTATTTACAGACAGACCCAAAAGATTCTCAAAGCTCTGTAGTTGATCTAAATCTTGAGGTGCTCTTAATCTCACTCACCATCACTTTATTAAAATGACAAACTGTCATAATTTTGTGCTTCTGACTGCTCAAGAGAGGGAGCTAACTTAAGTCTGCATAAAAATAACACAAGAAATACTTAAGACTGAATGCAAATGACCTGTGCAGAATTTGTGTTTCCTGCTTTCCTCAACAAATCATCTCTTAACTTTGCAGCTTTTTAGTTCTTATCCTCTATCAAAGTGCGTATTGGAAGTTAGATAATGCAGTGAAGAAACTTATAGGAAAAAAATTCTAGTATAACATTTTAATATTTGTTTTTATAAATCTACACTAGAAGTGGCCTCTGGAGCCGTTTTTGTGATACAATTTTACTTCCCCATCTCAAAACGAGTTTTCGAATGTGACGTAGCAATTGGTCGACGAACATTCTTATCCATAGACTACTTGGTGCAAAACAATGGTAATAGGAGGGAGATTGAGTTATGGTGAGAGGAAAATCAGTGGAGAATCGGTCTGGTGAGTGACTGGCATTAGCTAGAGTTAATGTTAGCTTATGACAGAAAATGCTGGCCATATTTCAACACTTAACAGCCAATGGCCGCGTTTCCCAGATTCGATGGTTCTTTGGGACCAAAGAAGGGTAAAATGGAATGAAACAACTTAATATTAATTGGAATAATCTATGAGAACTCTGTGAAGAAAGACAGGGCTTTTAGAAGCAGCAGCTGCTGGGATGTTACATGTGTGGCCGAAAAACAGTGCGAGAGATGCAGCAGTAACAGACGCAGACGCGCTCCAGAAGGTAGACGCAGGATGTGTGTTCCAGGCCTAAGTGGTCAACCATGCTGATCAGCAAAGCCAGGAGTCCATCACATTTTCATAGACTGAAACATGTTTAGAGGAAGTGTTTTTATTTTATGTTTTCAAGTCTGAAGCATGATTATCACCTTCACATGCTTTTAGGATGGAAGTATTTGAATGGGTTATGTTAGCGCTATGCTATGCTGGTCAGACTTAAAAGGTCACACAATCCCCAAAAAGCAGGACAGGAAAACATGCATGAGTGAGAAATGCTAAAGCAATGAACCAACAGACTTCGGCATGCATGCACCTCAAATCTTTAAAACGGCTTGTTCATTAGCTTCACACTTGAGGACTTTGGATTTGAGGATTAATAAAAAAACATGGTAATTTAGCCACATCAGGGCTCAACGCTAAGGTTTTTTTTCACTTGCCCGGTCGGGCAAGTGGGTCTGAATTCTACTTGCCCGAAGTAAATTTTTACTGGCCCCTACATAATTTCTTTTTATTATTAGTGTACAAATATTTTTTATATTTGCTCTTTATTTACATTGTATAAACACATCATGGACAGTGTGATAGATGAGTTAAGGGTCATACTGAAAGTGGAGGCTATTATTAAAATATTATTTGAGTTGAAAAACCGACAATAACTGCAAATTTTATGCAAAAAAAAACATTGGTCACACAATTGTTTTTTTCTTTTACCTTATTCTGTTTACAACAGCAATTCTTTAAAACTTTTTTCTGTAAGAATTTTTTTTAGGCCTACAACAAGTTTTTTTTATTCTATTTTATTCAAAATCTCAAATTTTGGTTTAGGACAGGCTGTTTTGATCACTTTTCGAGTAGCCTAGTTTCAAGCTTCCACTAGATGTGGAGTGACACCTCTTGCCCATTTATTGAGATCTACATGCAGGCTGTAAAGATGTTCCTCTGCTAACTGTTGCTGATGTTTGTGTTGACCTGCACACATTAAACTGGTAGTAGGCTACTATCAGTAGAGCTAACGTTAGCATCCTCGCTCGCTACCCTACTACTAGATTCACGTTGGATGCATTTAAAAAACGCGGATATTTTTGCTGCTTTTCAGACGGTTGGGGTATACTTATTTAGGCCTACTCGTTGGCTTTTGGACTTTCTGTCACACCAACATAACGCGTGTAGTTCTCTTTCCTATCTCTCTTACTGTGTGTGCGACGCGCATCGGTTTTTTGCAGAGATCTGCGTGTGTGTTTGTGTGTGTGTGTGTGTGTGTAGGGCCCTATGATTTCCGCGATAACGAAAACACGGACGGAATCATGGAATCGGGCAATAACAACGGAATCTACTGTTTAACACGGAATGTCACGGAATTCGCCATTATTTTGGTGAAATTCAATTTCCAAGGCAAAGGGAAACAACACGGTTGAAATTAAAGCAGAACTAGGGAGGAATTTTGGTTTGGCGACATCTGAAGACCAAACTACTGCCGTGAAAAGTAGAGCCTGGCTGCAGGATCGCTAATGTAACACACGGCGCCAAACCCCTTTCACAAATCTGTCTATTCAATGTTTACTTATGAATGTATCCATGTACGTAACTCTGACATGTACATAACTTAATTTATTGTTAATAATATGGTCTGTTTATAAATTCGGCATATGATTAAAGCATCTAAAAGCCCGTAATCATGTTAAACGTTTACTGTTTTGAAGTTATTAATGCCACTCGCTCCCGCAGATACACAGCACAGGGAGGTCTTATATTCAGCCATTGCTAAAGGGAGTGTTGTATTATGGAACGGCCGCTGTGGTACGAAATTCCAGTCTCAACAATGTTTCCTACGCGCAATTATAACTCTAGCGTCTACAGCCCGTTGTTTTCATGTAGTGTAACTTGTGTAATGTGTTACATTATTCAGCTGTTGCCGTGATGTCGGCTAACGCTGATGCTAATGATAACTAGCTCTCCGTCGCACAATAGACTGTAGGTTGGTGTTGCAGCCCGCTGTTGGGTGAAGCGCTGTCCCACAGGTAAAAGCCATGGACTTATAAAGCCTGTCCAATATTCACTCTAGTCTAGCTTCTTGCAAGGTTAATAAGGACTTTATTATTTATGTAAAAATAATATTTAATGTTTCACTTGAAGCACAAAATGAATGGCTTTATTTTCTGTTAGGCCTATAGCCTATACCCAACACATTTGTTTTTTCGCTTTTTTTAAGCACTAAAAACAGTGCAATGTTGTGATGTATTTTAAATTTAGCCTTATATCTGATTAAATTGTTAGAATAGTTTTTGTTCGCAATAATTAGACACTCGTTCTGATGACGAAATGAGTGTTAATTGTAAAAAAAACGGAAATCATGAGATTAAAACGGAAAAAACTGAATTTGTGAAAAAATAAAACGGAATTAGGAAAAAAATAAAACGGATTTCATAGGGCCCTAGAGACCGTTACCCACCGCCATCACAGTGTCTCACTCACACCATGTTTCACCGAGTGAAACGCTGCTTCAATCGCGCAAGGCTTTTGTGTTTCGGTGTAACATCCTGGACGAGCGTTTTAACTTTATGCTGAATAAACAATTGCACTGGAATCGCTGAAAGCGACAGTGTTCGGGCGGGGGCGGGGCGGAGCGCAGGTGGAGACAGAAGGGTGCGCTGCATTTACTACACATGACCCGGCGTGCCGCACAATAACCATTTTATTACGATTATCTTGTTTTCATGATCGAGGGAAGCCAAAATTGTAACTGAATTCGAAATTCAATTAATCGCCCAGCCCTAGTGGGTTGTCATAGTTACTGGCCCGACATGGCGTTTTACTTGCCCCGGGACGTCGGCCAATCCTTATTGTTGAGCCCTGCACATGCAAATCGACTGAGCATGCAGGATCAGAAGAAGGGCATGTCTGTAATACACTGCAGAATAGCAAAGATTTTCAAAAGCTGACATGGTTGTTGATTAAGAATAATTTTTCTGACAGCAAAACTGAACAGTTATTTGAGCAGACGGCTACTGCTTATCAGTGAACACAAAGAACCCTGTTTAGGCGGTTTGGTTACAGTGACTCAGCACAGGACTCCCTGAGCTAAGAGATGGGCTCACTTCTGTATCTCTTATATGTCTATTGATACATTTTTGTCAACAGCTCTACAAATTTACCTATAATTTCTGTAACAATAACAAAATGTCAAATTTTCTGTAAATTCATGATCATGGTAAGGGCAACATTGTCCCAATATGGTGGCAAACAACTTCTGTTCTCAGGATACAAACACACCAAGCTGTCTATTGGCAGGGAGCCAACAGTAGACAGTGAACACATGGCAAAGCTCACACCGCTAAACCTCACCTGGTCACATGAACAACAACCCCACCACCCAATTTAATTAGACCACTGACACATAATGCTGGTGGTTTTACCATCTACTAGATAATAACAGTGATGTAATCATGGCTCATCAACAGAAAAGCATACATAGTGTCATCATAGGTAATGTAACTCATGACTTCCTCCATAAGGTTTCCAATGGTCCATCTCATAAAATAAGCTGAGGCAGAAAACCACAAGTACTCAACTGCAGCTCATTTAGGTTCAAATATAATGTGGCAGGGGAGAAAAACTGTACAATGATACACAATGTGAGATGTAAATGATTTCACACAATCCCAATTGTAACCATTTTTTTCGAGTGTTATGTATGTAAATCTCAAGTAGGTAATCAAGCAATATGCCTGGATGGAATCAAACCATCCTTCCCACACTCTGGTTTAGCCTAGCTTGTTCCTGTCTTCATGACCGGGGCCTCTAAGTGTAAAACCCTGCCTCCTCCTACGGTCTCAGGTGGCCCACAAGCTCCGTGCCTGGGCTATTCCAGGAATGCATGTCACTAAGTGGGTCATAATCACAGGGGAAATCTGCAACTTATGTAGGACATGATGGCTTGTTCATTGAAGAACATTTGTTTGGTAGTCTCTTGAATTCAGATGCTCAGATATGAAATGTTCTGGATAAGATATATAGATGTTTTGGTCAAAATGGGTCTAATTAGTTTAATAAGCCTTTACATGTATACATTTGAGGTTGTCATCACTGTTTAATTATAGACACAGAAGACTTGCTCCTAGGGGACTTCAGTAATGTGGTTAAATAGTGTTGGAGCACACGGCCTGCTGACTGAGCTTATTGGATGTTTATCAAGTCTAGCTTAAAAGGATACATATTTATCACACATTTTTCAGATGTTAATTTGAGTTCAAGTTTCTTGAACGTGTTAGAAGAGGCTTTTGTGTTGTAACAAGGAGGGAATAACAAATACGTACATAAATGAGGCCAGAGTAGTAGCGGTCTTTGAGGTTGAAAAGCACGGACGCCTCGTTCAGGCAGGTGAGTTCGGCCATGTCCTCCACTTTGCTGAACTTCGGCGGGTTCATCTTCTGGATGTCATCCTTGTTGACGACTGCCTTCTTCCCATTCTCTGCCAGCTCTAGCACCACCTCCTCTCCACGCTCCTCGCGGACACTGGCAGCCTCGAAGCCGTGGCGTTCTGATGGGATCCATACTAGCCTCTTGGCAGTCCAGTCGGCCTGTGCTGCCGGGTTATAGACCACGGCGCGGTCCACAAAGAGGTACCGCTCAGGGTCCTCCTGCCCACTCCTCTGTGACATCGCTGCTGGAAACCAGGAGCAGAACACACTAGGCCACCTATGGACAGGAGAGGAAGCATAAGATTCATCTGACCAACAACAAAATGCTACAATTAAAATTCTTGCAGCTGACTAATAACACACCGTTCACTCTATAGAGCAGCGATGACATAACCTCTGTGACGCAAGGCCATTGTGTGAAAGGTCTTTTTCACTGCAGACATCTTGACTTGTTACAGTAGGAAAAGCAAAGTTGTTACTAATAACATTGAGAATGACTCAGTTCTGTCCAAGTGTTCCAGTAAATAGTGACTCAGCAGGCAAATATCAGAAATCTGAAACTGAAGAAGCTAAACGCAATTCAGCCATCAATAATTTCATTGTTTACACCTGTGCGTTTCCTACTGTGACTTGTTCAAATGTATTCAGTGAAAAAACGTCCATCTGTGTTTTACATCAATGCTTTATTTCTGTGTAGGGCTAAACGAATGGGAATTAAGAAAAATTCACATTTGTTTACTACACAAGTCAACTCCAGGTCACCAGTTTCGTCCGACTCCAAATATTAGATTTTTCCATACAGACAAAGTGAAATAATTGTGATGAAATACTGCATGACTGCTAACAACACGGTCAGCCAAAGGGTAAATGATGTTCGGCGCCAGTAGAGGAGGTTGCTGCAGTACAACCTCATCTCCTCATCTGCTTCTTCTTGGTTGATCTGTTTCTGTCTCCATTCTCTATTCCCATTACAGTTAGCTTTGGAGTTCAGTCCTTCTAGTACAATTTTATTTTTTTTGTGTGCAATAAGGGCTTTCCATTTTTTAAATAAATGTTGTCTCTAAAAATACTCACTCACATAAAGAAAAATACAAACAGGACTGGTGTGTCTCAGTCAGCATTTGCATTAGTGTCTTTATATCAGTGACAGAATGGGTATAACCACTAGTCTCCGGTCCACCAAAAGCTTTTTGCGAGTTTGTTGAAATGTTTTCCTTGTGTGAGTAGCCTATTCCTTATCAATATTTCCATCAACACTGATGCAATGAACTGCAATAAAGGAGAAAACATGCCATCAATAGGTCATAGAATAAAATAAAAATAGGACCAAAGTTTAAATAACAAACAATGATAAAATGATCAAAACTGAACATAAAGGGGGCGCCCTTAGCTCAGTTGGTAGGGCGTCCCCCCCATGGGCCTCGGCCAGCAGCGGACCCGGGTTCGATTCCTGCCCGCGGTCGCTCTCTGCATGTCACTCCCCTCTCTGTCCCATTTCAACTCTGTCTCTACACTATCAATAAAGCATAAAAATGCAACAAAAAAAATCTTAAAAAAAAAAAAATTAAATAAACTGAACGTAAAATAAACCGTTGACGGCCTGAACTGATGACGTTTGAAATAATGAATGCTAGGTTTCAAAATGTACAATATAGAAATGTATGTATTCAGTACATTTTAATTGGCCATCAACCTGCGTGTGTCACAACTTCAGCCCGTATTTAGGTTGCGTTCCGAATCGCATACTCTTTCTTTTTTCTATTCTACATACTACATCCGACGATAAAAATAATCTAGTTAGGATGCAGTAGGCATACTATTGGGACATACTTTACTCTCTTATTTCATCATAACATTGCGCCTTGATCTTGCCTCTTGCTAATATCCGTCGCATCCCCGTTTGTTTTCATATGGAGGCTTCGTCGATGTTACGTCACTTCACGTGCGCATTGGATTGTGGGTCAGAATCGCCCAAATAGGATGCATTTTTCAACACTAACAATCTTGGCCGCATGAAGTAGGACATCCGGGTACTTCTAACCATCCTAAATCTGGCCATAAGAATCGGGACATCCTAAATCTTTTTTCTACATACTATATAGTAGAAAGTATGCAATTCGGAACGCAACCACAGTTTGTTTTCATATGTCTGTTTTCCTGGTTTCCTTTCTACTCATGTCATTTCAGACCCGGCCACTCCCTCCTGCTCTGCACTCCCTGTTAATTGCATTCACCTGGTCTGCCCATACTCACCTGCTCCCCATCAACTAATCAGCCCCTCAGTATTTATTCCACTCCATTCCCCTCAGTCAGTGCCAGATTGTTTAGTGTGTTCCACAAACTCTCCAGCTTCTGGACATTATTGCTATATCTTGATCCTGCCTGCTATTTGTGTTTTGACCTGCATTCTGGACTTTGGACCTCCCTTTTGCCTGCCCCAACTGGACTTGTTTGCCACGCTGTCTGTCTACCTGGTTTATCATCCACTTCCCATTAAAACTGTTTCTAAACCTGAACTGCATCTGGTGTCTTGCTATTGGGTTCTTGTCTGTCATTATCCTGAAACCTGACAGCGCGCCTTGATACTACTTGATACTAGGGCTGCAACTAACGATTATTTCAATAATCGATTAATCGGTCGATTATTTTTTAGATTAATCGATGAATCAGATAAAAAAAAATGAACATTTGTAAATGCCGCATCTTTATTCAAAAACTGAACATTACTTCAAATTCACAGTGCAGACTGAAGTGTCACATTTTAAACCAAATAATAATGCAATGTGAATAATTATGTATTCTGTTTTTTACTTGGATTCAAATGCTTTCTTTTCTTTGCCTTGTAAAGGGCTTGCTTGGACCACACAGACAGGCGTTGGAGGTTCAAGCATTTACACCTCCATCCCGTGCATATAACCAACCCACATACAGTCACGTCACCATTTGAGCCTCTTCAAAGGCAAATGAGTGTGTTGTGTAATAAAAAGGCAGAAATAAAAAAAAGTTCTGAAACTTAAACCAAGATGCCAATAATTAGTCGATAAACTGAAAATTGATCAGCACCAATTTTGATACATCAGTCTTTTCAGTTATTACCATCAGGCCGCCGCTTATGTCCATATAGCCAGGAAAAACTCTTTTAAAAAAACTCCTTCTTACAACTGCCATAAACATCTTAAATAAGAGCTAATCATCAACAAACCCGCATAAAAACTATGCTACTTATTTTGCACACATATTCCAATTTTTACCTTTATAAATTATTTTTAATATGTATTTTATTCAGTTTTTTAGGAAGACATGTCATACATTCTTGATTGTTAGAATGGATTTTGCACTGTGTGTTGTATGTTTGAAATAGATGATTTTCTGTAAGAACAGACAATAAAGTTTTCTGAATCTTATTAAGTGTCTATTAATTTGTGAAGCACAAGTATCCATCAATAATAGTTTTAGTATCTCAGTTGAGAGTATTTGCTCCTTTTTTTGTCTTAAATTATATATTGAATACATTTTTGGTTTAAACTGTTGGTTGGAAGAAACAAGCTATTTGAAGATGTAGCCTCTGGCTTTTAGGAAAGAGGGGCATTGTATATAAGATTAGCTGACATTTTATAAACCAAACAATTAACAAATAAATAAAATTATTAGCTGATGTCTTAAATATAACACAAAATGAGTGTTGGGTGGTTGCATGCTTATAATATAATTCATAACGTAGGCAACCAAAACAACCAAGAAGGGAGTAACTTTGTAAAACTTGGCACTTGATGCCCTCAACAGCTGATGCAAGGCAGGAACAGGGAGCACCACTCCAGGCACTTTATTAATCTGTAACAACATCATCTGATGCATGCCCAGAGATATTTACCCCACAATAAAGTCCCTGGTTTTAATCGGGCGCTGGTTAGAAACAAATGTGGGTCAGGTCAAGAGATGGAGGATCAGTGTGGCTGCTGGCTGCAGTGTCACTGCATCTCACTCTCAGCTGGAAAAACAGAAAATGAACATCTCTCATTCAGCTCTAGACCACTGACGTACACAGCACAAAGCACCTCCGGGAGGATACCTCAACAGCGGAGGGTCAAGAATTAGCAATTAGCAATGGAAATAGCTCGTCGTGGACTGATAAATCCAGGCTGGGCCAAACAGCTGCATTGGCTAGGTTAGCTCGCTAACGTTAGCTCAAAGTTGTCGTGCTGTGCTTCATATCCCAACCGCTTGGAGAGATGCATGCAAGAACTCCACAGCCATGGGTATCAAACTAAACATAACTGAGGGGTATATTCCGGCGATTTTATTACATTGAGAAATAAGAATGTGGACAGACATTCCCAATTAGTCTTTAATTCTATTCAAATAAGAGTTTTGTTGGTGAAATAAACAGACTCCTTGGGCATCATGGGTGTGGGTGGCTCAAAGACGTCTGGGTGGGGATAAGAGCACGCGGACAATGACCACACGGTTTCTCAGTAACCCTTCAAAGAATAAACTTCTGAAACAGATTCCTGCAACAAAAATATTAATTTCAGACTATACCAGAGCAGCACCGATAGCACGTTTGCCGCGCGGCGCCGGCTAAAATTAGCAGTGCTCCATGTCCTCCATCATTGAACAGACGCGGCACAATAATCCTAGCTAACGGTAACGCTTACTGTTGCTAACCAACAACATCCCCGCTCAAATGACCGGGCCCTGGCCTTTCTGCTCAACTTACCACACGCAGCAGATGAAGGAATCCCGCCCGGGTGTTTTTCGGTATCCAGTGGATAAATGTAATAATGTAATATAGTCCCTTCTCTCATCAGTGGTACTCCCCCACCATCCAGCACCCTCTCAACCAAACTCTCGCCGGCCACGGAGGATGGATGCACCGCACCGCCTCAACAGTTTTTTTGGGCAACACCCACAACACAAATCTGGAATGTGATTGGCTCTCAAAGTCTTGTGCCTGCCTGTGATTGGTCCAAAATCATTTTCATCCCGTTACTTTGATAGTTGACAACTGACGCCCAAGGTACCGTCACCTGCAGAAGGTGGATGCGGCTTCACATGGTTGTAGTAGCAGGACATTCCATATGTCACCAATAATAGACTATTAACTTTTGAAAATTGGGAACATATTATTTTTCATTTTCATTTAACTTTTATTTATCCTCCTTGTTTATAAAAACAAGCACTAGCCTACTGCACCATACTACTTCTGTTTATCAGCATATTCTGTTATCCTAAATACATTTGTAATTTTCATGTCATACATTTCATACTAAACAATCAAAAAAGTTTGCAAATGCTGCCATATACTCCACCCCCCCCCCACCCTCCCACACACACACATTTATCTAATTATATATGTCTTTTTTTATCTTATAAAATAGAAAATAAATAATAAATAATAAAATATGTTAAAGTACTCTATTTAAGAAATATTTCAAAATATGTTTTATAGGTGCTTCTCTTAACAAAGTGCTAGTCCTTTTTCAGGGGAAATAATAATTCAAACAAATCAGGCAAATGCATAAACAGTGTTTAGGAAGGCACTTTAAATACATTACAGTCCCACAGCCTGTCTAATCTCAATCAGCAAGGGAGTTTGAAGCACAGTCAACATTCATCACCTGCTGAGACCCAGGAATGTAACATATACACAGTTTAATCAAGTATATTTCCTGTTATACTGTACTTTTCAGCCTGGCAACACAGTGAAGTGTGTTGAAATAGTGCCCCCTGTTGCATGAGGACGGACATAACTAATGCTATTTAGGTGTCTTTGTAAAATATAGATTGATGAAGAAGAACTGCAAAAAAAAACATTAGGTTACTGGGTCAGTAGATTTCAGGGCAACCAAACACACACACACACACACACACACACACACACACACACACACACACACACACACACACACACACACACACACACACACACACACACACACACACACACACACACACACACACACACACACACACACACACACACACACACACACACACACACAATTTCCTAAATTATATTTTAAAAAAGCTGAATAGTTAGAATGCATTAATTCCACAGTAGAATTATTTAAAACAAATGTGCTGTATTTGACCTTTATGCTGCAGGCACATTCCCCCATATTGCCTTAGCTACATCTCCTTTAACAATACTTTATTGCTGCGAGATCATCCATTGGTCTTCACATATCATTCTGGGTGAGATCCAGCATTTTTGTCCTAGAACACTGAAGATAATCTGTGAATTGTTTTCAGTGTAGTTTCTATCGTTTGTGTTTTTACACAATAAAGCATCTCTGTCTTGAAAAGGACAGAACAAGGCATAATTCTGAACCACCAAGAAACTGAAACACTATTCTCGGAGAGAGACCAAATAAACTGTTGAATGATTTACAGCGGTTTCTGGTCGCTCTCCTCTTTATGTGATGGATTCCTCCTTTTATTTTGTTTAATGTACATTTAATAATAACTTCTAAAATTAATATTGATATTTATATAAAAAATATCTAAATTGGGGTCTGTACTGAGGCTGACTGGCCACAAGATGGAAGCAGCTAGCTGCTGCTAAATAATTCTGCAGTGAACCTTTATAATAGAACCATCTCAGTGAAGCAGTTGTTATGCTTAGGTACCATCAGTTGATTGAATTACAGAATCATTTGATAAATGTCCCCGAGCAGGCCCGACATAATATGATCGAAGTGTCTACTGTAAATGGGAAATTAAACAGACATTGCGAAGATTGTTCATCATCCAGGTAAAAAGTAACCCATCAATGCTGCAGTTACACAGCAGATGATAGTATTCATTAGAGTCACAGAGGTAAACGGTGGGTTTCTCTCAAATATAACACTTGCAATGTTCTGGAGGTATTTCAAGTCTTCTTAATCTAAAAATGTATTTGATTCCAAAGTTGCAACTCTGTTTCTGAATAAAACAAAGATGGCTGCCTGCCTATGATAGGAAACATGGTAAACGAGTTAAAAACATTTTATTCTATGAACACGACTTTGCTTTTTTCATCCAGATGGCAAGAAAAAGGCTTTGAGGTGAAAGGTCTTCAGGAACAACTAACACTGACTCCAGTGATGTCACTTGAGCCAATTTATCAGTTTTCTTTTGGAACCCCAAAAAGCTTTTTTCCCAAACAACTGTAAACAGACTTAGAATTGTTGGTATTACATTTTTTTTTAAATTTTACTCATGGTTTATTTATTGTATGACAAGTAGAGTAGTACAGATACACTTGTTGTACATCATATTTTTTCAATTTTTTCCCTCAGTCCTAGGCACTGACACATGGCTAACAGACACAAAACTAAACAAACACAGATACATAAAAACCAGCACTAGACAAAAAACTTTAACAGTTACACATAAAATGTGTGCACAGAAATAAAGAAAAATACAACAATAAATATAGAGAAATTGATAAATACACTAACACACAAAAAATTATAATTATTAAAAAATGTCAACATGCAACTCTAATAGTTGATCAAAATGGCAGAGTTGTGAAAGTTAGAAGTTAGGAGCCTTTAGGAGTCTATTTTTTTTCCCTTTTTGAGTGTGAGTTGGATACAAGCTTGATTAAATGAAAGGGGGAGGAGTCCTCTTTAAAGCGGCTACGAGTAACATTTAAATATATTTTAAACAGCCTCATGTTTCCTCTGATAATCATAAATTACCTTTAACAGCAAACGAGACCATCAGTGCAAAGAAAGACGTTTTTATATAGTTTTTATTACTGCTTTTGGTCTGGTCGCACACCCAGTCCGATTTTCGGTTCGCTCGTGCAGGCTCTATGGTCACATATCCGTATTGGTCGCAGATTTCAGTGTGGCGATGCAACGCGATTTGAGGTGCCTATCCCTCCAGATGAGGAGCCTTGTTTGAGACAGTTATTTGTCGTCATAATGACTGATAACGGGGTAGAACCATCAAAGAAAAAAAGAGAATGCAATGAAGAAAAGCTAAAAGGGAGAGTGATATAGGCTACGGGCGGGACGAGGGCGTTGCCAAGCAACGTGTATACAATTTCACGAGAGCGAAACTAGACTGCAGTGTTTACTCCTAAATGAATAAGCGGTTGGTACTAACACAAAGTTTGCTTTGCTTCACCATCATCAGATAACCATTATCTGAAATAGTCATTATTTACATCAACAACACAAACACATTACCTCATCGTGATCCATACTAACTGCCGTCTCTCGTTCATTCGCTTTCTGTGAGGACACGTAATCTTTCAGCTCCGTGAGAGAGAGTAGTTAGGTGACGCTCATGGACGTCGATTTGGCTAAACAAGTGGGGGGGACACACAGGCATTCTGGAGTGCATTTTCAAAAGTGGGGGGGACAATGAGGAAACATCTTTTTTTCTCTTTAGTGCAGGTAATGAACGGTTCTGAAAGACGGCATACCCGCTCACTAATGAATAAAATGTATACAAAACACTGATGTCTGACACATTTGATGAAAAAAGCATTTTCAAAAAGCAGCGGACATATGAGCCACTAGCTGCTCCCCGTAGCCCAACCAAACATGACGTAAACAAAAGGAGCTTGGGAAGGTAGTTCCGACTGAGCAATCTGATTGGTCGAAGGCATTTTGACCGTGCTCAAATCGAGCCGAAGCACGGCTAGACTGTCGCACAACAATATTACTCCGCTTCGGTCTCCATGGCAACCTAGCTAGTAGCATAGCCATGATCAGCTTCAATTACTTCTTGATAAACAACATCGTCAGTATCCATGTGCCGCGACACAAGCTGCTGTTAGTGTCCGCTACATTTACAGTCATTAGTGGGCATAGAGGATGGTAATCCCTACAGTTTACACTTCACAACGGGACACTTAAAGCCACTCGCCGTTGTCTCTCTGCTGCTGATTGAAATGCATCAGTCTTCTCTGGTGTGCAAACTAGCGGAGACTTCGGAGCATGTTCACTGTTTTGTCGTTGGTATCCACTGCTGTTGTGCTATTTAAAAAAAGTTTACGGTCTAAGCCTACGAGAGAGAGAGAGACCTTGACGCTGTGTTTTAATACGGCTGGACGCACTCCATGTCCGGCTTAAAAAGTGGGGGGGACAAAATGAGTCTTGACGAAAAGTGGGGGGTACATGTACCCCCCATCCCCCCCGTAATCGACGTCTATGGTGACGCTGCTGGATCAACTCATTGCAATCAGGTGTGTGTAGCACTGACTGGCATTAGTTGATGCAGCGTCAAAACCACTCTCACGGAGCCGAAAAGAGTCCTCACACTTTCAACACACGGACATGCACTATATTGCGCCCTTCTCAGTTCACATTTGCACGCCTGGCACGAGCTAGAAAACAGCTTTGCGACAGCGGGCGTCCTAAAAATACTACAGCTTTTGTCCAAAGGTGACGCCAACGTGCCATGTTACTCGTAGTGGCTTTAATGCAGATTTAAAGCATTGTCATTTTGATTGTCTTTTACTGTTCATTCATTATATCATTCCTTCAAGGTGCATATTAAATAGTTAATACACATAGGTTTTATGAATTCCTTTGCAGCTGAAAATGTAATCTTTACATTGTCAAAAAGTGAGAACTTTCAAATCAGTAACCAATTTAAAGCTGGAAATTGAAAATGGCAAGATGCACACTTAGTTTAAGTCTTGTATACCTTTTTAAAAAAGCAGTCTTACATTTTCACCTTACATGCCCTTATTCCTTTTGCAAGCAGATAATTACTTCATTATTTGAAGAACAGTATGTGCAGCAGCCTTGAAGGTAAAAGACCTTCAGCTTGCCTTGATCTACACTCAACAAAAATATAAACGCAACACTTTTGTTTTTGCTCCCATTTTTCATGAGATGGACTTAAAGATCTAAAATTCATTCCAGATACACAATATTACCATTTCTCTCAAACATTGTTCACAAATCTGTCTAAATGTGTGATAAGCCCCTTTTACACAGAGATTGCGGCATATTGACGGAACAACATCACTCCAATATGCCGGCTTTGCTTGCTTCTGTGTTATTTACACAGAACCAAGCAACGCCGGCCTGCTGGCGCATCAGTAGTCCCTTTTACACAGTGCTCCGGAATGAAAGAGGTGCTTGTAAACAGCGTCAGGTGTGACGTAAACATTTAGCGCCGCGCCGGTCAGCTGCTTTACAACAACAACAATGGCCGGTGAATTGAGAGCAGAAGTGCTGGAGCTTGCAGTAAGAGGGCCGTATTTTACTGTCCCCACGATGTGCCAGTTGATCTTGCTACGCGCTGAGTCCAACATCACTGGGACAGTTAACCAAACTGACTAAATCAATCCGACCGCTTCACCTCTGTGTGTGTGTGTGACAGGTTGGTTGTGAGCGAGTCTCTTTGTGAGGGCAGCGATCTGCCAATCAGACATACACATACACATACACATACACACAGTGTGTGAAGTCACGTTACTGTAGACAGAAATAAAGTGTGGATATACGCTCAGACTTAGGATAATAATAGCGGCGGCGGAATGTGTTAGCAAAACAGTAGCTCTGTGGCTAACAGCTGAGCCGGAGCCTTCAGTCAGCTGAAGCAGACAGTCTAGCGGGGCGAGCAGACTATTCCCCCGTTACTAGGTCGACCTTCAAGCTGAACAAGAGCCCTCCGCTGCGCGTCGGGCTCCTGCTTCAGCTTGTCGGTCTTTATTTCTAGCAAGTGACCCGTTCGCTATACTTTATCCCTTACTTAGCCTAGCCTAGCTTTCCATTGTACAACTTCTCCTGGGCAGAAATAGACTCATACACTCTGCAAAATGAAGCGCGGGGGTTTGGATTGAGCAACGGACCTTATGATCAGCTAGATTATACACCGTTCCTTTTATTTGGTGATTTTTACGGGACATCAGGCCGCCGTGGTTAATGTTAAACACACGTCCTTCAACTGCTAACATGGTCGCATGTTTAGAACGTAGACTATGGAACGTCAAACGCCCCCCTGTTCCGCAACAACAAGCTGGAGCATTTAAACAGAGAGGCGGAACTGATCGTGTCGGGAATCTTACTACCCCCCGAGGTAGTAAAATTCCCGGAACGATCACTCGCACCTTTCTTCCCTCGTTCCGCAACTGTCGCATTTATACAGCAGGGCGGAGGGCCGAAAGGCCGGCATATTCCCGGCTTTCACTGGCTGTGTAAAAGGGGCTATAGTGAGCACTTCTGCTTTGCTGAGATAATCCATCCCACCTCACAGGTGTGCCACATCAAGATGCTGATCTGACATCATGATTAGTGCACAGGTGTGCCTTAGACTGTCTACAATAAAAGGCCACCCTGAAATGTGCAGTTTTGTCTCACAGCAAAATGCCACAGATGCCACAAGTATTGAGGGAGCGTGCAATTGGCATGCTGACAGCAGGAATGTCAACCAGATCTGTTGCTCGTGCATTGAATGTTCATTTCTCCACCATAAGCCGTCTCCAAAGGCGTTTCAGAGAATATGGCAGTACATCCAACCGGCCTCACAACCGCAGACCACGTGTAACCACACCAGCCCAGGACCTCCACATCCAGCAGGTTCACCTCCAAGATCGTCTGAGACCAGCCACTGAGACAGCTGCTGAAACAATTGGTTTGCATAACCAAACAATTTCTGCACAAACTGTCAGAAACCGTCTCAGGGAAGCTCAACTGCATGCTCGTCGTCCTCATCTGGGTCTTGACCTGACTCCAGCTCATCGCCGTAACAGACTTGAGTGGGCAAATGCTCACATTCGATGGCGTCTGGCACGTTGGAGAGGTGTTCTCTTCACGGATTAATCTCGGTTTACATTGTTCAGGGCAGATGGCAGACAGCGTGTGTGGCGTCGTGTGGGTGAGCGCTTTGCTGATGTCAATGTTGTGGATCGAGTGGCCCATGGTGGTGGTGGGGTTATGGTATGGGCAGGCATCTGTTATGGACGAAGAACACAGGCGCATTTTATTGATGGCATTTTGAATGCACAGAGATACCGTGATGAGATCCTGAGGCCCATTGTTGTGCCATGCATCCATGAACATCACCTCACGTTTCAGCAAGATAATGCACGGCCCCATGTTGCAAGGATCTGTACACAATTCTTGGAAGCTGAAAATGTCCCAGTTCTTGCATGGCCAGCATACTCACCGGACATGTCACCCATTGAGCATGTTTGGGATGTGCTTGACCGGCGTATACGACAGCGTGCACCACTTCCCACTAATATCCAGCAACTTCGCACAGCCATTGAAGAGGAGTGGACCAACATTCCACAGGCCACAATTGACAATCTGATAAACTCTATGCGAAGAAGATGTGTTGCACTGCATGAGGCAAATGGTGGTCACACCAGATACTGACTGGTTCTGAGTCCCCAGACCCCCAATAAAGCAAAAAAATGCACATTTCAGAGTGTCCTTTTATTGTGGACAGTCTAAGGCACACCTGTGCACTAATCATGATGTCAGATCAGCATCTTGATGTGGCACACCTGTGAGGTGGGATGGATTATCTCAGCAAAGCAGAAGTGCTCACTATCACACATTTAGACAGATTTGTGAACAATGTTTGAGAGAAATGGTAATATTGTGTATCTGGAATGAATTTTAGATCTTTAAGTCCATCTCATGAAAAATGGGAGCAAAAACAAAAGTGTTGCGTTTATATTTTTGTTGAGTGTAGATCAAGGCAAGCTGAAGGTCTTTTACCTTCAAGGCTGTACAGTATTAAACACAGTAAATCTCTTATTAATTCAGGTTTTAAACTCAACTCAATGGATTTAATCTAAATTTTATCAGAGGCTCTAACTAACTGATTGTATTTTCTGTCCATTCATCCTCATGCTCTCCCACTGTGTTCACACAGTATCACTTCATATTAATCCAGTTATGGATTGCCACACCGATTCATAAGTCACAAAACAGTAAATTGAGTGTGTTTCTTTTCTAAATGTTATGTTCCATACTGAGCACTGGCATAGCTTGAGCGACAGATGCAAGATGACTGAGTGAGTTATCTCTTCTTGACGAGTAACAGAGTGACACCCTTTGGTGTGGCGCATTTTGCTAAATGCTGTGAGTGACAGCTCCATCTCTCAATTGTTGGCTTCTCCAGTCGCCTCTGTGGCATAATAGACCTGTCATCAGCATCGTCCTCCACCATCCCCTTTCTGCTTCTGTCTAGACAGAAGTTTATCAAACATCTACATCTCCATCTTTTTTGCACCTTTTTATTAATTTAAGTAATGTCAAATGTTGCGTTTTCAATACCTCAGTTCCAGATTCGATAAGGATAAATGTTTTACCTCTTGGGGCACTATGTTCAGTTTTTCTGCACAAGTAAAGATTGATTTGCTCTCTTCGAACTTGCCCACTGCAAAAATCTTCATTTTGATAAGTAATTTCGCCTATTTAGTTTCCTTTTCTTCAGTGCTGCAAAATGACTACACCCATTTGCAAAACCAATCATCTTGCTTGAAATTATTTGTGGAATGAGGTTGTATTCCTCTTGATTATATCTGTTAGTCTGTAATTTCTTTAGGGTAATCTCTTGTTCCCAAAGCAACAGATTTCTGTAGGAAACAGGTGAAAAAGTTTGATTTTGTCTTTCCTTTGAGGACTCAATAGGCTCCATTTACGCACTGCAGGTGGTCACATCCATAATATTTTTCTAGGAATTTGAGCATTTTCAAATATTTTATTGGCTTATTAAAATGTTTGCAGAGTCTTATATATCAAAACAGATGAATAAAAAAACAAAACGCCAAATGCAATACAGAGATTTGAATTTTAGTATCTGGTGAACAATTTCTAGAAGGCGTACAGATCTTTAGCAGACACTGACTAATATACTGCTAGTGCAGGTTTAAAAAGCAACAAAACATTTTGATTATGTGGGAGCCAGTGCATTGACAGTAATAATATGCTGATCTATTATCTCTCCTACCGCAGGTTGTCCTCAGCTTCCTACTGTCTGCTGAAATGAGCAGAGACAGTTTGTGGAGAAACAGAACCCTCTCACTGTGCCTGACTGTCTTTACACAGAAACATAAACTTTTCTATTTCTGAGTGTTTGCCTTCGGACCATTGCAGCTGCACCTCTTCAGCACAAGTAGCTATAATTAGCCCCCCCCCCCCACACACACACAGACACACACACACACACACACACACACACACACACACACACACACACACACACACACACACACACACACACACACACACACACACACACACACACACACACACACACACACACACACACAATTAAAAAGGCCTTTTGGTGCATGGCATGCATATAAATGTATGTTTCTGGAAAGTAAAAAACAAAGCAGTTATCAGAAAGAATCAAAACTGAGCATCATAAAATATCTTTATGTATCTTGGGTATCCTTACATGTTCTGTGATGACTAGATGCCCATCTAGTCATATATATATATGTATGGTCATTTTATAAATTATACATATTACATTTTATTAATGAAAGCTTCCACAGGTTAGTCATCATGTGTCATTGTCTGAAAACTATGCACAGTGAAAGCAATGACAGGCAGGTAGAAATCGATATTGCTCTCAAAGTATGACTAATTAGATTTTTAGGTGACATTGTACGTTAGTCCATGAGAGCGCTGCACGAAGAGCAAAGACTGTTTTGTAGACTGGTTCTGGTTCAGGGCTCCAGCAGTATTGAATCAGTCGCTGGAGTATGTTAAATGTGGAGGGACTGAACAGCAGAGATTTTCATTTTTCATTTCATTTAACTTTTATTTATCCTCGAGAGACCAATTGAGGGGTGACCCTCATTTTCAATGACGTCGAGTTCAAACAAATTCAAAGGAAAAACAACAATACATTAACAATATTCAACGCAAATACATCAAATACACAACAACAGGTGAAGAGAAAAACAATTGAAACATTTACACAGTGGTGAAATTAAGTGGTAGCAATTAAAATTAAATGGGTGAGAGTACAATATAGCCTAATTAAAACAGTTACAGGTAGAGTTTGGCAGATTTAAAATAGTTTGTTTAAATTGGTTAAAGGATATGAAGTTATTTAGTTTAATTTGTTGCTGTAAGTTGTTCCAGGAGTCAGGGGCACTGAAGCTAAAAGCTGTCTTTCCTAGCTCAGACCGGGCTTGTGGGACATAAAGCATAAGCATGTCAGTGGAGCGGGTCTGATAAAGCCCATCTGAGATTTGCAGCAATTCAGTTAAATAACGAGGAAGCTTCCCGGTCAAGGCTTTGTAAATTAAAATATGCCAATGTGCGTCACGTCTCTCTTTAAGGGAGGACCACCCAACCTTTTCATATAAAAGACAATGGTGTGTGTCATAAGCATCTCCTGTGATGAACCTTAAAGCAGAGTGAAAAACAGAGTCCAGGAGTTTAAGACATGAATGTGATGCATGCCGGTAAACCACATCACCGTAATCAAGGACAGACATGAAAACTGCTTCAATAATCCTTTTCCTACTAAATAAAGGGAAGGTGGTTTTGTTCCTATAAAAATAGCCAATTTTTTGTCGTAGTCGACGAACAAGATTTTTTATATGAAAATTAAAAGTGAGTTTATCATCTAACCAGATGCCGAGATATTTGTACTCTGTGACTCTTTCAATTAAAAATCCATTCTTTGTAAAAATATTAAAATCATTCAAATTTGTAGTTCTTGCTCTGGAGAAACACATATATTTGGTTTTGTCTGTATTTAGAACCAGCCTGAGGTCCACTAGACAGTCCTGCAGGGTGTTAAAAGAGCTTTGTAGGTTCTGAATAGATTGGTGCACCGAATCGGAAATGCAATACAGTACTGTGTCGTCAGCGTATAGATGGGCATGACAGTTTTTTAGCGATGAAACAATGTTATTTATATAAATTGTGAAAAGAACTGGACCTAAAATTGAGCCTTGTGGGACACCATTTGTAACAGTTAAAAACTCAGATTGGTATCTCCCGAGTTTAACTGACTGCTGTCTATCAGAGAGATAATCCCTAAACCAGCTACATGCAGAATGATCAAAGCCAATGTCATGCAGCCTCTGTAAAAGCAAATGGTGGTCAACAGTATCAAAGGCCTTTGAAAGATCAATAAAAAGTGCTGCACAGTGCTTTTTCTTGTCTAATGCTGTAACAATGTTGTCTACAACCAAAGTCACAGCAGAGACAGTACTATGGCCTGCCCTAAAACCAGATTGGAATGGGCTCAAAATGGAAGCACTAGTTAGAAATGTTTTTAACTGATTATTAATAAGTGATTCTAGAATTTTTGCCAGGCATGGGAGTTTGGAAATTGGCCTGTAGTTATTAAGATTATTTTTGTCACCACCTTTATGTAAAGGAATTACGTGAGCTTTTTTCCAAATTTTAGGAACTATTCCAGAGGAGATGGAAAGATTAAAAATATGGGTTATTTGTTTTGATATTATATGTGTCGAAAGCTTGATTGAAAACGGGTCCAAATTGTCCTCTCCCATGTACTTCTTGGGGTTGATGGCGAGGAGCGCATCTACAACAACACTTGTGGGAAGAAGATCAAGGCTGAAAATAGGAGTTTGAGAGACAGGCGGTACGTTACTACTGGTTGTAGAAGGTGTACAACCTCCATTTTGAAAGAGTTGACCAGCAGCTACAAAATGTTTATTAAAAGCTAAGCCAATCTCTTTTTGATCATTGAGAGTGTGACCATTTAATTTGATCTGAGTGGGAACTGTGCTAGAATTGTTTTTATTATAGTTCACAGCTTTCCAAAATAGTGCAGGGTTAGAGTAGCAGTCGGAGATTAATTCAAGGTAATATTCGGATTTGGCTTTCCTGACCATGGCTGTGCACTTATTCCTAAATTGTCTAAAAATAGTCCAATTGGTATTATCTCCAGAGCGTCTAGCTAGAGACCATGCATTATTTCTTTCAGAAAATAAATCAGACAGTTCACTTGTAAACCAGGGGTTTGATCTATTTTTTACTCTATGCTTTTTAAGGGGCGCATGTTTGTTTATAATTGAGGTGAAACTATTGATGAAATAGTCTAAGGCTAACTCAACATCCGAAATTTCCGTAGTGAGTTGAATGTCACTATGACGGAGATCACTTAAAAAGGCTTGCTCATTAAACCCTTTAAAATTACGCTTAATTATGATTTTAGGTTGAGATCTTTTTAAATGAATACTTCTGATACAGGCCACTGGGCAGTGATCACTAATCCCGAGCTCAAAAACACCAGCTGAGACTATTTTATTTATTTTATTTGATAGGATTAAATCGATTAAAGTTGATTTTGCTGGGTTTTTTAGATTGGGTCTTGTGGACTCAGTTATTAATTGTGTAAGATTAACGTTGCTACAGATTTCTTTGAAAGGTTCAGAGGCACCAGAAAGCCAATCAACGTTAAAATCACCCATCACAATTACCTCTCTATTTACATAACTGGAGAGCATATGTGCTAGATCGTTTAAGGAGCTAGTAACAGCAGAAGGGGGCCTATACACACCAATTACAACAAAACAATCATTTGATGATAAAGATAATTCTAGCGCGATAAATTCAAAACAATTTGGAACAGAGACAGCATGTAAAAGTGTTACAGAATAACAGGATTTAACATAGACAGCCACTCCCCCACCCCTTGCGTTTCTGTCTATTCTGAATAAATTGTATTCATTAATTGCCACAATAGAGTCATCTGTACTCTTCTTTAACCAGGATTCAGTCAGAATCAAGACATCTGGATCTGCCTGGGACACTAAAATCTTTACATGGTCTAATTTATCATGCTGCAATAAACTTCTAATATTTAGATGAAGAAAACCCAAGCCCTTTCTTGATTTAAGAATTTGTGGGGAATTTAGTTTAGAGCAAAGGGGGTCAGTGATGTCTGGGATGAATGAAGGACAATTTGAGGTGTTGTTATGAGTTAAATTGGGGGATATTTCAGCAGGATCCCTGGGGAGATCTTTTTTAATGGGGGATGCTTTGGTAGGGTCGTGCTGTGGTAAATATCAGTCCGAATTATGCCAAGATGCGATGTGATGAATGTAGTGATTAGTAAGTTCTTTAATACCTTTGGCATTGGGATGGAGGCCGTCAGATTTGAGTAGTGTGTGTCTAGAGAAAGAGTCAAAGTTGTTAATATAGCCCAGAGAGTTGCCCGAGCACCAGGACTCCAGCCGTTCATGTAAATCCAAAAGACGGCTGTAGCGCTCAGGGCTTTTGGATGACGTGGGAATGGGGCCGGAAAATATACAGAATTTCCCCAGGCTCTCCAGGGTGAGGGCCAGACTCTGAAGATTGTCAAATAGTTGGTATGACCGTTTATTCATTACGTCATTAGTTCCAACATGCAGGATGACTGTGTGGGCAGTAGGGTGGAGGGCAACGAGGGCAGGTGTTAGCTCCATAATGTCAGATGATTTTCCTCCAGAGAGGCAATAGGTGAAAGCACCAGGGAGACAAAGAAATCTGACAATAGAGTCACCGATGATGAGGATCTCAGGTTGGCGATTCAAGCAGCTCCCACAGTAGAGAGACAGCTTCGATGAGAGGGGAGGAGGTGAGGGCAGGGCACAGCCGCGAGAGAGAGCCTCACCTGTACAGCGGATGTCAACATCGGGGGCACCACTTCGAGGAGGCACGGAGGGGTGCACACAGGGAAACACACTTCCAGATGGAGCTGGTAAACGGCGGCGATCTTGACATCCAAACTGGGAAGTGGAACCCCGACGTCCACGTGCCACCCTGGAGCAGGTCTGGACCGGCGAAGCAGATGGAGAGCCGGCAACACGAGCCGCAGGTTCAGCAGCTCCACATAGCACCTCCAGCGGAGCAAATGGATTGCGCGTCAACACAGGAGGAGGAGATGTAGAGGAGAGCAGAGGAGGAGGAAGAGGATGAGAAGATCGTGTAGAAGATCGTCTGCCCTTCTTCACAACAGACGTCCATGCAGCGTCGGGAGGCTGGGCAGCAGAAGCAGTAGAAACGCCGCTAACCGGTGCCTGAGAACTTGAAAGAGGAGCTTTTTCAAGCACAGCTAATTTGGAGACCAGGAAGGACTGCCGCTGGAGGAGATCGTGAATGAGACTCTCCACTGACTTGAGCTCAGATCTCAGGAGGAGAAGCTCCGGATCTGTCTGGGTGAGTGCCGATGACATGATGCGGAGAAAAAAAGACAGAACACTATAGAGCTAACGCTAGCTAGCGGAGTATTAGCTAGCTTTAGCCGTTTTAGCTAATTTCGGTGGTTTCTTTAAACGACCATAACTCATCACAGGAATGGGGTAGAGACTTACTTTTTTTTTTGAAATGTTCAGAATCTTATGCTCTATGAGATGTATATGTCCATGTTGTTACGACCGGAAGTTGAAAAGATCGCGAAAAAGATCGCGAAAATCATCTAACAAGCAGTGGGCTCAGGCTGCCATTTTCTGCGATAATGTTATAATAAAGAGATGAGATATAAGATCATGGTACCAGTTAGCCTGGCACCGCCCACCTACCTACGTCCGCTCAATTTTTATTTCACTTCAATAGTCAGTCTGGGGCTGTGTATTCATGTATTCCTGCTCAGGCAGATTTCTGCCGGTCCAATCAGCGAACAGAGTGAGTGGCTGGGAACGATGACGTCGAAGTTGCGCACCAGTTTCAATTGAAGTCCGGCTCATGACATACGTCACGACCAAACGTTATGCGATTGGTTGGCAAATCCAGAGTGGCACTGGGCAGATCCAATAGTTTTAAACTTCAACAGACACCCGCCTCCAAGTGAGTGAACGTTTGTCAATAGAGCAGTTCCAGACGGTCTGGTAGAACCAGGCTAGGTACCAGTACCATTTGTTGTTAAATCTCTCAGACAGGTGAGCCCAACCAATTTAAGAAACTTATAGAAAGAACTTATCACCAGTGGTGAACTGGAGGGCAAAGTGGTGAATACAATTTAGTGGCCTCGGAGGGGAGGCAGAAGCATGAGTATTTTTGAAATTCCCATAATCTAGAATTGAGAGAAAAACCTGTGTAACAATCTTAATTTTGCAAGTTGGAGGGAAGCTGCTTCTGTGTCTTTACAAGCATCTGTCACCAAACCGGTTCTGAAGCAGGTACGTGTGTGGCCAGGGAGGGGGGGCTCTGCTGCAGTAAAGGCCTGTTTAACCACCACTGACTGGGAGATGTTTAAGCAAGCAGTCACCTACAACAACCACACAGACATTGAGGAGTATTCAGACACTGTCACCTCATACAGTAGCAAATGCATTGCTGATGTAACCACCACCAGAATCATCACCACCTGGGCTAACAAGAAGCAATGGCTGAGAGGAGAGTTCCGCAGGCTATTGAGGCCCAGGAACTACGCATTCAGAGCTGAGAACACAGTCAGCCTGAGAACAGTGAGTGCCAACCTGTTCTGTGGCACCAGGTAAGCCAAACTAAGCTACACCACAAAAATAACTGTACACTTCAAAGACAGCAGACGCCTGGAGCCTGTGGTGTGTTATCCAGACCATCACGGATGACAAACCCTGCCACAGACCTGCCACCTCTCTGCTGAACGACCGCAACAGCTTCTTTGCCAGGTTTGAAGCACACAACAGCATGCCCCCCGCCTCCCACGACCAGGCTCTGTGCCTGACTGCAGCCAGCGTGAAGAGAACCCTCTCCAAGATCAACACCTGCAAGGCTGCAGGACCAGACAATATCCCTGGTCGTATGCTAAAGGTCTGTGCAGAGGAGCTCAAAGTAGTCTTCACGGATACTTTAAACGCTTCTTTGAGTCAGGCTGTTGTTCTGTCGTGCTTCAAAGCGACCACCATCATACCTGTTCCAAAGAAGCCCTCACCATCCACCTTCAATGACTATTGTTCCGAACCCCCCAGGGTTGTGTGCTCAGCCCCCTGCTCTTCACACTGCTGACCCACGACTGCCCTCCATCCTTCAGCGGCAACCACATTGTGAAGTTCGCCGACGACACAACCGTGGTGGGTCACATCTCCAACAATGATGAGACTACGACCACTACAGAAAGGAGGTCAGCCAACTGGCCACATGGTGCAGAGAGAACAACCTCTTCCTGAATGTCTACAAAACCAAGGCGGTTGTTATCAATTTCCTGAGAGTCCCCACTCCTAAACCCCCACTGACCATTGATGGTGCTGCTGTGGAGTGAAGGAGCAGCACCACATTCCTGGAGGTGCACAATAATGAGGACCTCTCCTGGACAACCAACACTGCATCACTGGCCAAGAAGTCCCAGCTGCACCTCTACATCCTCCACAAGCAGAAGAGAGCAGACCTTTGCCCCCAAGAACTCTGGACATTGAACCCCTCCTGCCCCCTAAGAACTCTGGACTCCACATATTGCAGAAATTGACAATGAAGCTGACTTTGACTTTGAAGATTGTCTTCATGGTATTTTAATTCTTATGTTCTTATTCTACCAGATGCAAAGATATTTAGATTATTTTTGAGAGTGAATAAATGCATGTCATCTCTATCGCCAGATCTGGACAATGGTATGATGTGTTAAATTGGGTCATTAAGTACTTATTTAAGGTTAATAAGAGCATCTTGTATTAAATCTATATCAATTGAAATGTTTGGCCACTTTGATATCACCTAATAAAGCTAAGGCAGATATATTAAATATGTCTAGAACAATGGATCAAAGGAGTGTGTGTAATGCAAACAGGGTTAGCAACACAAAAAGCTGTATCATCTGCGTAAAGGCACATTTTTGGCTAATTATTTTAATATTTCGGACAATGCAGAGGGAATGTGCCTCTACAATAACAATAATGATAATATTTGATAAACCTTTTTTGATATGTGTCTCTAAAACTGACAGAAAAAAGGACTCACTCATTGGAATCATGTGTTTTCAGACGTGCAAAGAGGCGATGTGTGTTGGGGGGGGGGAGTGGCTGTTGTCAGAGACCCTTGAGGCTCTCTCTCTCACACACTCTCTTTCTCTACCTCTCCCCCTTTACCTCCGGAACTCTCCACCCCTCTCTGTCTCTCTCTTCCCACCCTGCTCCCTTTCCACCAGGTCCTTGCCACACACACACACACACACACACACACACACACACACACCACATCCTCCGAGCGCCTCTTCTCTTCCACCAGACAGAGAGGATCAGAGAGAGGGAGCACAAGTGGCGGGAAGACAGCAGCAGCATCACTGACAGGCATCTCCCTTACTGGGGGAGAGGGAGAAAGAGAGGTGGACAGAGGAGTGGAAGGGGTGAGAAGAAAAGACAGAAGGTGAAAGAGAGAGGGAGCATAACAGTGAGATAAATAAGTTTTTAGTTGTAAGGAGGACAAACGTAAGGAGAGTTTGGAGTGAGAGCGCTGTGGTGGGTGGCAGGGGGGGATTGGGAGCTTCATTTTTCCCTTTCTTTTTATCGGTTGTGTGTGCACCGCCTGCATCCTCTCTTCTCTATCCCCTCCTCCACCTCCTCCTCCTCCTCCTCCTCCTCCTCCTCCTCCTCACTGCTCCTCTTCTCACCTCAACTCTCCTCATCCAGCTCCCGCCGTGGGGTCACAGCTCTCAGTCTCCCTCCCCCCCTCCCTCGCTCCCTACCTCCCCCGGGCATTGCTGGGAGCCTCCAGGCTGCTGCGCCGCAGGAGGATGTCTCGAAGGGAGTCTCCGCCGCCGCCCTCACCACCTCCACCCCCACAGCTGTTGGGAGTGCGGAGAGGGGAGGTGAATGGCGAGGATCGTCCGGAGCGCACCGAGCCGCTCTCTGACACCGAGAGAGAGATCATCCAGGACACGTGGGGGCACGTCTACAAGAACTGCGAGGATGTGGGCGTGTCTGTGCTCATAAGGTGAGTTGTGTCAAGAGGTGGAGAAGAGGATTTTATTGTCTTAAGTGTGTGTGTTAACTTTCGAAAGAAGAGTTAATCAAATACATTGTTCGCAGTTTAAGATGCAGTTAGGTGTAGAGCTGTGTGTTCAGTTTCCCTGCTTGTTGTTGAGCTTTCTCTATCTGCAGCTTTGCCTGGATGAGTATGCTATATTCTCGCACTTTATCCTGGAACTTTCTGTTAATGCTCTGCGATCATCAAACCATCGAGTGCATTCTTAGTCATACTGTTATACAGTTTGATCTTTTGTGTATTTGCATGAAACACATGAAGGACAGATGGAGGGAGATGAAGGTCATTTCAACATCAGCCAAGGTTTCACTGTAAACAAACAAATCTCTAATGTTACAGTGGCAATAGAGTCACATGAATTTATCTTGAAATGTAATTGTAAAACCTTTATTGTATTTACTGTACACTTAGAGACATTTCAGGAGATTCTGCATTGACTTTATTTCTCTTCTGTGCCATTTAAGGCTCATTGATTGTTTTAAATCTTTCCTGATGTGAATGGGGAATTACCTAGCCTGGAAATCCAGACCCATATCTAGGACGATAGAGGGTCTGGCCACAATCAATAGCAATTCCCAACTCAAGGGGCGGCTCCTTCTCGTGCATTTCAAATGCCACTGCAAGCAATTGGATTGCACTACAACCAATCAGAGCAAGGAACAAGGTGACGTATAGCCCCGTTTGTTTAGCGAACAGCGGGATTATCTATTAAATTAAACTTTTACCGTGGTCGGTCGGCAAAACAGAACATTCCTCTTACTTGCTAATGAAAGATTTGAGTGCCGTCTTCCAAATCGTAATGGGTCGAGGCCAAAGCCGTCTCAAACTCAAACAACATATCCACAGTCATCTTTGATGTTTACTATCATGGCTTTGACGGCGCGTGCACAGCTCAGGATTTCTTGACATATTTAATGAGCTTCAATGGAGAGTGTCCAGCCAGATGGTCTGGATTTCCAGGCTGGGAATTACTTTGATTTTTCAACAACTGCCCTTTTCTATTGTTGGTGGTGGATATCCAATGAAATACAAAGATCACATGAATAAAGAGTCAGATAATTTGTTTGACATTTTTCAGAAAAACACACTTGGCACATATGAACAGTGCATTAGAGGTTAAGATATGTTCAGTAATAGTAGGAATCAGCATGGTTTGACATTAACTTTTCATTGCTATCAGATTCTTGAAATAAAGTACAATATAAAAATAAGTATAATTAATTATACATATTTAATTGCTTTGCCACATGCCTGTCATGATTTCTCCCAGTGTCCTTGTTCAAAAGTTGTAGATGGTTGTGTGAACATGATTGTGATAGGGTTGTCACTAGATTGTACCTTTATGTCTAATTTCTGCAAATCCTTTCCAAGCCCTTATTCAAACGTAACAGTGCTGTGTACCGATTTTACCATAGTGGCCACGGTCAACTGGAGGTCATGTCAAATGACTTTTCCTATACACAAAAATTACAATATGATGTTACAAACACTCTAAGCTGTCTTTGTATCATCAGAAATGCAGCCAGCACGGCCGAAGCAGGATTCTCATGTGTATACTCTGTGTGCCTATACAAACCCGGTGATGTGAAAAACCTTACAGCTTCTGCACCCATAAAGCTGCTTTCATTGGAATGAATGAGGTTACATCTTGGAACATTGCATCCATCTAAAGGCCTTAGACTAGTTGAAGATAAGCTGGAGAGACAAAATGTTGAGAAGATATGCGAATTAGCAACAATTTTCACTTGGAACTTACTTACGACACTTTTGCGAATGTAGCACAAACTCCTGCCGAAATTTGAACCAAATTTTGTTGGGAGTTCGCATACATGTCACGTGATTTTCGAGCAAACATTGAGCGAACTTCGCCAATCCCTTGCAAAGTTGTTTCACATTTCTCGCACTTTCTGACTCACAGAAACTAAATTGAGAAGGGCTTGAGACGGGTTCTAGACACCTGCAACGACTATGTGACTATTTTGAAAGTAAATTAGTTTGAACATGTTCAAAATTCCAGCAACAGGACAGTGTGGCCCTGCAAGGAAATTGAGAACCTTTCGAGACTTCTCCCTGACCATCGTGAATGCTTATCGTAATGTGTGGCCAACCGTCGAGAGAGCCCAGTGAGATCATATGATCCCTGAAAGAAATGCACTTTTTCATAGTCCTTTCTTACAATAGTGACTGATATTCCCTTTTAAATTACAGTGGCCCTTGTTGTTCCTCAGATAATAAATAATGGGATACCAATATGATCTATTGACACCATGATTAAGGCACTAACCTTTATTTTACCACAGAATTAGATATTTACAATATAGTATTTAAAAACGTACCAAGCACACACACACACACACACACACACACACACACACACACACACACACACACACACACACACACACACACCATGCTCCGTAGCCATTCCCTCAACCTCTTACCAACAACTGAGCTGTGACAAGTGCAGGGAAGGAAGGAACATCGTATTACTCTCTCATTAAGACACTGAAGAACTATTCCATAGTCCAAACCTCCCAGCTTTCTTTGAGTCTTCAAGTATGTTCAATTTATGCATCAAAGATTTACATCTATTCATGTATACAGTGTAGTGTGAAAGTTTGTGAACCCCTTGAGCCTTTTGGAATTTTATTTATTTTAACCATTATTAATTCATTTTTATCAATACCAGTATTTTTTATATGAAATAACAGATGTTTGTTTATCAATTCAACATTTTTCTTTTCCAGAAATCAACTGTTAAAACAGATAAAACAAATTATTTGACAAATGTTGTATGTGCAAAAGTTTGTGAACCCTGAGCTGCATTGCTTAAATCGAGCAAGGTAAACACAATCAGGTGGGCCAAATCGAGTGATGAAATAGACCAATGTAATGAGAGATCTTCAGGGAAGAAATTGGGTGGCACTAGATAAAACAAAGATAAAACCAGGTCAGCTTAGGCCCACCAAACTGAACCCATACAGGTCAGACATGCTCAAAGGGGAAAAAATCTCAGAGGATCTCAGGAATAGAGTTTTGATGTTGCACATTTGTCTGGGGACAGCTATAAATTCATATAAAAAAGTTTGAGCTCCATCGGTCCACCGTGAGGCAAATCATCTACAAATGGAGAGCTTTAAGAGTGACTTAACATCTGCCTAGAAGTGGACTTCCTTCAACAATATCCTCAAGCGCCACAAGAAAAGCGATTTTTCAGGTAAAAGCCAACCCAAACATTACATCTGGAGATTTGCAGACCATTTGCCACCACCATTCTTCACTTGGGAGAAAGTTCTCTTGGTGGTAGGCAGAGTTGCATTTTTGCCCAAACATGGCGGTTTTGGTTGTGACCAAACAGTTCAATTTTGGACAAATCTGTCCACAGAAAAGACTTCAGGTATCTCCAGGTGCTCTCTGGCAAAGTTGTGACAAGCACTTTTGTTCTTTTTTGAGAGTAGAGGCTTCTTCAGCAACCCTCCCTTGAAAGCCATGTTGACTTATTCTTATTCTTATTCTTATTGTGGAACCATGCACATCTGTCCCAGATGCTGCAAGAGAGGTCTGCAAATCACTAGATGTAATGTTTGGGTTGGCTTTTAACTGAAAAATTACTTTTTTTGTGGTGCTTATGGATATTTTTGAAGGAAGTCTACTTCTAGGCAGATATTCAGTCACTCTTAAAGCTCTCCATTTGTAGATGATTTGCCTCACGGTGGACCGATGAAGCTCAAACTTTTTTTTTTATCAATTCCCCAGACAAATGTGCAGCATCACAACTCTATTCCTCAGATCCTCTGAGATTTTTTTTCGCTTTTAGCATGTCTGACCTGTATGGGTTCACTTTGGTGAGCCTAAACTGACCTGGTTTGATCTCTGTTCTATCTAGTGCCGCCCAATTTCTTCCCTAAAGATCTCTCACTACATTGGTCCATTTCATCACTCAATTTGGCCCATCTGATTGTGTTTACCTGCTCCATTTAAGCAATGCAGCTCAGGGTTCACAAACTTTTGCAGATACAACATTTGTCAAATAATTTGTTTTATCTGTTTTAACAGTTGATTTCTGGAAAAGAAAAATGTTGAATTGATAAACAATTTATTTCATATAAAAAATACTGGTATTGATAAAAATGAATTAATAATGGTTAAAATAAATAAAATTCCAAAAGGCTCAAGGGGTTCACAAACTTTCACACAGCACTGTATACGAGTGTATCCCTTACAAATGTTCATCTTTGTATACAAGCACCTTTTTCTTAAATTATCCACGGCTCTTGCTCAACCACTGCAAGAGCCTAATCTTTTTCTCTGCGTAGCTTCACTGCAAAGTGTTGTAGACCAAATTAGATGTAATGTGGCTTGACTGTGTTTTTCCTGCTCCTTTTTTTTATATCAAATAAGAAAGACTTGATAGGTTTGAATGTCCCCATCTAAATTTCTCAGTGTTACACTAAGAAAGCCCTTAAAGGCATGTTAAAATGGACAGCCAGTTAAATCTAGGGAGGGATGTGAGTGAGACTAACCGATTTTCGGCTTGGGTTGAGGAGAATCCTGAGGGGAAGGGGTGGAATAGAGCATCTTTTGTGTGTGCACTTAAATGTCTCCAACCAAGCATCGCTACATGTGTTCTGTACATAAATAGTATATAAAAGGTTCTGTGACTCCTCTCAAATTTCTTATAATTCATGTGCTCCCTCAATTTGCCATATTCCCTTCTCGTTTTCATTCTTTCAAATCTCAGTGGGTCAAATGCCAAAGCTGTCGAGGCACATTACATATCCAGGGAGTAGTTTGGTGACTCTGGTATACATATATATTGAGAACTTGGAGCTTCTCCAAGCTTAAAAGTAACAGTAAAAACATATTATATCAAAAGGGTTCCAGACAACAAGAGCTGCAACTCAATGATTATATTTTTTGTGAGCATGACATGCAGTTCACAAAATCATCAGCTTTTGGCCTGAATTTTCAACCATTCATAATTTGTAAAAGATGGCCAAGCATCTGGAAATCATTCCCCACTACACACTGTACAAAAGCTACAGTACATATTTCTGTAAATTTGCTTTCTTGATTAGCGAAAGTTTCGACAACACGTTCCTGTCTATACAGTAAATATGAAGCTTCACCCTGCAGCTGGTTAGCTTAGCATAGAATAAAAGATTGGAAACAAGGGAATTATTTTCTGGTATATGAAAAAACCAATGTGTAAAAACACAAATAAGATACTGTTCTTGGCTAGTATAGTAACTTGCCGGACTCTATCTGATGGTTGGACATCACAACAACAACACCAGTGCACCGCCACCATGTGCTTGGGCACTGGTGTTGTAAAAATACTACCGCTTTTTTCCAAAGGTGCCGCAAGAATCAACAGAAACTGAAAGTTCCTTGTAACTACTTTTAGAAATTCTTCATTAGCACTGTTAGTACACAGTATTACACGTAACTTCAAGAGTTCATGGAGATCTAATCCTGTCAATTCAATTCAAATAACTTTATTTATCTCACTGGGGCAATTTGTTATGAGCAGGTTGTCGTATGAACCAAAAACAAGTCTCAGTGAATGATTTGCATTTTTGTTTGATAAAATACTTGAAAGCTTAATCAATTATAAAAATGGTTGTTTTTTCTGTTGATCTAATCAGTTTGACTGAATGTTTCAGCATTTAAACAACGTAGTCATTATTCTATCTGTGGTGCAGGAAGAGTGTGAAAATCTACAGTTGGCTGGCAGTTCCTTAGTTACCTAACATAACCTGAGGCGGACACTGGGTCAAAGTCTTGCATGGTTGAGATCAGTGCACAACATCTCCCATGTGAACACAGATTTGCATTTTCATGACAATTCATCTGCTTGGATGCATTGAGATGTTAGATAGACAGTAACTATACCCTCAGTTGATCTTACCAATGCGTACAAATGCAATTGCACCAAAGAGTGAGAGCGCTCCAGGCGTCAGCAGAACAGTACACATGGCAGCTTTGTGAATACATGAAACCCTGCAGTCTTTGTCTCAAATAGTACTGTAGCAGTGACAGCAATGTGATGGGAGGATTCAAATACATTTGCACCATTCTCACCTTATTAAAACGATGTAATTCGTACTGTATTTACAACAGGACATTGGAGCAGGATTCAAATGTGTTTGATAAATGCATCATGGTATCTGTGAAGGTAATAAATGGTACACTTAGAGGCCATTCACTCATAAAGCGCACATTAAACAAAGCTGCATGTACCTTAGTGACATGGTGACATCTATCTAGAAGTTGCTGAGATATTTCAGTTGATTATGTTCACTAATATCAGGACAAGGGTTATTTTCATTTATCAATTATTAAATTGGAGGCCATGAAGTTTGCCTTGCGAACAAGACATCTTCGTCAAGGTTCAAGCGGCGAGGCTCAAGATGGTTCGTAGCACTCCACAGAATTATAAAAAACCTTCTATTCTGATCAAAGTGTGATTAAGAAGCCCCACTAATGGCGATGCTCTGGCTTTGATGACTTCATTTAAATGCAGAGACAGGTGCAATAAAGTGCTGAGAGCTCTCCAAAGTACTATACACCAGTGTTCTTCTGATACAGGGACAGACTGTTTCTCGCCATGCCTCTATGGACATGTAGTATTACAAATCTGAAACACTTCAAAGATAAGGGGTGACTCATCCTGCCATTGCAATAAAAAAAATTATTTATTTTTTATCACAGGACTTAACTAAAGGGCAATCTTACATTAAAGGTAAACATGTGCTTGTTGGCAGTTTGGCCGATAAGTACTCAGCCTTGATGAGTGCTATGTCTTTAGCTTTATTCTGATGTTTAAATATACAGCGTTTTAGTGTACTAAGAGTATCTTGGCATACAAGAAAAGCATTATAAATAAAGTTAGAAAAAAAAAAACTTTCCAAAAGCTCCGTAGCTAAATTTGGGGATTTGTGCTCCTTAGCTAAAGCTGATAGACTCCTCAGTAGTTGTTGTTTTTTTGTGACCAAGATAATACTAAGTGGGACATCTTAAAGTTAAAAATATACTTTTCAGTGCCCTTTGGTGGACCAACTGTGTAATTTTCGCACTGGTTCTAATAAAACATCAAACCTATATCAGCATTTCTGTACTGCAATCTTTTGCTGCAGCACTCTGTTTTAAAAGACCATAAAGCGCTGCTGCAGTTAACTTTAATTTGTGTCTAAGCAGAACAAGAGCTTCTAGAAAGTCTGTATTATTTCTGTCATTGAGGACAAGAGTGTTTCTGTATCGTGACAGCTGGTAGAGCCAAGCTACACAGTGCCACAGGCAAGCCGAGCCTTTGTAGGCCTAGCATGACATAGGATCTGGGAGTTGTGGATGTAGTGTAGCTGAGCTGCCCAGGGCCAAACTCTGACTGAGAAATAACTGTACTTTTGCAATTCTAGTCAGCTTGAGCGCTGACAAGATTTAAAGTGGGTCAGAGCAGAAGTGTGTGTGTGTGTGTGTGTGTGTGTGTGTGTGTGTGTGTGTGTGTGTGTGTGTGCGTGCGTGCAAGTAAATCCATCTGTGTTTTACTCAGTGTTTGTATGTAAATTCCTAAAGCACTGCATTAACAACTATACGTTATTGTTGTCAGTAAAAACAATCTGTCTAATTTCTCACATACCACTTCATCTAAGCTCATGGAAACTGTCAGTTGGCTATTATGAAAAACTGTCAAACCAAAACTTTGTTACGAGAATCCCTATGAGACAATTTACATTTTCCCTTGTTAATCTCTCTTCCTACATCTACCAGGGTGGATTAAGAATGGAATTTACTACATGTGCAGCTAATATAACTCGCTTTATACACTGGACAGACCTCAAACACAATCCAGTGTCCCAAAAAAGCACTGAGGTGATGTTCGGTACTGACCAGTTATTGAAATAGTTATTCAGGTTTTTCAAATCAGGACAGATTAGCTACTTTTATTTGAGTATTATTTAATTTCCCATAATCTATACTAAGGTTTACTTTAGGCAACACTTGTCGATGGCTGGATGGCAATGTCAGTCTGTAGGTCGGTCCGCCACTTTGGTCAGAACCGAAATGTCTCGACAACTATCGGATTGGGTTTACGTAAAATTTGGTCCAGATATTTATGGCCCTAAATCTGATTAATCCTGATCATTTTACATGATGGCACATCATTGACTATAGTTTCTTTCTAACACTACAGACCTCGCATGAGTCAGAATTGAATGCCATCACATCAAAGTAAAGGGTACAGTAATAAATGGGTTTATCTAAACAGACCTGATTTTAAGTCTCTCAACAGTAGATTTCAGTCACACTGTAAACCCGGACAAGTAGAGTTTACTCAAACTTTCCAGTAAACCGGTTGCCTTAAAAAAGTAAGTAATGTAAAACTAAAACTTGAGTTGATTGCAATTGTTATTTTAAGTTCAATACAATAAATGCAAAGTTGATTTAAATTAAAATCTTTTGTAGTATTAATTGCTTTGCACAGTAACTTCACTTAAATTCTTAAGTTTGTGTGAATATTATTTTTAAGTTCAATAGATTATATGCAAATTTCATTTAAATTAAAATCTCTTGTAGTATCAATTGATTTACCCAATTTCTCCACTTAACATTTTAAGTTTGGGAGTAATATTTGTATTTATACTTTAAATGATTGATTTGTTAAAGAAAAAAGTACAACAAAAGTACATTCTTATTTAGATTGATTTAAATCCAACCATATTCTTGGAAATAAAACTTAAAATTCAAGGAACATTATCTTTAGCTGGATGTACCGTGCTGATCTGCTAATATCACTGGATTCACTTCAGGGGTGTCGGCTAAAACACCACTTAAGGCCAAACACGTCAGACTATGAAGCATGAAACAATGAGAGGAGGAGTAAGGATTTATCCGCTGTTTATTTCCTTCTTTAACTTGCACAGCAGCATACAGATCCCAGCAAAATAACAATAGCAATATTCGGCTCATGATGACACGCTAAACAGCTGTTGCAACCGGCGAACCGCGGCCATTTAATAACGTGCATAAATTATAATTTATAGAGATCGGGAAACTCCATGCACTTACTCACAAGGGCGATGCAAACAAACTCAGGGAGAGCACGTTTCAACCGTGGATTGATAGATGGTTACTGCGGGAACGTGCACGCTCACACAACAGAGAGAGAACAAAAAAGAAACTTCACTAAACAGGCGCTCCGGCTGACTGACATGATGGCGCTAACTGACAGTTAAAATGTCATCCACACTGAATAAAACACATCAAAACAATATAAGCCGTTATTTTAAACAGCGTTATTCCCAACTCTGAACATGTTACTATAAAAGTGTAAGCCCTCAAGCTCGAAAATACCCCTGCCCCCTATTACATTCCTTCCAAGGTTGAGCATTACATGCTGGATGAAGTGGAAAGTGTTCTTCATGTACTTAGGATAGTCCAGGTGAAGGGCATAAATCAGTCCGAAAAGGGCACAGAAGTCTTGAGGAAGGTTGGCCAGATCTTCCACTACCACACTCCCCTCCAAGACGACTCCTACTCCGGAAGGGTTGAGTTGAGGATGTTCTTGATCGATGCTGAGGATCCCCACTGGAGTTTGGCTGTAGGAGTCATTGTCGTCCACATCCTAACAAGAAACAGATTCACAGGGAGAAGACATAGTGAGCTAATGCTGTGTTTTTCACCTAAAAGTACCTCTGAATGTTTATAATGAAAAGCTTTGTACAATATAAATGGCACTGAAAATTATTATTAAAACAATACTGGTCTTAAACGGACGTTTTGTCAACTGCCATAGTTGGATATGTACATTAAAATGAATGATTTTGTAGCTTGGCAGCCAAGGAGCTATTACCAACCTTCAGTTGACACGAGTGCAACTTTTAACCACTGACAGTACGGGGTGTGTGTGTGTGTACACGTGGATAAATATTAAAAGGGAGTCATACAACATAAGTTTCTGGGAGAGGTTTTTCAGAACTTGGACTTAAAAGTGGGTTAGCTCTCCTTTGCTGCCAATCTACCAAACCATATTCGATGGCACACTAGCTAGAAAATGATTTGACAGACACACACAAAGTAAAAGACAGAAGCAAGAACCCAAGATCAAAATGATGTCCAATGTTAATTTGAGCTCATTTTCAAAAGTCAAATCTTTCCAGTTTCAGCTATGAACAACGCAGATACTCGAAAATATTTGTTAAAATGCGTTTGTCCATAAAAAACAAGTCTAAGTCTGGGAAATACTGAAAACCAATTAAATGATTCTGAGAATTAATAAACAAGTCCTCATTAACAAACTAAATTAAATGAACTAAATGTACAACAATTACTTACAGAGCAGGTCTTGGAAAAAGGCAGAAGGATCATCCCCCAAGATGACAGGTAATCCCCGAAGGCAAAGGCACCTGATATCCGTTGGATGTGTTGTCTAGAAGATAGTGAACAGTACAACACAGTTTGCTGGGATATTCACATGTATTTATCAAATAAATTCCAGAACTGACATACCATCTTTTATGGCTAAATTGTGCATTTTCAGGACTGCAAGTATAGAAGAGTACAATAGCAGATGTTAAAAAAAGTAAGGAGAGGAGATAAGAGGAAATAAAAAACTGTGGAGAAAAGAGAAGAAGAGAGAAAAGACTGAATAGATAGGAGCAAGGATGAACAGAGAGAGTAGTCAAATGAAACCACCTTTGTCTAACTAAAGAGTTGAGTCAAAAGCTGTCCGGTGGAACCTTTTTTCTTCCTGAAGAGGTCCATCAGGCCCGGAGAGAAATGGTCACGTGCATCAAAGAAGTTTTTTTCCCCACCACTCTGTTGAAGGAATCAATTAATTTTCCTTTTCTAAAATGTATTTGCTTTCGATGTAATCCAACTGTGGCACAGTAAGCTTAAAACTTTTACTCCGACTAAAAAAATACATACAAATACTGAGTATAACTGTTAAATGTGGAAGCACAGCTGACATACCTTTAACTGCTTAGATCAATTTGGGGAGTTTGGGATGTCACCCTCTGTTTGAGCCTGAATAGGAGGTAGTTAAGAAAAACACAAATATTTTAGGCAACTATTCAAAAGTACACACTATCATCACTACACCTCAAATGTTGTTTTAAGTGCAGGTGAAAGATATGAGGCCTTAACCACACAGTGCCCAGTAATGAAATATGGATATCAAGAACAGCAAGGAATGACAACATTTTGGGTCAAAGCTAAACTCGTATTAAATGCTCTACCATAATACTTTTTTCCACACATAACATGTGAGAAAGTAAAATGTTGACAACATCCCTTTGAATTAAAGACATTGACCATCAGAAAGTAAAAGAAAGGGAAAATAGGCATAGCACAGGGGTTTTCAAAGTGTGAGAGAGTGAGCCCGCCCTCAGAGAACAAATTTCAACGGTGCCCCCCCCCCCAAAAAAAAGTATTTTTTTTTACAAATCTAAACATGTTTTTGAAACATTCTAAACATTTTTGTGCGTTTTTAAACACATTTAATACATTTTAACATCTTAATCCAGTGTTTTAATCCTGCTTCCTTTAAGCATGGATAATACTGACTGAGTGTGCATCGGAGTGAGAAAGATAGGCAGACATACTTGCCCAAATTATTGACTAGTTAAATGTAATTCACACACCCAGTGTTTTTTCGCTAGTGCCTCCAATGTCCTGCTGGAGGAGAATAGTAGCCAGTGGAGAACCAGACCCTCCTAGGGGTGTCCGGGGGTATGCCCCCCCGGGAGATCTTTTTTCACCTTTTTAAAGTGAAATGCATGAATCTGGTGCACTTTGAGAGGACAATTAAGAGGCTAAATATGAGGAATTTTGTGTGAACAAATAATTTGGAGACACTGGGTCTGATGAATTAGAAGCTATTGAAGAAGGACACATGGATTTTCCATAAAAATATTAATTGAAAATAAACAAAATGTATGCAGGGTCCTCTGGGTTGGGCTTGGTGCTCTTTTTCTTTAACGAGACCTATTTCTCTGTAATATAATGAATGCATTTAAATGCAGTGAGGGGAACGAAGCAGAAGAACTTGTGTCCAGCTATGCCGTGATCTTAGTATAAAAAAGAAAAACTAAAAAGAAAATTTTTTTTTTTTTTTTTTTTTTTTTTAGTTTTTCTTTTTTTTTACATATTCATCCGCGCCCCCCTGACATAACCCTGCGCCCCCCAAGGGGGGCGCGCCCCACAGTTTGAAAACCGCTGCCATAGCAGAACACATCATAGTAATTGACAAGTAGGCTAATCTATATGCACAAAAATAATATGTTTTACTGAAATCTCAGTTACAAATACATTGTATGAACTAAAAAGGCGAATTATCTGCAGATCAAGTCGATTTAATCTATTATTGAAAGCTGATGGCGACAGAAACTGTCAGCGTTAAGAGAGATGGGAGATGAGCTTCATGTTCAGAGCTTTGATAAAAAGGACCGTCGAGCTGACGGTGACTCAGTGGAGCGGAGCGGGGACTGACTTTACTTTAGGGGGGAGAGGGGCTCGGAGACGGACGCTCTGCAATGACCGAGGTTGCGCTGACCGCGCTGCTTCAATATAGTGCATAAATTGAAAACGACGAAGACTATTCAGCAATACAAAAACAAACAAAAAAAATCAATGAGAATCTCTCAAGTCACATAATTGTATGGTTTAAGTAATTGTGTCGCAGCAATTTGCTGTATTCATTTTCCACAGACAAATGTAAAAAGCTGGTAGGCCTACTTAGGACACACAATCATATAAATTACATAACTAATACTATCTATAACCATTTTAAGGTAGACTTACGTTTTACTCATTTTAAGCAATTCCGACACACGTGATTAAGGGCCTGCATCATCTGCACGTGGATATACACAGCGCTACAGCATGAATTTTTTTTTTAAATAAATGCTGGGGGAAACACTCCATATTCTGCATTAATATTAGGTTACTTTCGAATCTTCTGGCACATGTTTATCAAAATTACGTTATCAAAGTTGAGTTGAGGTCCGACCATGATGCTAAACTATTTAACAGCATGGTTGGCTATCAGCAACAGTTGCAAGTAAGCTAACTAGCTCCGCGACTAGCAGTGAGCTAACGTAGGCCTAAACCTCGTGCATTAGGCTATTACAACAAGATAGCAACACGGTTTGCACAGGGATAAAATAGTTACTCACCACAGCAGTGTGCAGAGAACAAGAAGCACGATAAGTCCGATGAAAATAACCGTAGACTCTAAAGCGGGGACCAGCTGCACCACCTCCTCCCCAACCATGTTCCGTAGAGTGAGAGTCACGTAGCACGGCCAAGTACGTGACGACCGATCTGCGCATGTCTGAATGTTTGAAAAAATAGGCTCCATCTCAACAGACTGTCTAAAACTTAAAAATGCAGGTGACCATGACTAAAACTTTAAAATGTCAAGCCATTCAACTTAAAATCATTCACACATACAACTATGTCTACAAAAAAGTACAATATACTAACATGTATTAGTTATGCAATAAAACTCAAATCATTAAGTACATTCTAATAAATATTTTACGTAGATATAACATCCGGGCTAACAGTGGAAGGACATTATGGAAGAAAGAGAAATATACAGCTTTTAAATCTACTTAATACTTTGCCTTCAGACGGTGTCTTTCATTATGATCGACTCACGTAAACAGCACCAGATGTCCTTGTAAATTAAACTCCAGTCTTCAGCACACCTGCAACCAATTACGCTCAAAGACTGTGATCAATCTCAACCTTCGGGGCCTAATCAGCGCTGCTGCACTACAAAGAATTCTGAAAAGAAAGTCTACCACACTGATGGTGTATATGATGATACACATTTAATAGGCAGTAAAGAAACTGGGGTGTGTGTGTGTGTGTGTGTGTGTGTGTGTGTGAACAACACTGAATTGATGACATTGGTGTATAAGGGCAAACAAATCTCTTTTAAATGTGAAAGTTTCTCTTTTATAGAAGATTAATTAATGTCCTTTTTTAATACTGACATCCGAGGATATGTCCTTGTTTTTAAATTTTCCGTTGGTTTTATCACAAGATTGCTATTATAAAGAGGAGTGGGAGTGTTTCGTTATGTGGCCCTCGTTCTGGTATCAGCATCCAGCCATTGTTAACATGTAACAGCTGCAGTTCAGAAACATAAAAAATAAACAAACATGGAAAATAGTTTCAATGATTAGCTAAGTCATTAGGTTTTATCTTTTGGGGACCATCAATGTCTGCAGAAAGTTATGTGGCGATAGACCAAAGCTGGGATATTTCACAAGATAAGCAAAACTTTGACCTGCTGGTAGCCCTACTATACAGAAAGAGTTCTATGGTCATATGAGTCACTACGGTCCATCCTCTGGGCCATGTGAATATTTGTACCAGTCTGTCATTGTTGTTGGGAAGTTTCACTAAAAGCTGTCAACCTGTTGTTGGCACTAAAGGAAAAGTCAGAGGCTCACCAAACCGAGTACACTTCTTGCTCTGAATTACACTGTGAGGTCAGCTGCTACATACACTCTAAAAAATGATTCAGGGGATTAGTTCATTACGCTTAAAATACAGACGTTTTTCAGCATAAAAAAACGAGTTTGTTACATGAACTTGAATTATTCCATTGACAACTTATTCTAAATAAGTGGGTCAAACTTAATATTTAGAAGAATGTGTTAACTTATCAATGTATCAATTTTGAATGAATATTTATGCGTCCACTCAACACTTTTGAAATAATAAGTTAGTCCAACTTGTCTTTCTGGTTAGTTTCAACTGTACATATTTTGAAAGTTAAGTAGGCGCCTGAATTTGCCCGGACATGTTTCGCTGCCACGCACTGCGGTCACACAGCCAGACCACGTTGTCCACCACAAGTGAAAGAAGGGGAAGAAGCCAGAGTTCACGTCGAGTATGCTATCATAGGGTAAGTAACAGCACTAAGTCGTTTTGCTTTTATTCGCCACAATTACCAACTGTATCATCACACAGTGCAATACATCGTTTTTACGCGGCACTTCACCGGAAATTAAATGTAGTCTAAGCTAAATTAGCAGCTTGATAGTAGGCTACGGCATTAGCTAACGTTAGCTAGCTAGCCTTTTTCGGTTGTATTGTTCCAGAGCAAGCCAACTTTAATGGCGCACTTGTAACATGAGTTAAAAGTGAGACAAAAGTGAGTGTGTGTGGCACTGGGTAAAGTGTTGGTCTTCACGTTGTTTTTTTTGTGTGTGTTCGGGCGAAGTTGGATAATTAATCCTGTTGGAAGCAGCACGTGCCAACTCTGTAGCTAATGTAAAATAATAGGACATGTTAGCTGTTACTTAGTTCGAACACAGTACATCAGGTTAACATACAAATATACTGGTAGGCTTATTTTCAGTTAGAGTTTAATGCAGGCTTCTGTTTTTTCTGTTCTTTCTGTGTTTGCTTAACTGAACCATCTTGTAACACAGAGGTACTTGGTTTTCGATTTGCTATTACTACAGTACATATAAAACATTTTTTTCCCCTTTCAAAAATCTACTGCATAATGTGCAACAGGTAAATGGGACTGTAGTCATCACAACTTCTGCTTGAAACGTTTTCATTGACTTTTTCCTAAATTTTTCATTTTCGGTTGGTACTCAAATCCACTTTTCACAACATAGGAAGGATTAATTAGATTAAAGAAGTAAATACAACAATATTAAAACTGCATTTATAATTTTTGTATTGCTTCATAAGGGTTCACTGTCAAATTATGATAACTTCGTACTTTCCTTTAGTGTAGTTTGTCATTACTGATTGCAATTTGCACTAGGGAAAAAGTTAAAGTAACACAAAATCCTCCAATTTGTCTGTAATTTTTGCAAGCGGAAGGATTCAAAACAGGAAGGAAGAGGTTACTGCTGTAAGAACTAAAAACCTGAATGAGAGATCATTGTTGGATAACAGTACACCTGAAATTTAAGTTAAGGTAATTAACCTCAGTTTTTAAAATGAATTGGATCTGTAAGATTTGCAAATTTGAAACACCAAATAAGACCAATCTTTTAAAGCATTATAGACTTAGACATTATGGCCATGATGTAGAGGTTCTGCCTTGTCTTTATTGGGAGTGTTATTGCTCATTTAAAACATGGGGGAGCCTGCGAAATCATCTGTCAAGAAGCCATTCATCCCGTGAGAGAGTGACATGTACAGAAGTTCTATCTTTTAAATGTCCATGTTGCTCTTTAAGCACTATATCCCAGGAAAGAGAATACTTTGAGCACATCGGCCGTCATTTAAAAAAACAAGAAACTGTCACTTGTGTTTTTGAAAATTGTCATTTCAAAACTAACATTTATGGAACATTTGCCTCTCATAGGTCCCGGAAACACACCCCTCATTCAGTGGATGACTTCAAGTCAGATCTTTTAGTGAGGTATGTCAATCCTTTAAATGCAGGAGATGATCCTACTGTTGAGGAAGACACTGAAAGTGCAGGGAGTGAACATCCTGGGGATGAAGAAATGAGAGAATTGCCTAGCTTAATTGAGAAAAAATTAGGCCACCTTGTCCTTAAACTGGAAAGCATATTCAATGTACCTCACAGATGTATTGATGAGTTAGTGGAAGAACTCCACTTTATTTCTTCATCAGCTTCAAGTCCTATTTTAAAGGAGATTTTACAGTCATGCTTAGCGAAGCATAATTCTGTGGTTGATGATATGATACTCTCAGAGATGGTGACAGACATCTGTCAGAACAATCCAATTACATTATCTTTAGGGAGAGATGGTCCTCTTTCCACCTCCTACAAAAGAAGACAGTATTTCAAGGAGAATTTTTCTGTAGTGGAACCCATAGAGTACATGCTTAGTGCCAGGGAGCGGAGAAGTTTCCAATATGTACCTATTTTGAAGTCATTACATGAGGTTTTGAAAAGAAAAGAGATCCAGGATTTACTCACACACAGTTGTGACACAGACAGCAGCTCTGACACTCAATACAAGTCATTTCATGATGGCACACATTTTAAAAACAATACATTGTTATCAGAAAACAATCCTGCCATTTCTCTCATTCTGTATGTGGATGACTTTGAAGTGTGTAATCCGCTTGGCACGTCAAGGAAAAAGCACAAAATTACTGCTGTGTACTGGGTTTTAGCTAATGTACCACCATTGCTCAGATCGTCGCTGACATCAATCTACCTAGCCATTCTCTGCAAGGCTGATGATATAAAACGATTTGGATATAGTGCTGTGCTAGAACCACTACTCAAAGATCTTACCAGCCTAGAACAGGAAGGACTTTACATTCCGTCATTAGGCATACGAGTTAATGGTACTGTTTATTGTGTTGTTGCAGATAATCTTGGCGCGCACTCTATCGGAGGATTTGTGGAGAGCTTCTCAAGTTCGTATGTCTGCCGGTTCTGTCTTGGAGAACGATCCCAGTTCCAAGTAAGTGAAGTTAGAACTGGAGCATTTCTTCCTAGAACAAAACAAGAACACATGGTGCATGTTCAAACTGCACAGGGAGATACAAGTGGGTCTCATTGTCACGGAGTGAAGAGACAGTGCCCACTGACTGAAAAACTAAAACATTTTGATGTTTTATCTGGCTACCCACCTGATTTGCTACATGATCTCTTTGAGGGTATTGTACCTTTAGAGTTAGCACTGTGCCTAAATGCATTAATCAAAGGGAAATATTTCACTCTTGTCGAGCTGAATAAATTAATTAAAGAGTTCCCATACAAATGGGCAGATAAAACGGATGCACCACAACCAGTTCCATTGACTTTTGCTGCAAGAAAATCTGTTGGTGGGAATGCCCATGAAAATTGGGCCTTGCTTCGCCTCCTCCCCCTGATACTTGGAGAAAGAATACCAGAGAATGAACCAACATGGCTGGTCCTTCTGAACCTAAAGCAAATAGTTGAACTTGTCCTGTCTGTTATTCATACAGATGAAACTATTTGTTTCCTTGACAGCAAGATTGCTGAGCATCGACACAGATTCCAGGATGCTTTCCCTCAACAAAGACTTCTTCCGAAGCATCATTTTCTAGAGCACTACCCACAGCTGATAAAGGCTTTTGGTCCACTTGTGTCTTTGTGGTCTATGCGATTTGAAGCTAAACACAGCTTTTTTAAGCGTGTGGTCAGGCATACCCACAGTTTTCGAAACATTCTGTTATCTCTCTCAGTGAAGCATCAGTTAATGGTTGCATACCATCTACATGGAAATAACATTGTCCAACCTTCTCTACAGGTAACACAACTATCAACCGTGGATTTGACGGTGCTGAGGGAAGACATAAAGGAAGCACTGGAAACAAAATTCCCTGGTGAGTTCTTTGTCCAGATCGGTAACACAGTTTGTTACAGTGGCACCAAATATTCTTCTGGAATGATCTTGGCACATGGTTCGACAGGAGGTCTTCCAGATTTTGTAGAGCTGATTCAGATAGTTGTTGTACATGGGATGGTTGGCTTTATTGTGAAATGTTTAAGTGCATGGTATTCTGAACATCTCGGAAGCTATGAGCTTGAAAACACAAGAAGTGTTAAAGTTATTGAACCAAGCGAGTTGGCTGACATCTTCCCAATGGCAGCATACACTGTTGCAGGAAAGCGCATGGTGACCCAGAAGCGCTACATCTACTTACCATAGAGGGCAAAGTAGTCATTACACCTAAATTACTCTGATGTGTCCTAATCATAACCATGCGGATCCTCACTGAAAAGAAGAGATTAGGCTTTTGATAACCCCACCAATGTACAGATGTAAAAAGATAAGTAGTTTTAGACATGAGCCCCACTTATCTCTGAGATGGTGAGATGTTATCATAGCTGGGCCTTTTTTGTGAAATGACTTCATTACTGTAAGCCAGGTCATGTTCCTGATCTTTGTAGTTGTACAATGTGTTATGCTTGAGTGAAAAGCATTAATGAACAGAGAAAAAAAAATGCTGTCCTTTTTTTTGTCATTTGCCATGTAATAAGTATCTGAAACCTTTTTGTCAAACTAATCTAATCTATAAATGGGCTCTTTATTTTGCAGGAAGATCTGTAAAAGAGGAAGTGTTTACAGAAACTTAAGGCTTACTCTGTGTAATATTCTGAGAAAATGTCACTTACAGTGTAATGTGAAAGCTAACTTTGTGGAAAAGTAACTGGAGGCATAGTTATAGTTTTACATTGTTAAAATGGAAAAGATGATGAGGGCAAAGATTAAAAATGCCAAATAATTGTGCGACTCCCAATTTTATTTATGTACCTTATTGGCATCTAAGCGAGTTGTTGATGTCTTAAGATCTTTTATTATATCTTTAAAAAGCAGGCTCATGTAAGAAAACAATGCAACATAGCTTAAAAAAAATTAACTGAAATTATCCGTTTTAATATTCTCTGGTTTTTCCATGTTCTGGGCATGTAAATTGATGTAGTCTGGTTTAACTCAAGCTGAAGTGATGTTTTTTCTCTTAAAGATGCACCAATGTCTCATCCAGCCAAACTGCGGATCATACTTCAGGACCATGAGATTCGGAAACTGGACTTACCTCATGGAATCCCTGGAACAGTGGAAGAACTTGAGGCTATTGTGAGAGAGACATTTGGGCTTGATGGGAACTTCACTTTACATTATAAGGATGCTGATTTTGGAGAGGAATATTTTTCTCTTGCCTCAACAAATGACATAAAAGACAAGGACACAATCAAAGTGATTCACATTGTCGAACCTCCCACAATCACTCTGACCTTTAATGATGTGGAGAGCTCCATCGAAAGTGCATCAGAGACCTCCGTCCATACATCAGCTTCCTCTGTCAAAACTTCAAACTCATCTGGATCGCAGCCGGATACCCTGATTCTTTCATCACCTGAACATGGGACTCGTTCGCAATGCTGGCCTACTGATTTTCCAATACCTCACTTTGGCAGAGACACGGAGATTGTGCTTACCTCAGGAAATAAGGCATTCAAGAAGGATGGAATTCCACTCGTCTTTAACACAATCCTTTCGGACATCCTCGCGAGACTGGCTGATAGCATCTTCGAGTATGTTGCCTACCCAACAAATGCACAGTTTGCCGAAGTTGCTGAGGCACTTGTTCAAAAGCATCCCTGCCTCAAAGAACCTGGATCATATAATGGATGCTATGCATGGCAACAAAGACTAAAATATAAAATGGGCACCTATAGATCTAAACTTAGTGGGCTTGGATGCCCTGAGCTTGATGTGAACTCACGAAAGAAAAAGCGAGCACATGAGAAGGCACCTGCAAAGAATATAAAAAAGCCAAGAAAGGCTGAGGTAAATTATTTACCGCCCCACCCACAAGGAGAGACAGAAGAAAGCTTGGAACACCAAAGAGTGGAGCTCCTTACTGAAGTTAAGAAGAGAAACAACAGTCAAATGATCAATGAGAAAATGGCAATGACATTCTCCATTCGAAGGCAGGAAGTTGTCAATCTTGCACCACCAGTCAGTGACTTCAAAGATCGATGGCCTGCTCTCTTTGATGCTGCACAGGTGAATATGTTAATATAATTGGCAGTGTTACTTAGTTGTTTTAGTCTTATTTGATTGTGCCTTTATTTTTTCATTTGTTGTGTGCAGATAAATGAAGAATTCAGACGAATCACCACTGCAAACCTGGAAACCACGTTCATGGCAAAACTGGACCAGTACTCCCCGAAAATAATGTCCATGGCCTCCTCAACAGGAGGAGCTGCAAAAATGAAGATCCAGCGCATAAGTAACATGCTGCAAGAGGTATGAATCAATGTTTTATTCTTATTAGGTTGTGCTAGGTTGTGTGATCATCAGGGCTGGCCGAGTAATTAGAATAGTCCACTACGTTGTTACGTTGGTATTCAAGGCTCAATTCAGTATTCAGGACTTTTCTGACACAATGCATGTGAAACATCCACCATAACTTGAATGGGATAATATATCACATGTTGTATACTGCTTGGTCCTGGTCCTGTTCCCCAAAGAGGCTAAGAAAAAATCATTGCAGTTTTATGCCACAAAATCAACTCCGATAAAAATATTTGGTGTAAACGTTTTGTTATTTTCATTGTTTAATTCTCCTCAGCCTTCTGTTGAAACAAATGTGTCCATTTCTGTCCTGTACAAGACGCTAACAGTTTAAGCAGATCTTTCCATAACTCTATGCACTACCTGTGTATTAATTAATTTAAAAGAGCAACAATTGAAGTCCAACCCACAAACCAGCAGCTACAATTCTGATTTGTCAGCTCAGCTCTTATGTGCTGTTCTCCTGTTTCACCTCTATGGGTTGGATTTAATCCAATTAATGGGGTGGCACTACACTTTATTTTTATTTTTAGTAGAGCAATTAAAAAAACATTGCTATTTGGCCAGGCAAAAAAAAGAGAAGAGGAACATGCTAGTGATGTTTCTGTAACGCTTAATTGAGGTGTAAACTAAATAAGTGTGTTATATTTGATAAAAAGAAAAAAATATTCAGTCAGTTGGTTCAGTCCAGACCCCTGTCACTTTACCTTTCAGTCCTCTTTTCCCAGTTATGTAATTATTAAAATGCATCCTAATGGAGATTGTTTTTCTCATTCACAGGATAATTCAGTGGAAAGGAGGAGAGAGGTGGCTATCCGGTGTCTCATGGTGTATCTCAGAGAAAATGAGGAGGATCTCTTCAAAGAAAGCTTGGTAGGTAAATCTGGACACCAAAGATCAGACAGTTAACTGTACGTTTTGCTACTCCTATTTGTATGACTTAAAACACTGAAATATTTATTCTGACCTTCTTATGCCAGGATGGAGAAATGGACGTCACTGATGACGTGATAAAGATTGTTGTCAGGAGAGGTTCCTTGATGTCTGATACTGCCACCGCAAGGGTAGTCATTGAGGGAACCGAAGTCCTGGATGACCTGGATGTACCAAGAGCTTGTGCCTTGCTAATGGGGCTGATATATGCGCTCAACCTAAGCTACCCAAAAGAACTGATCAAAACCTTCGAGGTATTTCAGAAAATACTCCTTGAGCTAGATGGCCTGAAAGCCAGCCCGAGGGTAATGTCTCTCAAAAATAGACTTCTGTCTTAAAATAGATTCAGCAGGAAACAAAGTGTTGTTGTGCAGTTAAACTGCCAGTTTATTGGTTCTAGGGCTGCAACTAACGATTATTTTGATAATCGATTAATCTGTTGATTATTTTCTCGATTAATCGATTATTAATCGATTAGTGTTATGGTCGGTAAAATGTCAGAAAATGGTGAAATTTTTTGAATTTTCCAAAGCCCATGTTGACGTCCTCAAATGTATTGTAATGTCCAAAGTGTGCGTGCGTGTGTGTGTGTGTGTGTGTGTGTGTGTGTGTGTGTGTGTGTGTGTGTGTGTGTTATTGGAAGTGGGAATGTTTATTTTGTTCATGGTAAAAGTGCTAAAATAAACCGTGAAAACTGGAATTGCTGTTTCTTCTTTATTCTTACGTAAGTGAAATAAGTTACTCAAACACAAAAAATTAAGCTAACTGTTTGCGTTGACATTTTTGAGTACGATGAAAGAAAGAAATTAAATCAGATTAGCTTAAATAAGTAATTTGAACAGATTATCTTAAATAAGTAATCTGAACACTTAATATTCCCATATCTTTCGAATTAATATTAAGTTGGTTCAACTTAATTATGCTTTCAGAGGTCATAGCAAATTATGTTGGATCTACTAATGTATTTGCATTATTATTTCGAATTAATATTAAGTTGGTTCAACTTAATTATGCTTTCAGAGGTCGAAGCAAATTATGTTGGATCTACTCATGTAATTGCATTATTATGACTACAAAAGACTCGTACGATGAACTCAATAATGCCAAAAGTTGGGACAACTTAAAAAGAGGCATGCAAATAGTTAGCATAGGTTTTTAAGTTGAGGCAGTGAATTATTTTTTAGAGTGTATCAACAGTGTCTTTGCCACTGGGTGGTCTCTTCCTGAGACATAAACATTTACATTAAAGGATGATCCGGCTGCTGCAGGTGACCCATGTGTCCTGTATTGTTTTGTGTTTATAGTTGTGCATTCAATATTTCCCACCTATGATTTGCCACACAAAAAATATATTTCATTTTCCTCCTGTAATTTCCTGGACAATAGATGCAGCCACAGGTGAGGAGCTGGCAGTGCATGTTCAATGTGTGCTGTGTGGCGTTCCATTTTGCATCATTCTGTGCCATCACCAAAGACTCTCTTGTAGCCCTGACAGTTGGTCCAAGTGATACATACCTTAAATTTGTTGAATTATCTGACTTGATAATATTGATGACACAAATTCAAAATAAAAACTAGCAGTAGGTTAGGTACTAGCATGCTGTTAAACGCAATGCTTTTGACAGTATTTATCAGTGAGGTTAAGGCAGGAACAGGCATTTTATTATCCAAATAACGTTGTGTAACTGTTATTGATAGCAAGTGAATGGGAGAGTTATATAATGAGTAGAGCTCTATTCCAACAGTCTTCAGAACTTATCCTCTGGGGACCAGGAATGTGTGTACAAACTGCCATCGAATAAATAATTCAGCCTGATCAGACCAAAGTGTTGGGGGATAATAAAAAAAAAAATCTTTATTTTTTTCTAGTCTCAAGTCATCTGAAATGTATTTGCCTCCTTAGATTCTTCATCAACTTCCCATCAGGCAAACAGTACTTCAGCCAGTTCCAGGACATGGAGGATCCCGATGAGATGGAGCGAAGCAGCCAACTTCGGCATCATGCTCGCAGGGTAATGAACGCCATCAACACTGTGGTGGAGAACCTCCATGACCCAGAGAAAGTGTCTTCAGTGCTGGCCCTGGTGGGAAAGGCCCATGCTCTAAAACACAAGGTGGAACCCATGTATTTCAAGGTAACTTGTATATAACTTGCATCGCTGTCCGTCATCCTGTCACATTCTGTTCCACTTTGGTCTGTTTTCTTTTTTTCCAGAATCCCTATAGGTACATTTACATGGTTAGGTTAGGTCAAAGCTTATAACAATAGAATTATTCAAATTTCACATTAACTTACATCATCTGTGATTGTGTTGTAGACATCTAAGTGAGTTTTATTTGTAGTAGACAAATATGGTTACCATGAGTTAAAGTTTGAAAGATCTAGCACGAGCAACCACTGACTTGCATAGTATATTCAATCTAGTGTTCGTACCATCAACGGTCTCCTTTACAAATAGTAAGATGGTAGTTTTAACAAAATTTACAAAATGGTAGATGAGCAATTATCATGATTGTGAGACATGACTCATGACACTTATTACAGAAACAAGTATTAAATAGCAGCTGATAACAAAACTTTATTAAATCAGTCCTGCTGGTAAACATCACATATTTCTGTTGGCGGCAGATAAAGACAAAATCAGAATAAGTATAATTAAAAATCTTTATGATCCATTGTTTGATTTTAGATCATATGGTTGACTAATTTTCAATATGACACTCCAACATGATCTCCTCTTCATCTGATTGAAGAGGGGAAACGTACACTTTTCTTCTTCCCTTCAAGTGTTTTGAATGCGGTCGACAGTTTGTTCATTGCAGCTGTGAAAATCCCACATCACTGCTATTCAACCATCAATCTGCTAGCTTCAGACTACCTTTAGAATGCATTGTAAGATTGAATTAATCACTATGTGGATAAATCTTTAGAAGGATTCATCCCTGAACTCCTAACCTGATATGTCCAGGGGTGAAGAGCTCTTGGGCCATTATTTAGTATTTTTTATCACTTTGTGTTTTATCACAATGGTGATCATGCTGTTTGTGAATGTTTTGTATCAAACAACAAAATCTATATATCTATATCGTTATAAGCGCTGGATGATTCTTGGTATTAATGAAAAACTTTGTATGGATCAAACAATCATTCATGCTTTCACATCTGCCTGGTTCCGTTGAATCGGACCCAGGAGTGTTTGCGGCAATTACACCCGGGGGCAAACCAAAACAACTACACCAAGACCTTGTTGAAAAGATGGTCTCGGTCCTGTTACAAACAAACTGTGGTACGGTCGAAACTGTGGTACGGTCGAAACTGTGGTACGATCGCTTGGGCTGAAAACGTAATCCAGCCTTAATGTGACCCAACTGCAGGGAGCATTGCGCCTTTTTATTTTATTTTAAACTAGCTCCCATAGCCAGCTGCTGTGCTTTATTGATAGCATTGTAAGCAATTCATTTATTTCGCTTCTACTAAATGCAGCAGATGAATCTGAATATCAAGTGCCTCATTTTCAAACTGATTCATTTTCCTGAAATGACGAATGCAAAAGATGTAATGAACAAAAGCAAGGGCCATGACAGATCCTTGTAGTTGTCCTTCCATTGCGAAGTGTTGGATTAATCTATTTCTGGAAAAGAACAGGAGATGGCTCCTCTTTCCACTTTTCCCTCTTTATTGTTGCCTTCCCTTTGTGTCTACTTCTTCTTCTGTGTTGTGCTTTCTCTGTACTTTGTCATTTCCATTCCCTTTGTATCCCCTGTCCACCCACTGCTTTCATGTTTCACTGCTATCACTTTCAATTCTCACCTGCCTTGCCCACCTATCTCTACCAGTGAATTGGATTCTTTATATCCACTGTGCCCTCACTTTACATACTGAATACTATTTCTCTGCATAATTCCCTCTGTCTTCCACCAGCCATTGATGATAGCTACATATTCTCAATTTGTCACTCTCTTGCTACCCTATACTTCAATATAAAGATATACATTAACTTCATATGATTTACTTATTTCCCACCCAATGTGATTCAACTTTCATTCTCACCCTCTTTCTAAACAGATCCTGTGTGGTGTGATGCTGGAGGTGCTGTCTGAAGATTTCCCTGAATTCTTCCCGGCTGAGGTGCAGATGGTGTGGATCAAACTGATGGGAGCTGTGTACTGGCATGTGACGGGGGCCTACACAGAGGTTGGCTGGCTCCAGGTGTCCAGCTCAGCAGTGTGAAGAGTTTAGAAGAGGAGGGTGTATACTAGTTTTAATTTGACAGGAAGTTCTGTGAGGATGGTTTTCACAGACATGGATGAGATTAAAGTGGTAATCCGTGCAACTCTGTACTTAATGTTGGTGGCAGTTTGGTGCTAAGCCTTCATTGCTGTGGTGTTTCTGCATTGCACTTCCGAGAGATCACACAATTTAGTCAGACATCATTTTACTTTTCTCCAAAAATGAAGTTTAAGCAGATTTTAAGCTGTTTTAACAACGGAAGCTATCACTTCTTAATATAACTATCTACTTATTTGACTGTTTACTGCAAACTAACTGTTGTTTCTGCGAAATGCATACATCACATTACTTAATGTGTGGCATGGGATCGTCCCAATCAGACAGCTACATTGGGCTTAGACAAGCAAATCCAACGCCTTTACTAAAATGGCAGAGTTAGGTACTCTTCTGTTCCATTCGTGGACAGTTGACCCTTTGCTTAACCCCATCCCGCTTTGTTAGCCTACTGTTACTAGGCCTGTCAAGTTTTCCAGTCGATCACGTGTGCAGTCAACAGTGATAATGGCAGTAGATCAGCGACTTAACTTTCTCAGTAATGTTTGAAACTTTGTTTCCTTGATTTAAGACAGAGTTGGGCTTCTTTATTCTTGTTGCACGCTACCCATAATTACAACTAGCTGCTAGAAGATTAATTTGATCAACTAACTTTAGCTAACACATTTTTGTTAGCTCTTTAAGTTGGTCTCCAACCAACTTGTTTGAACAAAGACACTGCACATGAGTGTTTGAAGTCTACATTATGTAACAGCTACATGACCTTATGCTAGAAGGCTTAGCTACTTATCCTTACAGCAATTACGGTTGCCATGCTGTAATTCCAATTTTTCCAGTTGATGAAATATGTTGTACAGATAAAAACAAACGAGCAAATTAGCAGCTGGTTTCTTCTAGTATTAGCTATAGTACAATATGATAAGGAAAGATGTAAAGAAAATAACTGTAGGCCTACTGTATTATAAGGCAAATGGAAAAGCCACATAGTATCATTGTGGCCATTTTAGAAAATACACTATTAATCATTGTCTTTAATTAGTCTTTAATCCTTTTGATGTTTTAAATTTACCTCCAGAATCTTTAATAAAGTATATTGGTATCATACAGCTTCAAGCATAATGCTTCACCATGTCAGAAAATCCAAAATTCGACAGGCTTGCTGTGCTTGGTTATGGGTAAGCTAACATTATGGCCAGCTGGGGGAAGGCAGTAGCACATATTTATTTATACAAAAATGTTGTGGATTATGACTTTACAGACTTCATTTCTGTGGAAACCTGCGACGAGATACGCATCTTCGGGCTGAGACCCACACATGAATCCACCTCATGATATTTTGAACGCAAGATTACGAAAGGATTTATAAGCTCTGAGAAGGGGGCGGTTAGTAGTTGAAGCCCCGGCTGTAGGACCACAGAGCTGCTGACTGTTAATAGATTCTCTTTGTGTCCTACTACAGTATATCCTCGTGTTCAGGGGACCCGCGCCCCGTTCTCTCTCTATTGATGCATTGCGTGCTCTTAACGTCTTGTTAAACTTTGCAGAGGTGTTGTTTGTATAAATGTACAGTGGGCAATTGTGCATACTCTTCTGCCTTTGTTTACATCTCATTGACATGCCGTTCTGTTGACATGTTACAGAGGGCTGTTTTTTCTCTTTGCTAAAAGTCTTTGGACCAGCGACTTAGCTTTAAGTTTTTATTTGCCTATCACTTTCATTACATGGACACTTGTGAAAGTGAGATGGAAAAAAATCAGCAGGTGGACACAATCAGTGATCACACGTGCACATTCCCACACAAGCTATAAGATCTTCGAGACGCTAATATTTACATGACTTTCAGTTAGTTTACGTCTTCAAACCCCATCACAGAGACATGTTGCATTAAAGGCTCCATTAAGGGCTTTAGTAAGTCACTACAGAGGTCAGCTTTAGAAGTGCCATCAGACTGTTTCTTCAGATCTCATCTAACACAATGTAGTTATGTCAACTCACATGCAGACATTATATTACATTTTTAGTCCCTCCTCAGACATGCTGTCTCAAACAAACTTTTTTGACCTCACTAGCACTCCTCCTATTGTCACATGTGCTTCGGTAATGCGATCCAGCTAGCAGTCCCCATCTGTAAGTCTCTTTCCAGTCAATTCCCCAACATACACAGCAAATCTGTTTAGGATGGACACTTGATCCAATCTTCAGTTTGCATCTGCTCCATTGATGTCCTGTATCTCCCATGTGACCCCCCTTAGCATTGGCATCTGGCATTAATGAGGAAGTAATGAGTCTCCTCTCCTCCTCATTTGGTCATTCATCTACTGTAACTTCCATTGTCTGCGTTTCAGTCCACGTCACTGAGAACAAAAACAATTATAACTGCACAGATGGTCTTAAACCCACCAGCCAAGAACAAATCCTATTATCTGAATATTTTATTTTATTTTTTTTGGTGTGGGGTTACAAATTATTTACCTTTTTAACTTGTGATCTTCAAATAACATGATTAAGCCAATTATTTCAACCATAGCCACGGCCACAGTTTGCTTCGGTATGTGTATAAACCGCACATTTCATTAAACGTGTGAGGAGGTTCACTATGAATTACAAAAGTTTATTTTTCAAATTGAAAGCCCATGTCACAAAGTGATAAGTCAGATAAGTACAAAATACACACGATAGTCAAACAAACCTCAAGGTAAGCTATTTTCCACTTTGCATCAAATAGCTCTGAGGGCAGAAAAGCTGTTGTCCGTCATATGTGATCTCAGAATACACACCAGTCCTTCTCTTTGTCCAACCTCTGACTTCAGTGTCCCTCTGAGTTCAAACCTTAAACAGATCGAGGTTCAGGATAATTTTCGTTAATTAAACAAGAGTTCCCAGACATGTTGTTATTTAACACTGTGTGGTGTTAAACCAATCTGCACACCAACGCAAAGTGAAGATTTACTGGTTTTCTGTCCATCTTCATCCGTATGCAGCACGTTCCACATCACACTATAAACACACACACACACACACACACACACACACACACACACACACACACACACACACACACACACACACACACACATACAGGCACATACATGGTCTTGCATTAAATATATATATATAAAATAAGGAATATATATATATACATATATACATTCACAAAATCATTCTCTGTCAGCAAATAAGGGCATCACAGCACATACAGTGGAACTATGTGTTTTTGTTGTGAAATGTTTTTGTCTTTCAGTTGAAAAGTTAGGACTTTATATTTTTCTAAATATAGCTATGAGAAGGACTCTATGTATTTGAATATGTCATTGTATACTGCGTTGTTGGTGGGATTGACTGCAGTGGCTTTGTAGTGTTTTGAGCATGTTTGCACAGCCTACCGCAGACTTGTCCCTTCGCAGACTTTGTGAAAATGAATCATGACCATCAATAAAAAACTTGTTAATTTGTCTCTTTTGGTCCAGTGAGATTTCTTTACACAGGTCAGGCTAAAACTACAGTCCCTTCACACATACAGTACATGTCGTGATGTGTTTCTATCTTTGAAAGATAGAAATTAATTAGAGGTTAAAGTTGAAATTAAATTGGAATTATTTTGTGTGAGAAAATAAAAAACAATCTTCGAAACTCAGAGTAGCAGTCCTGTAACTTCACAAGTCCCTATATTACTCTGTGATGGGATTTGAATCACGGAGTAACAAACAGAGTCATTAAGTGCTGAAATTATGGATGGTACAAAGCAAAAGGTGAAAAGACACATTAAGTAGGATATAAAAATTACATTCAAATAATAAACAAAGAAAACATTTGCCAATATAGAATTAAACAGAAGAATAAAAAAACAACAGGCGATGTGTGATGTATGAATAGAATGCCCCAAATTTAAATTAATGGAAGGAAGTGTTAAAAGAGAAAAGTAACAGCTTACCAGTTATAGAAAACATACAACTTCTGGGTGAACATCTGGGGACATAGAAATAATTTATGTCTTAGGTATTTGAGCTGTTCTAATATTAGCGGGTACAATTTGACCTACGGAACAACACCCTTAGTACAAAAAATTACTAAATCAAGGTGAATAAACTGCACATTGTTGGACATACACTAAGCATTACCACGCTTTGAAACCTGGAACTGAGATTTGGGGAGTGTTGAAAATATGTGGTGTTCAGAAAGTAAATGCTGCTTCTCCTTGGGAGGTGTGGATGGTTCAAAATGTAACAGCAGATCAAAAATGTAATTTGGCCCTGAAACATTCAGTGTTTTATATATCAAAACTATTTTAGAAGCTTGAAGCTGGTGTAAGATGTGTTAACTGGTGTGACGTGTTCCACATTCATTTTGATAGTGGGACTCCTGTGTATTATTTTTGTTAAAATTATTTGTGATTATGTTTTCCTGTCGTTGCAGTCTTTTCCAGTTACATTTTTTTATAAACTCAAAATCTCCTAAGCCAAAGGGAAACTTGACCAAGATAACCCCACGCTGCATATCTCCCCCTGCAGGTATTTAGTGCAGAAACTCTGCCTGGCAGTCCCACTGTTTAAGGAGCAAGAGATAATTAAATGGCATGTGATGGAAATGTTCATAATCAATGATTAATGGTTTGCTGTTCGCTGCTTGACGCTTCAGGCGAGACTCGATCTAAGGCTCCAGTGGGAGGTTCATACAGGGAGGAAGACACTCGTTTTTCAAATCCATAAAGTAATTTATTCAGACAGTACATCTCATCATCAAAGACTTGGTTGTATCTGCTTTGGAGTCCTGCTTTCATACATGCTGTATCTCTCCGTTTTTTACGATTTCAGCATTTTCCCCACCAGGTTACTGTGTAACGCTTCGGTTGAAAATGTACTTGTCACCCAAAGGAATCAGTATAATGTTCAGGAAATCCATTTCCCTTCATGTTGCCCTGCTGAAGCAGGTAAACAACACAGCCAGTCAGAAAATAGGAATTCTCCCATGAGTGTCTCCATCATGCACAGCGTGGTCGACAGGACACTGACTTGTCACCATGGCGACACATTTTCCCCACTGCCAAATATTGTCATTTCCTGAGATGAGCCGGTAACTTGGGCTGATCACATCCCAGGAGATTGATGCACAAACGTACCTGGACGAAGTCTACTTTGCCCTTTCGAAACACACACAGCCTAATAATAAGTTAAATCTCAAAAAAACACAATAGGCTTATTACTAAAATTATTAGGAAGAAATATCTCCACATATTAGGCCTACCTGCCTGAAGCTTTTAGAAGCACTGACAATTATCATTTAATCGAGTTTTCCGGCACACTCACACACATCGGCCTCTGTCAGCAGGCAGTTATTCGTATTATCTGGTTTATTGTAATATAAATTGTCAAAGGATTATGACTAAAAATAGAGTCTGGGTGTTCGCAAGCTTTTTAATTCTGGTGGCAGAGAGGTATACTCTTAGGTTGGAAAAGTTACACCAGTATGTGCAATGCTGAAAGTCACTCCATGTACTGAGGCATAAAAGTGAGTTTTTCTTAAAACTGCCCTAATTGATACTTCAAGTATAATGAATGGTCTACTTTAGTTAGGCCGCCTGGAGAATATCAATTATACAATAATCACCTCTGAGCTCTATGGTGCCTTATAGCATCTTACAGCTCACTTTTCGATTTGTCTACTCTACTGTAGAAACTGTATCAACTAATCTGTTGATAATTTTTTCGGTTAGCCGACTCATCTGACGATTATTTCTGTAACAACCTCCATCTCTGCTTCATGTGGGAGGAGTTCCTCTTTCCAACATGTAAGCTCACATAAACATTACGTTACTAACATTATAGCCAGTTGGTAGATTTAAGAATTCAGAGGGTGTCGTAACTGTGTGGACCAGTGCGAATTCTTCACCAAAGTCTGTGATTTATTCCCTGAGGATCATGAATGTTCAGTCAGTATCAAAGTGACGGACAGAGGGATCTGATCTTAAGAGCCAAGCCAATAGCATGGATCAAATATAGTATTTAGTCTAGCAAATGTTAAACAATGTAAATACAATTCCTGATAGTTAGGAACTCAGGCGCTAACGGCTATAAAAGCTCCAATAAATCCTTTAATTTATTTAGTGACACAAGCCCAGGGCACGGCTAAGCCAGCCATCACATGCAGGTCAACATAAATAACAGCACTGTGACATTAAACCCCACAATTTTTAGGCATCGGCGAGTCTGTGCAGCTTTCCATTAGGACCAAGCTTGAGAGGAGGCCTGAACAATTTCCAATTAGGCTGCATGAGCTCGTCTCAAAGCTGGAGATGAGATGCACAGCCACATCTCTGCAACTTGACATTCCTGACAGCCACTTGTGTGAACTTCCATCTTTCTGCCGTCGCTGCACCAGAGGTGTCATGACAGAGCGCTGACAGCAGAGTCACAGACAGATGCCGTTGTGGGGAATGTCGTTGCTGGATTTAGAAGTATCCATGTTCTGCTGTCTGCGGAAGAATAAATATAACTTCAGCCTAATGAGACAGAGAACAGGGGGAATAAAGATTTGTATTGTGTGTGTGTGTGTGTGTGTGTGTGTGTGTGTGTGTGTGTGTGTGTGTGTGTGTGTGTGTGTGTGTGTGTGTGTGTGTGTGTGTGTGTGTGTGAGTGAGTGTGTGTGCATGCTTGCGTGTGTGTGCATGTGTGTGTGTGTGTGTGTGTGTGTGTGTGTGTGTGTGTGTGTGTGTGTGTGTGTGTGTTTACAGCCATTCTCTGACTTTGAGCCATCCTCATTATGGTTCCAGGTTGTTGCTGTTCCACTGAACAATGGTCATCCAGCACTGGTATCTTAAATTGGATGCAGCTTCTAATCTTGCTTGAAATAGCCTTCTGCAGCAGGTGATCCTCAATTATTCACAGATTCACAATAACAACAAACACCTGCGACATGCACATTGATTCACATCAGCCTCAGCTGAGGTTTTTACTGCTAATTAGCAAATGTTAGCATGCTAAAATGCTGAACTAACATGGTAAACATTGCACCTGCTAAACATCAGAATCTAAGGTTGCGTTCCGAATCGCATACTTTCTACTATTTAGTATGTAGGAAAAAGATTTAGGATGTCCCGATTCTTGTGGCCAGATTTAGGATGGTTAGAAGTACCCGGATGTTCTACTTCATCTGGCCAAGATTGTTAGTGTTGAAAACTGCATCCTATTTGGGCGATTCTGACCCACAATCCAATGCGCACGTGAAGTGACGTCACATCGATGAAGCCTCCATATGAAAACAAACGGGGATGGATATAAAAGCAAGAGGCAAGATCAAGGCGCAATGTTAAGATGAAATAAGAGAGTAAAAGTATGTCCCAATAGTATGCCTACTGCATCCTAACTAGATTCTTTTTATCATTGTATGAATTGTAGTATGTAGAATAGAAAAAAGAAAGAGTATGCGATTCGGAACGCAACCTAAGTCTTGTCATTCTCACCAAGTCACTGACACCTTGTCATTGTGAGCATGTTAGCATGCTGATGTTAGTATTTAGCTCAGAGAAAGCTTCAGATAGCAGCTAGTGGACTCAGCCTTGTTTATCGTCATTGTGTCGGTAGAAAAGATATAATGACATAGACCTGAAACATTGTGCTATGCTACACGGCTAAAATACATCTATAGGATACATTATTATTATTATTTTTATTATTATTATTATTATTATTATTATTATTATTATTATTATTATTATTATTATTATTATTATTATTATTATTATTATTATTATTATTATTATTATTAAATTATTTATTTCAGACCAAGGGGACCCATATCAGTACCAACAACATCAACAAACAAACAACAACAGAGTAAAAAATACAAAGCCTTCCACAATATTCAGTGTCTGGCATACAGACATATTCGCCACTGGCCGCGCGGCGAGATTACATACAAAGTCAATGTACTAGCGCGTGGCTTCGCGTCCACCCAAGAATCGGCGGCCGGCGGCGGGCCTCATCGAAGCGCGTGAATCGACGGCGCTACCATTTGCGGCGCGGCCAACATATGCGGGGAAAGCAGAAGATGCAAATATTTATCTTTTTGGCGTTGGCGTTGGCGTTGGCGTTGGCATTGGCGCGCCGCGATAGCCAATCAGCGTTGAGATTGCCCGGTGGTCTGCAAGAGTGAGGACATCGGTTTTCCAATATGTAGTGAGAAAAGTGAGATCATAAGGCTGTAATAATCAAGCAGAAAGTGTTTAATAATCAAGCAAAAGAGTATTCAATCAAACAACAGAGGCTTCATGTTCTATCCAGTAGAACATGGAGGTCCATCCGACAGTCTGAGTACTTTTTAATACACATTTGAGGAATTTAACTTTAGACATACGGGAGCAACACAAGACAAACACAATGTTTCCTATTACATTAATAAGCATTCCAACATTCAATATCTGCCACCACACAATACATCCTGCAAATATGTGTATTTTGCATCTGTTTAGCTGTTGGTTGTACTTTAGCCAAGGTACCGCCGGTTAGCATAGTGAAACTCACCCAGCTGTGTGCTGTTCCGGAGGATAATCCCTAACTTGACGGCAGTGTCCGTGTGGAATTCCAATATAGTACTGCGGTCAGCAAAGCACCGGTGTTGTCCTCCGCCAGACCCGGCACACTTTCACTTTCAGGTAGGCTGATGTCTGCCTTTATTTTTGCCGCTGAGCACACGCTGCTGGTGTTAATGTGTTTAGTATGTTGCTGAATTGCTGTTAATGTGTGTGTGTTTGCGATCGGGGTGCGTCTTCATGCTGTTTTAATGTTATTTGTGACATGACTGCCGCTGGTTACACAGTGTAGGCCTACCTAGAACTGTATTTTTTGGCACAGCTGGACCATGTTATTGTTGTTGTTGCACCGTAAGTGTGACGGGTCTGATCTCGGCGTCGGCATCAGGAATATATGGCCCAATATGATCAAGTGGCGAGCCTCTTGCGTTCACGCGGTTAACCGCCGCCTTCGATGAGGCGGCCGGCGGTGGCGGCGTCGGCTGCGGTGAATATGGCCCAATATGACCAAGCGGCGAGCCTACTGTTTGTTTTGTTTAGCTTTGTTTAGCTTTTGTTAAGCATCTTTGAGCACTGGGAAAAGCGCTATATAAATTTGATCTATTATTATTATTATTATTATTATTATTATTATTATTATTATTATTATTATTATTATTATTATTATTATTATTATTATTATTATCATAGAATAAAGTTTGTTTTGAATGCAACAAAGCAAAAGTGATGTGTGGATCCAAATAAATGAGGCAATGACATCAAGCGAGTTGGTCGGTTTGGGACTCGGACCCCGCAAATGTCCCTGATTCAAACATCTGTACTAAATTAATTGATTTGAATAATCAAAAACATTTCCTAGCAACAGGTAAGTCCAAAAAGAAAGCAGCCAGGCCAAAACCAAAAACATGTAGTATGTAATTGCCGCACTGTAGTGACATTGTTTGCATGTTAGGCCTAAATGTTTACATCTTTCACAAGCATTCACTTCATCAAACAAATCAGTCTGGCATGACATGAAATGTTACAGCAGGAAGATTCAATAAAAGGCAGATGATGCAAAAATATTCAAAGTGGCAAAAAAAAAGAATAAAGCCTGAAGGCTTGTGCTTTTCTTTGGAGATTAAGCATTAAATATCTTAATCATGCACAATAAGGGCACACACTCCACAGCATACTTAAGGTGTGCAGTCAGACTGTGACTCAATTAATGCACCGTGTAACATGTTTTCTAATCTGGGATTGACTAATCCCCTGATGTTCCGGGCAGGCAGGCAGGCAGAGAGAGAGAGAGAGAGAGAGAGAGAGAGAGAGAGAGAGAGAGAGAGAGAGAGAGAGAGAGAGAGAGAGAGAGAGAGAGAGAGAGAGAGAGGGAGAAAGAGGTAGAGTCAAGCAGGTCTCCTCAGCTGTGGTGGGTCAGATCCAATATAAAGACCCTGCTGCCTCTTCTCAGCAAGAATTAAGGGCACATTTGTGTTTCAGGGG